>NC_139218.1:1061487-1644641 GCF_055691185.1 Crinia signifera | reverse complement strand
TCCAGGCGTAGTGGGGTTATGAACCGGTACCAATTCACATCCGATCGCATTGCATGCGATTTATCTGCCAACCTGAAACGAAACAAGTACCGCCGTTTCTTTCATTCAGCTGAACTGTCTCCATCCTTCTTCTTCCCAAGGCAGCCTGATGTACTATGTATACCTCCTAATACATGTCTTCTGAAAAGTCCACCCTATAACTCCAACTAGAAGGCTGTCATGTGACACCATATAGAGCCCTGCGGCATTGTCGCCATCTCCAGCTGACATTGCTGACTGACGAATACAATGTCAGGAATTTCTATTCACCCAGATCTATTACTGCATGTAATACACTACCTCTAACTATAAGAGCCCGTTATTCTCCCAAACCGTTTTCCATTAGGGCGGACTGTGTCCGGTAACTGGATTGGGTGACGCACTTCAGATCAAAAATCTCATTTCAAATTTTTAAAAGTTTTTTTTTTTCCTCATAAAGGGCCAAATTTAGCCAGTCAGCACCCAAACTTCACTTTTAAACCCATCCTGTAACGTGACAGTTGCCCAAAGTCACAGCTGAAATGGCATAAAACAGACTTTAATATGTCACCACCCCCAGCTCTAGCTTAGGGGGTTATGCAGACCATGCACAAGACCAACCTCCTTCCTCCACCAGGTGTCACTGGAGTAACAGTGGTGAATAGAAGGGGGTGACTACAGGGAGCAAGGGCAACCCCATCCCTTCTACTTCCCCTCGCTGTCACCATTTGCCCTGTCAGTATTCAACTGACTTCCCCCCCCCCCCCCCCCCCCCCCCCCCGCATACGCTGATTCCCGCTCGCTCTGTTTTTGGAGCGAGGGGGTATCTGCGTATTGTGCCGCAGAAGCAGCGAGACTTGTGGGTAAATGCAGCGGGCTCCCTGTATTAGCCGCCAGCCTCGCCGTTTGGGGGATTCCCCCAGAACGTGGAATACGGGTATCGGCTGGCGTGGGAGTTAAACAGCGAGGATCTCTGGTTTTCTGCGATCCCCGCTATTTAACCCCCTCTCTGGCCACTCGCACCCGCGTTGAATACTGCCCTAAGTTTGTACCCTCTACATAGGGATCGCTGCTCTGTGACAAATGTGCTGCTGACCCCTCTGCATTATCCACTAAAGCTGCCCCTGCCTGGGCCTCACAGCTCCCTAAGGTCATGTGTAAATTGTCCTCAGCGTTAGCTGCATCTCAGCAGGACAGGGAGAACCCCAGATCACAGCAGGTTAGCCTCTGCTGTGGAGGGCCCTGATCCTGTGGCACAAGCAGCAGGGCCCTAAGCTCCCCCCTATTTTACAAAAAGTGGCTATTCCTCAAACAATGGGTTTGGACGATTCCGATGGGAATATGCCTGATGAGGTGGAAGTAGTACAGGAGGAACCAGAGTCGGGTTCTCAGGGTGTAGAAGACCTCATTGTCATGGTGAAGCAGGCCTTAAAGGTGGAAGATAGAGAGGCAGCACCTCCTCGCCCTTCTCTGTGTGGTAAATGGCTGCTTTTCCTATATCTGAGGAATTAGACAAGCATTTACTTAATGGCTCCATCCGGATAAAACATTTCCGGTCTCCAGAAATGTTTGATCTACCAATCCTTTTCCTGCATTGTGAGACGCAACCCACAGTGTGGACCCATCTGTCTCACGTCTTTCCAAAAAGACTGTGTTGCCTGTCACTGGGGCTTCTTCACTAAGAGACCCCTCTGACCTGAAGTTCGAAAACGACCCTTAAATCCATCTACATGGCTGTGGTGGGGTGGGGGGTTTTGGCTGTGGGGGGTGTTCAGCGTCCTGCTCAGGTAGGATGCTGGGTAAACAAGGCTATGGGGATTTGGGCTGCCCTAATCACTTCTGATTTGCACAACGACCCTGATGTAGACACATTTATCAGACTGGCAGAACATATCCGTGAAGCCTCCGCTTACTTATGGAGGCCTTCTCTGACATTTGCATCATGGCGTCCAAAACTTCAGCCCATCAGGCCTTATGGCTCAGGCAATGGCAAGCGGACGCAGAGTCCAAATGGGCGGTGGAAGCACTCCCCTTGAATGGTGAAGTCCTGTTCGGGCGCGAACTTGATAAATGGATATCCCAAGCTACAGGGAAAATCTCATTTTCTTTATACAGCTGCCCCTTCTCCGGCCCCTCGTCGGGCTACTTCGGATCCCTCCTTTCAGCAGTCCTCTAGGTTTCGTGGGCTTTCCAGAGGTGGCATCTCCCACAGGGGTGCCACGGAGCGTGGTCAAGGTGCTTCTTTTCCCATGCTGAGCCAAAGACCTCTGCATGACGTTCTTCTATCCCATCTGGGGGATGCCAGGGCTCGCGTCTACGAAACTTCAAAGACGTGTGGTTCGATCTTGTCATGATGCATGGGTAAAGGATTTGGTAGGTTACAGAATACTGTTTGCCAGTTTCTCCAGGAAAGGGTCATCTTTCTACTGCGGCAGACGTCAGGGGCCCCAGGGATTACAGTGGGTAGAGAGTGAGGTCACGACCTTTCCAGCACCAGAAAGGATAAAACTTCTGACTGCCCAGAGACAGCCCTGGCTCCTCCCCTCCTCTACCCTGCCTCCTAGGCCTGGCTCCTCCCCCTCCTCTACCCTGCCTCCTAGGCCTGGCTCCTCCCCTCCTCTACCCTGCCTCCTAGGCTAGCTACTTTCAGTTTTGATTGTGCTGGCAGGAGCCAACACGCATTTTGAAAGGAGCTGCTTTAAGCAGCCTAAACTTCGTTTTTTAATTTTTTTTTAATTTTTTTTATTATTATTCTTTTACACTGACTGGAGTCAGTGACAGAGCAGCAGCGACGGGGACCGGGACTTCAGCGGTGACAACCGCTTCAGGTAACGCGCTCCCCGCTGGGAGTGTGCGCATGTAATAGCGGCTGAGCAGCTCGGCGAGGGGGACGCCGGGCTGCACTAGCAAGCGGCCAGAACGCCGCCTTTCAATGGGTTGTGCACCCTGCCCCGCTGGACCACCGGGGAGACTTGAGTGTGGGCAGCGGCGTCTGTATGGGGGGGCCGCCCGGCAAGCGCCGGATCCCAGCCATTTTACCAACGCCGCACGAGTCATTAATCCCAGGTGGCCATTTGCTAGTAGGAAGAAGGGAGCCTCTCCTCACACAGCCCCTCCCCCGAGACAGGAGCTAGGATGTACCCACGTGAGTTTCCAGCCCTGATCTCTTCCTGCCTGCCTGCTGCATAGTGATAGAGGGGCACAGAGAGCACTTTGTCAGTCCGGGGTCCACCTCTTCACAGCCGGGCCATTTGGGCAAATCCCCCCTGTACCTCTCCTACTGGAGCACAGGTTACAGCAATTTATGCTCCTGCCGGCCATAGTGCTTTGCGGAGCTCAGTGCCACGTTATTTGCATTATATGTGTGCTATGTCTTATACTGTGTTAACACCATCACTGCATGTCAGAAGTATAGTGTGTTACCTGTACCAGTGTAGCTGCCTCTTGTACAATGTCAGAGGACAGCGATAGTGACACAGGGACTCCTATACTGGGGTCCTGCACATATTGCAAGGCTGGCCCGAGTACCACCGGCCAGCCTGGGCAGTTGTGAGTATAGCCTGATGGCGCGGCTACCCTTTTCTCCTTCATCCACTAGGTGTCACTGGAGTTACACTGGGGAATAGACGCCATTGTAAGGACGGAGCTGGCCAGGAGGGGAGCTTACCGCAGGGTTTGCTCCCAGAGGCCATGACACTTCCCCAGCTATCACGTGGTTCTGGCGGTCATTTTAACATACTTGGCGCCCCTGCACGCTGCTGAAGGCTCCGGACTGATGCTGCCAGGGCTGTGCTCCAACATGTCCCTGTCTCCCAGCTGCATCTATGACTGCAGCAGCTCCCCCAGGTTCTGTGATCAGACAGTGGGGTTTAGAGCATAGTGGGACAGTATAAGGCTCATAGCATGCTTCTTTTAATGGGTGCAGGGCAAGATCCTGGCCTTGTTGGCAAAAATATGGATGCCGGCGGATGGACCCTCCCTTTGGAGGCGTTCCTGTGGTTGGTAGGCCATTGGGGTGGACCAATAGTGGATTGATGGTTTTACGCCACATTCACCAGGTCACCCTGTATGGGTCCAGGTCTCAAGGCCCAGCAGTTTACAGGGTCAATGCCCTTCTGGCAGGGGGTCCTGCTGATCCAACCTCTGGTTGTTACAAACATGGTGGTTTGATAAAATCTTTCTCTGATTCTTTGGGCCCTTTAGGGCTCTTTACAGGCTAACTGGGACAACGGTTTTCCTGTTGACCGTTGCTGCTGGGTGTCTGCCCGGTAGGCTCTGTTAGGTCAATCGCCCTTCATGGTCTTTCATTCTCATAGGACGGATTCTTTGAAACGTTACTTTACCCCTCACAAGGGGGTTCCTGAATTTCAGGTCATCCAGGAGATAGTGATCCCTGCCCTTTGTAGGCCGGCGGTCTCTCCTGGGCAGCAATCAACTGGAGATGGTCTGTGCTTTGCACGTCTATGTACATCACGCTGTAATACTTTGGCCATCTGACTCTCTCTTTATCCACTAGAGAATTCCTAAGAGGGGCTGGTCTGCTACCATGCAGACTATTGCCAGCTGATAGCTGCGGTCGGTTATCAAGTAGGCCTCCTTGTTCACCTCCCTCCCGGTTCTTGCGGGGGTCCGGCCTCATTCCGCTACATCTGTGGGTGTGTTTCGGGCTTTTACAGGTGGTGCAACTGCAGAGCAACTTGGTCGTCTGCCAACGATTTCTTACGCTTTTTTGCGTTTGTTATGTTTGCCTCTCAGAACTCGGCATTCGGCCAGAGTATACTGGCCGCAGCACAGGCGTGTCCCCACCCTTAGGTGGCTGCTTTAGGACGTCCCACTGTAATCCCTGGGGCCCCCGACGTCTGCCGCAGAAGAAACTGAGATTTATGTCTTACCTGTTAAATCTCTTTCTTCGAGGACGTCAGGGGCCACAGGGATCCCTCCCTGCTGCGCCTGCTTCATTGGTATTGAAGTTCATAGTTCCTCCGTTGAGTGAACTTAGTTAAAGGTTTCTCTGTTGAAGGTACTTATACATGTCACAGTTATGGTTCCTCTGTTGAGCAACCACACACACATATATTGGTTGAATGTGTCTCTGTATGGGTTTCTCTTCCTTCTATCTTGTCTCCTGCCTGGCTCAGGGAAAAACTGAAAGTAGCTAGCCTGGGAGGCGGGGTAGAGGAGGGAGGAGCCAGGGCTGTCTCTGGGCAGTCCAGAAGTTTTATCCTTTCTGGTGCTGGAAAGGTCGTGACCTCACTCTCTACCCACTGTGGCCCCTGACGTCCTCGGAGAAAGAGATTTAACAGGTAAGACATAAATCTCGGTTTTGATGACTGCCATAGAGAAACGTGTAAACTCTGGGGTGGTGGTACCCAAGAGTTCTATTCCAGCCCTTTCCTAGTGCCGTACTAAATTTAAAGGACTTGAACCCTTACCTAAAACCGGTAAAGTTCAAGATGGAGTCCCTGCAGTCTGTGATTGCTTGGCTGGAATGGGAGGAATCCCTGATGTCCTTCGATATCAGGGATGCCTACCTTCATGTCCCGATTTGGCCTCCGCATCAAGCGTTCCTTCGCTTTGAGGTGCGGGACCTCAATTGGCAGTTTCAAGCACTGCTGTTGGGTCTCTCCTCTGCACCCAGGATCTTCACCAAGGTCATGGCGGTCATGATGGATTTGTTACGGACACAGGGGGTTACGATAATCCCGTACCTCAACGACCTTCTCTTGAAGGCCCGCTCACAGCAGTTATTGCTGGACAACTTTCATCTAACGCAATCCACCCTTATCGAAACTGGCTGTTATCTGGGCGTGTTAGGGAAAGCGCAGGCGTGGCCAGGTGTGAGGGAAAGTCATGTGACGTCAGCTCCACCCCCGATCAGCCTGATTATATCACAGCCGCTGAGTAAGTCCTGGGCTACACACACACTGCACACACTGGGGAATCATTACATGGTGAGCGGCTGTTATCTGGGAGTGTCAGGGAATACGCAGGCGTGCCCAGGTGTGTGAGGGGAAGTCATGTGACGTCAGCTCCGCCCCCGATCAGCTTGATTCTATCACAGCCGCTGAGTAAGTCCTGGGCTACGCACACACTGCACACACTGGGGAATCATTACATGGTGAGTGAGTTGTGAATGGATTTGCAGCTTATGCTCGGGACGGGACGTCACTCTGAGAGGGTGGCTGCTATCTGATCGCCAAGCTCTGCAAATTAGCAGAGAAGTTATCAGGTCTGAATAACCCCTGTAATTTGGGAAATATGCTGATTGTGTGTATACCTGGTTGTACAGATTTGGAAACTGCATGAGATATTTGCATAGCATCTTGTATTTTTCTCAGGCTACATATATGTATGTATGTGTGTGTGTGTGTGTGTGTGTGTGTGTGTGTATATATGTGTATATATATATATTGAACAATTAGAGGCAAGCACACCTTTGTTTGATGAGAATGTGAAAAAACTTTAAAGTTGTAGGCATAAATCCACCTTGCAGTACAGTCATTTCAGTGAGACAGCAAATACAGGGAAAAAGATCCATACTTTACAGTGAAGTGCATAGTTGACTGCAGGGATGCCTTGTTCCAGCTCTACAGCTGTTTCGGTGTGATCACCGTCATCAGGAGCACACTGAACAGGCTCACCGTGCGTGTCTTTATACTAACCAACATAAGAACCTTAAGCAATCTCACCTGTGCAAGCAGGTCTGTGAACCAATAGGCTTCTCTCGCTCATGTCACCTGTTCCTAACTCCGCGTCTCCCGGAAGTGACAACACGCGGCCAAGGCAACCAGCCCAAGCACGCGTCCGTCACCTAGGAGACAACCAGGGACGTCACCGGAAGTGACGAGCCGCAGGTCTCAGCAATACGCCGGACACCACGTTCATCACCATGGCGATGTCGGACAGCGTCCTCCGTGTCACCAGACGCTGTTACCGATTCTCATCAGTCAGCGTTGGTGATCAACGGGGTTAGCTGTAACACGATCAGGCAGGTTTGGCTAAGCGACTGGACCCTGCATACAAGGGACAGTCCCTAACGCCGTGCCTTCTCCGATCGCCTGGCAGGAGGAACAGGAGATGGCAATGGAGTAAAGTAGAGTAAATATCAGAAGGGTTAGTACTATAGCTCCATGTTGGCAGTAATAAGATGTGCACGTGAAACAAACATATCGTAATTGGCATCAAAGAACAGTCAAATCTAGAAGGACCAAAACATAGCAATATACAATAATAAATACATATTTACAGGAAGCAATGATAAGAAAGATCTTCGTTTAGACCATTTGGTGCAATACAGTTCAAGTGGTGAATCCATCCTTTCTGAAATAAAAGTTTTCCTCTATCACCACCTCTGCGCAGAGGAGGGACATGATCGATGGGGATAAAGCAAAAGTCTTTTAAACGGTGGTTTGTTTGAACAAAATGTTTGGCTACAGGTGGTGTGTTAACATCAATGGTTTGAAAAGCTTTTTTTGGGGGGAGGAACAGTGCATAGCAATTCTTTCTTTTAGGGTACGGATGGTTTTTCCAATATAGATTTGACTGTTCTTTGATGCCAATTACGATATGTTTGTTTCACGTGCACATCTTATTACTGCCAACATGGAGCTATAGTACTAATCCTTCTGATATTTACTCTACTTTACTCCATTGCCATCTCCTGTTCCTCCTGCCAGGCGATCGGAGAAGGCACGGTGTTAGGGACTGTCCCTTGTATGCAGGGTCCAGTCGCTTAGCCAAACCTGCCTGATCGTGTTACAGCTAACCCCGTTGATCGACCAACGCTGACTCTGATGAGAATCGGTAACAGCGTCTGGTGACACGGAGGACGCTGTCCGACATCGCCATGGTGATGAACGTGGTGTCCGGCGTATTGCTGAGACCTGCGGCTCGTCACTTCCGGTGACGTCCCTGGTTGTCTCCTAGGTGACGGACGCGTGCTTGGGCTGGTTGCCTTGGCCGCGTGTTGTCACTTCCGGGAGACGCGGAGTTAGGAACAGGTGACATGAGCGAGAGAAGCCTATTGGTTCACAGACCTGCTTGCACAGGTGAGATTGCTTAAGGTTCTTATGTTGGTTAGTATAAAGACACGCACGGTGAGCCTGTTCAGTGTGCTCCTGATGACGGTGATCACACCGAAACAGCTGTAGAGCTGGAACAAGGCATCCCTGCAGTCAACTATGCACTTCACTGTAAAGTATGGATCTTTTTCCCTGTATTTGCTGTCTCACTGAAATGACTGTACTGCAAGGTGGATTTATGCCTACAACTTTAAAGTTTTTTCACATTCTCATCAAACAAAGGTGTGCTTGCCTCTAATTGTTCAACCTCAATATCCATTTTACATGGTCTTAGCACCCACTTTTATGCATAAGAGTGTGCACGGATGTCTAAAGAAAACTATATCTATCTATCTCTACATCTACATATCTATCTATCTATATTTATATATTTCTACATATACCGTGTTTGAATAGTTTGAGCTGGAGATGTTGATTTGACACCGAATGACCCAAAGGGCTGGTAAAACTGATTAGTAAATTAGTGGGGGACAGGTCCGTGCACTAGGGGATGGTGACCATGATGCTGCTGGAAGACTTGTCAATACCAAAATAGATATCGCTATAACCAAAACAACAATGTATAGGAAAAACAAGTGGCGCAAAACAAATCACATTGTGAAAATTAACTTCAAATGATATTATTACGTCCCTTGAGTTTGGTTTGTGGAAATCCTTTCTGAACAACGTCTGCCGCTTCAATCCAATGATGGAGGGAAGAGTGAATCCTGTAATGTCCCAAACGATTGGCTAGAGGTCCTAGAAGATTTACAGTGTGTAGAATGGTTTATTATCTATAAGAAACTATGGTTGTGGGCTTATAAGCTGATGGTATATCACAACGCGTATAGCGGGGAAGCACATAAAGGTATAAGATAATTAGGATGGCTTACCCCACTCACATTCTAATAGAAGGAAAAGAGAAAGCGGAATTATTCAATGTATTGTTGGCTTCATTATTTACAAGGGAAGAATCTTCAGAAGATCTCCCACAGATTAAATGCTCGGCTTTTCATGGCTCCCAAACTGTATGTTTGAGTGAGGAAATCGTCACAAATAGATTACGGAACCTAAATAGTAACAAATCTCCTGGCCCGGCTGAAATACACCCTAGGATACTAAAATAATTGAGTTCTGTCACAGCACTACCATTATATCTGATATTCGGGGAATCAATAAACTTTGGGATGGTACCAACAGACTGGCGCATAGCTAATGTAGTACCAATATGTAAGAAAGGTAACAAAACTAACCCTGAAAATGATAGAGCGGTCAGCCTTACATCCATTGTGGGGAAAATATTAGAAGGAATAAGAAGAGATAGTATCCAAAATTTCTTAGAACAGGAGAAAGTGATAAGTAAGGTTCAGCATGGGTTTGTCAAAAATAGATCATGTCAGACTCATTTAATTAGCTTCTATGAGGAAGTCAGTAGTGGGCTGGACTTATGGAAATCTGTTGATGTAATACTGCGTGATTTCAATAAAGCTTTTGACACGGTGCCTCATAAAAGGTTATTAATGAAACTAGGTGATTTAGGGTTAAAAGATAAAATTGTAATTGGATTAAAAACTGGTTGCACAATTAAGGACACATAGTGGTGGTAAATGGCATACATTCTAGCTGGAGTTAAGGTCCAAAGTGGAGTCCGCAAGGTTCAATATTGGGACTCACCTTGTTTAATATATTCATTACTGATATTGGAAGTGACATAATGAGTAAAATTGCAATATTTGCAGACAACACAAAATTGAGTAAGGAAATTAACTCAGGAGAGGATGTGGAAACACCACAAAGTGACTTAAATAAGCTGGAAAGGTGGAAAATTCAGTTTAACGTTGAAAAATGTAAAGTAATTCATTATGGAACAAAAATGAACAAGCTACTTATAGGCTAAATGGAGTTATTATAGGGAATTCTGCTGTAGAGAAGTACTTGGATAGATGAAAAATTGGGTAATAGTGCACCCTGCTCAAGTGCAGCAGCAAAAGCAAACCGGACACTGGCATGCATACAAAGGGGAATGGATTCAAGGGATGCCAATGTGATGGTGCCTCTCTACAGGGCATTGGTGAGACCACACATGGAATATTGTGTTCAGTTCTGGGCACCGCACCTTAAAAAGGACATAAATGAATTGTAACAGGTACAGAGAAGGGCGACTAAGCTAGTAACAGGTCTGGAATCACTAGAATACACAGATCGGTTATACCAGGCTGAATATGTTCTCACTGGAGAAATGGAGGCTGAGAGGTGATATGATTACTATGTACATATACAGGATTGGGAATCATATGGAACTGGGAGGTGATTGGTCACTTACAGGCCTATACTTAGGACACGCGGCCATGTACTGAGGCTCGAGGAAAATAAATTCCGTACTGAATTAAGAAGAGGATTCTTCACCATTAGAGCAGGAACATTCTGGAACTCATTGCCGGTGGGGTGATTACAGCGACTACTGTGAATGAATTTACTTCAACACTGGATGCAGCCACTAAGGGAATCCTATAGATATGACTTAATCAGTAGTTACAAGTTAGATAGGATGAACTCGATGCAGTAATGTCTATCTTCAGCCTTAATTACTGTTACATTGAATGGGTATTTATATGCACTCCTACAGGTGCTGAATATGTATTCCTTCATGCATTCCTTGCTCACTTCTATATGAGGTATCTGGATGCCGTACCCCACTCACAATAAATACACTTAGATTCACACACATACAGCCAGTTCTTTTCTCCACGTTTTTAACCCCTTCCCGGCAAGTTGTTTTCTAATGGTGGTCACCTTAGACCAGTGGTCAGGGAACTCTGTCCTCATTACCCCACGCAGTGCATGTTTTGCAGGTCTCCTCACAGAATCACAAGTGAAATAACTCCACCTGCGGACCTTATAAAATGTGTCTGAGTAATTAGTACACCTGCGCACCTGCTGGGTTACCAGCAAAACATGCGCTGTGTGGGGTAATGAGGACCGAGTTCCCTGACCCACTGCCTTTGACAATGGGTTTAGCGTACCATTACTCACACAAGATCGAGCTGTAGAACACGTCACGGTTTCTTTTCATCAAAAAAAAAGGTTTCCTTCAAAGACTTTTGAGACACCAACAATTCCTAAAAATAAATTTCTTCTTCGGGTTTCATGGTCCCCACAGGGTGACATCAGGGTTGTAGGCGGATACGGAGGACTGTGGCTCCTATCAGCGAAGCTTTCAAGATTTCCCAGGATGCACGGCTCCTCTCCCCTATAACCCCGCCTCCATGCTCAGCTCTTCAGTTTTTGCTGGAGCACCTTATTAGCAGGTATTGTCTCGGGCAATAATTTTTATATAAACCTACTCTTCCTTTTTTTGGGGGGACTTCTAAATGTACCCCACATTTGAGGATAAAAGGACACAAGAATCCTAAGAGTACAAGATACCCAGATGTGTTTGGTTCGTGCTTCTGACACCGTGAGTGTGGTACGCCATCTATGTGTGTTGTTGATCCTTAAAGATACCTTTATGAGTGTTACCACATTCATTTGGATGTGAGTAAAGGGTACGCTAGAGACCTTTTCTATTTCTTCATTCTTTCGGTCAAATAAACATACCTTTATAAGAGTTATCCCCTCCTATCGAGAGTGAGTAGGGGTACACGCTCTCTGTATAAATATTCAAAATAAAGATACCTTTATGAGCTTGTAACACCATGCATGCATGTGTGTAGAGGTACGCCCCTGTAGGATCTTGACTAACATACGGAAAATAAACATTTATATGTTTTAGTTGCATCTTTTACGTGTGAGTGAGGTACGCCATTTGATGTACAGATAAAGAACAAGACAGAATAATAACAGGATTACCCGTGTGACTTTATTCTTGACATTTTTGTTATTTCTTATCTCCCCCCATCGGGAAACTCCACTTGATACGGGACTTTCAAACTTCTCTGAGACATTTCCTAAAAACCTTTGTCCTGGACACATTTATACCCTGGAGGATATGGATACCTAGAAGGGGAAGTACTTTTTCTCCATCTCGAGCACATTTCCCTGTAACACTGTCTACTGCTGACAGGCTTTTACAGCACTCACATCCTACTGGCTCCCATAGACGCACCGTAGGGGATAGGAGTGCAGTGGCAGATACTTGCCCCAGCTGTACTGTATGTGACTGAGGTGCTAGTCTGTGATTTCTGTCAGATACAGAATACATATTTATTGCTGTCATAACTTCTGAGACCAGCAGAGTTAGAGGTTTTGTCCTCACACGTCACATACTGCTGTGTTATCACTCTAGGTTTCCCTGTACGGCTGCACCTATTGTGTATAATACCCCTTCTGTGTGTTTAACATGACTGCTAAATGGGGGTGCAATCAGACAGTCTCCCCAGCTCTTATCCTGTAAGGCTTGTGCTGCAGGCCTGTCTGAGCAGGATGTTATCCAGGAGGGGTTATGTGTCATTGCTTTATCCCCCCTGACCAGTCCTCTGCCCCGGGGGCTGTACAGGAGCCTCCCCCGCTGTTATCCTGTAAGGCTTGTGCTGCAGGCCTGTCTGAGCAGGGTGTTATCCAGGAGGGGTTATGTGTCATTGCTTTATCCCCCCTGACCAGTCCTCTGCCCCGGGGGCTGTACAGGAGCCTCCCCAGCTCTTATCCTGTAAGGCTTGTGCTGCAGGCCTGTCTGAGCAGTATGTTATCCAGGAGGGGTTATGTGTCATTGCTTTATCCCCCCTGACCAGTCCTCTGCCCCGGGGGCTGTACAGGAGCCTCCCCAGCTCTTCTCCTGTAAGGCTTGTGCTGCAGGCCTGTCTGAGCAGGGTGTTATCCAGGAGGGGTTATGTGTCATTGCTTTATCCCCCCTGACCAGTCCTCTGCCCCGGGGGCTGTACAGGAGCCTCCCCAGCTCTTATCCTGTAAGGCTTGTGCTGCAGGCCTGTCTGAGCAGTATGTTATCCAGGAGGGGTTATGTGTCATTGCTTTATCCCCCCTGACCAGTCCTCTGCCCCGGGGGCTGTACAGGAGCCTCCCCAGCTCTTATCCTGTAAGGCTTGTGCTGCAGGCCTGTCTGAGCAGGATGTTATCCAGGAGGGGTTATGTGTCATTGCTTTATCCCCCCTGACCAGTCCTCTGCCCCGGGGGCTGTACAGGAGCCTCCCCAGCTCTTATCCTGTAAGGCTTGTGCTGCAGGCCTGTCTGAGCAGTATGTTATCCAGGAGGGGTTATGTGTCATTGCTTTATCCCCCCTGACCAGTCCTCTGCCCCGGGGGCTGTACAGGAGCCTCCCCAGCTCTTATACTGTAAGGCTTGTGCTGCAGGCCTGTCTGAGCAGGATGTTATCCAGGAGGGGTTATGTGTCATTGCTTTATCCCCCCTGACCAGTCCTCTGCCCCAGGGCTGTACAGGAGCCTCCCCAGCTCTTATACTGTAAGGCTTGTGCTGCAGGCCTGTCTGAGTAGGATGTTATCCAGGAGGGGTTATGTGTCATTGCTTTATCCCCCCTGACCAGTCCTCTGCCCCGGGGGCTGTACAGGAGCCTCCCCAGCTCTTATACTGTAAGGCTTGTGCTGCAGGCCTGTCTGAGCAGTATGTTATCCAGGAGGGGTTATGTGTCATTGCTTTATCCCCCCTGACCAGTCCTCTGCCCCGGGGGCTGTACAGGAGCCTCCCCAGCTCTTATACTGTAAGGCTTGTGCTGCAGGCCTGTCTGAGCAGTATGTTATCCAGGAGGGGTTATGTGTCATTGCTTTATCCCCCCTGACCAGTCCTCTGCCCCGGGGGCTGTACAGGAGCCTCCTTGGGCAGCCTTTCAGCAGCTCCTGGGCCCCCTGTGATTACACCTGCTGTACAGGCCCCTCCACCATGGGTAGATACCCTGGCACAGACTACCGTAGCGATGCAGAAATTACACCATCTACCAGCCAATCTGTTACACATCAACTCCCTACTTCTTCCCCATTACTCCCTGTGTTAGATGAAGACACAACTGGAGATAAGGGTGACGAGGACTTGGATGCCATCTCACCAAGGTCAGGGGCAGACGTACCAGCCCCAATTGACGCAATATGGCTTGTGCTCTTATCAGATGCCGATGAGCCAGAGCCTGTAGCAAAACTGAAGTATGGTTTCAAGAAACAGAAGGTTATTAAATCCCAGTTCCCACATTTGGTGGACGCCTGGGTGAGAGAAGTCGTGTCATGGGGATACTCAATCTCGTTTAATAGAAACCCCCCCCCCCCACACACACACACACACACACACACACACGTTCTTTTGCACAGGCCTCCCATCCAATCCGCAAAAAGCGGAACAATTGAAACAAATACTAGCCTCCCTGTTGCAGTGTCAGGTCATTGAACCAGTCCCACGATATCAATGAGGGATAGGTTTTTACTCTACACTGTTCCTAGTCCCAAATCCAAACTGGACTTACAGGCACATACTAGATTTAAAGGCGCTCAACAAATTGCGGACAGTAGTGCTAGCATTGGAGCCAGGAGGTTACATGGCGTCCCTGGACATATGGGACGCTTATCTGCATGTCCCCATCCTCCCTTCACACCAGCAGTTTCTCTGGTTCGCTATCCTGTTCCGCTAATTTCAGTTCCAGGCCCTTCCATTTGGCCTGGCCACTGCCCCCAGGATTTTCACAAAAGTCATGGCGACCTATCTGCATCAGCAGGGCATGGGCGTTACCCTACCTGGACTAAATAGCTAAATCACCAGTAGCGCTGTTAGCACACTTACAAATGACAATAGCTGTTCTCCAACAGCACCGCTGGCTCCTCAATTGGGAGAAATCCTCCCTCATACCATCACAGCAAATGCTGCAGAGCATCAATTCATCTGGCAATGCAAATTCTTGGCCTAACGGTGTCAACATTCGACATGGTCGAGTGGGCACAATTTCACTCACGTCCTCTACAACGTCTCATCCTTGGAAATTGGGTCATCAGCGTATCAGGACCATGTTTATGACACTCTCACCTGAACCAGGGATATCCATTCTGGTTCACAAATTGGATTCTCCTCACTCCCGACCCCAGTCTACAAGGCTGGGGAGCGGTAGTAGAATCCCGGTCCTTGCAAGGCGTATGGTCTAGCTCGGATATATGCCTGCCCATCGATATTCTGGAGCTTTGGACGGTGTACAATGCCCTCATTCGATGTCAGGATCTCCTCCAAGGCAAACCTGTCAAAGTCAAGTCAGACATCACAACAACAGTGGCCTACATAAATCATCAAGGGGGCACCTGCAGTGCAGCAGCCATGCAAGAGGTGTCCAAAATTCTAACTTGAGCAGAACATCACCCCCTGGCATGTTGGCTGTGTTCATCCCAGGAATAATAAATTGGGAAGCAGACTTTCCTAAGTCGGCAAGTCATTCATCCGGGGGAGTGGTCACTCCACCCAGAAGTCTCTTCCCTCCCAGTGAGCCATTGGGGCCTCCCAGATGTGGATCTCATGGTGTCCCGTCACAACAACAAAACTTCAGTGTACGGGTCGTGGTCCAGGGATTCTCAAGCCAGCTTCATGGATGCTCTGTCAATTCCATGGAGTTTTCATCTTCCGTATGTCTTTCCTCCGTTATCTATGATATCCAGAGTGGTCAGGAAATTCAAACAGGAAGGCGGGGATCTCATTCTGATAGCCCCGGCTTGGCCTCAACGTCACTGGTTTGTAGACCTGCAACAGCTGTTGGTACAACAGCCATTCCGGCTGCCATTATGACCGGACCTGCTCAGTCAGGGTCCTTGCCTACACCCAGGTCTTACGCTGTGTAAAACAGAAAGATTTTTCCACAAAAGTCATCCAAATGATGATCAAAGCTTGTAAACCTGCTTCAGCCAGAATTTGCTACCGAGTGCGGCACACTTACTTCTCCTGGTGTGCATCCCGCAAATATAACACAAGTGTTTAAAACAGCGAGAGTACTGGCCTTCTTGCCGAGAGGATTAGATGTAGGTCTGAGGCTAGCCTCACTAATAGTGCATATCTCAGCTCTGTCCGTTTGGTTCCAACAGAAGATAGCATCTCTCCCAGATATCTGTACTTTCATCCAGGGTTATACAACCACCATACCTCAATAGGATCTGTCCTTAGTGCTACAGGCTTTGGGTAATCTACCCTTTGCACCAGTACATACAGTGGAATACAAGTGGCTCACAGCTAAGACTGTTCCTTCTGGCAATTGCGTCTGCCAGACCGGTATCGGATTTGACTGCTCTATCGTGCCGACCTCCTTTTCTGATTTTCCATCCCAATAGGGCGGTGCTAAGAACCAGAACTTTCCTCCTGCCCAAAGTAGTCTTCGGGTTTCACATCAACCAGGAAATAATGGTCCCGCGTTCAATTCTAATGATTTCTCCCTAGCTGAACGCTCCTTGGATGTAGTTGGGGTCCTAACTATTTATCTGGACCGCACTGCTTCCATCAGGAAATCAGACACCCTCTTTGTCCTATACGGATTTCACAAGAAGGGCTGGCCAGCGAACAAACCCTTGGTTGTCGGGTCCTTCTGACACCTCAGGCTAGTACCCTCCCTTGAGTACTGCTTTTGGACATCCCCACTGTCACCCTGTGGGAACCATGAAACCTGAAGAAGAAAGCGAGAGTTATGGCAGACCTACCTTAGATGAACTCTTTCTTCGAGGTTTATGGGACCCACAAGGCACCCACCTTTATTTAGGCCTGAGGTATTCCTTCCTTGTGACTTCCGCGACCTTGGTCATGCCTTCCCTCACTCTCTGTATGTGTGAGTGCACTGGTAGGCTCTTATCTGCCTTCTTCCTGCTCTTCCTGCCATTGGCTGGCTAACAAAACTGAGGCGCTAAGCATGGAGGCGGGGTTATAGGGGAGAGAAGCTGTGCATCCTGGGATATCTTGAAAGCTTTGCTGATTGGTGCCACGGTAGTCGGGATCTGCCTACAACACCGATGTCACCCTGTGGGTCCCATGAACCTCGAAGAAAGAGTTAACCTATAACCTATAACCATAACTCAGAGTGACTACTTCCTCCACATAAGGAGGGACCGTTTTCACAGTAGACCTTTTATCATGCCTTGATTTGGTCTACAGGATCGAAGCTCGTCATCCCTCATATAGAGGTGAGCGAGGTACGCATTGTGATACACCCTCGGCTTATAAACCCACAACCTTTAGTTTCTTATAGAAAATCACTTTTACTAAACACTTTTTATTTTCCACCACATATCCTTTGAGCAGCACATACTGTACCTCTTCAGTCTTAAGATCACTAGCCCAGTGGTTCCCAAACTTTTTTGAATTACGGCACCCTAGACTATCACATTTTTTTGTGGCACCCCAAGGTCAATATGAAACTAAGTAAATTGTGTTTATATGTCATCCTTAGGTTCAGTTATGTGATGAGGGATAGAAATCACTTCTGTTTATCCACATTTTCCTATTATATTGACCATAAATAATTTCAATTGGTCCCAGACCCTCAACCTAGGGCACCCCAGGGTGCCACGGCACACAGTTTGGTAACCACTGCACTAGCCAATCATTTGGGACATCACAGCATTCATTTTCCAATTCATCACTGGATTGAAGCGGCATACGTTTTTCAGAAAGGACTTCCACAAACCAAACTCAAGGGACGTTCATTTCCTTTGATGTTTATTTTCACAATTTGATTTGTTTTGTGCCACTGGATGATGCCAATTCCATCATCCAGGGTATCTTGTACCGTCACTACCGCAGTGTTGTGGTCTGAGGATTTCTGTTTTTATTTTTGACTTTAGTTCCGCCGGGAGGAGGATGCGGAGAAGGCTGTGAAGGATCTAAATAATCGCTGGTTTAACGGTCAGCCTATTCATGCAGAACTCTCTCCGGTTACTGATTTTCGGGAGGCCTGCTGTCGCCAATACGAGATGGGGTGAGTGTGTGCCCTGGGGGTCACGGTGCGGACACAGAATGGCACCTTTCACCTTGTCCAGCATATTTGCTAGACCTGGCTTCAGTGTCAGGACTATAATCTAATATAAGTGGTACTCTGTGCTGATGGGTGTCCTCTGTCACAGGGAATGCACGCGTGGGGGCTTCTGTAACTTTATGCATCTGAAACCCATTTCCCGGGAGCTGCGACGAGAACTGTATGGCCGGCGCAGGAAGAAGTGAGTCCGCATATGCTCCTGATTCCTCTGTGCTTCTGTTTCTCACCTCTGATATTAACTGTTTTTGTTTTCTCCTCAGGGACAGACCTCAAGGCAGAGTAGAAATTAACAAGTTAGTTACAATATTTCTTTCTATTTTGGGGATCCCCAGGGTAGTACTAAGCCCCCCTCATGTATAGTGTATTGTATTTCTTCTGACCACCACTGGTTCCTCCACCTGGATCATTCCCTCTTAGCCTGGAACATTCATTGTACGAGGGCTGATCTGCTGGGGAGACTCAGCTAATGTATCTCAGAACTACATATTCCCTTCGATATGCAGCTCTCTAACTGCTGTGGAACTACACACCCCAGCATGCACTGCTATTAGGACATGCCCTAGCTTCCTGTGTACACAAGTTGCTGTAGCAGTGCTATTACCAGCTTCATTTCCTTGTCTTGGTCTAAAGTGATTGGTTCATTCATTGTGTGGTGATGAGGCCATGCGTGTGCTGATCACATGGCAGGTCACCCGTGTGTCAGTAATCAGATGGCGTTGGACTTCTGGTGAAATTGAACATCTCATCTGTTGAGCTTAGTGGGATCTGCCTGTATATGGGCACAATGAGTGTCTGAATAATATATTGGCATGCAATTGGTAATTGTTGCTGGCACCATGGATATTGTAATATAAATGTTCTTGTATACAAACATTTGCTGTAGTATGATGAATTCCTCAAGGGAGGAGCTGGATAATATCTCCTCCCAAGAGGAGCTGCCCATAGACCATTTGGCTCTACACACAGACATCTCACAGGGGAGGAGCGGGGCAAATGTCTTCTCCCCAGAGGAGGAGTCCAGATATTGTGCGGCCCTACACAGAGACAAAGATCACAGGTAGGGCCCCCCCGCATATTTCCTTACATGGTGGGCGGGCGAAAGAGCCGGGAGCCACAAGGCTGCCAGGTGAGCAGGCTGTTGTCCAAGAGCCGGGCTGGACGCAACAGACGCGGGCTGTGTGGCCTGCACAGCGTGACCTCTGACCTCGTCACACTGCGCAGAGTCATGCTGCCGGGGATGGGAGAAGCCGGTCAGCATTTCAGCGCATGCTGTAATCCCGGGATTGGAAATTTAGAACAAGGAGTACAATACCGGAATTTTGGGGGACAGATCCTGGGATTGGCCACCCTACTCACAGGGGAGGAGTGGGGAAATGTTTCCTTCCCAGAGGAGGAGCCCAGATATTGTGGGGCCACACACTGTCGTATCAATGCTTCCTGGGAGGGAGTTTCTTTGTTCCTCCGCTGTGATACGTCACGTTTGGTCAGCTGCGGCAGCACGCACACTGCCCTATGCAGCCAACTTGCAACGGTCATGCAAAACCAGGGGTGGCCAAGCCAGTCCTTGGGATCTACCAACAGTTCATGTTTTCCGGGCCTCCTGTGGATCTGTAGAATGTTAGTAATGATTCCACCTGTACACCAGGTCAGGGGGCTGCAAAATGTGACTGATCCCACCTGTGTACCAGCTTGGGGGTCTGTGAAACAGGGACTGTTGCCAGATCTCGAGGACCAGTTTGGTGTCCATTTGGTCACACACAAAGAGTACAATTATCTAGACGGTCCACCGATATCAGGCGGCTTGCTTAGATAATTGTATAATGCAGGGGTGTCAAACTTATGGACCTCCAGCTGTTGTGGAACTATACGTCCCAGCATGCCCTGCCACAGTTTTAACAATCCATTATATAAAATCTGTGGCAGGGCATGTTGGGCTGGTGGGCCAGGAGTTTGATACCACTGATACAGATGCCTAGCGATACATAGAAACCTAGAATTTGGCGGCAGATAAGAACCATTCGGCCGATCTACTTAGGTGGCCTTGGCTGTGTTACTGAATAAAGCAGGTTATTATAGAGACCACAATTCCTCATCACTATAACAGAATGGTTATTGGGCCCTATGCTAATGCATTGGAATAAGGACCGATCACCCCCATGACTGTCCCGTCATTTCAAACATTTATGCTCTTCTTTTTCAGACACCGTTCTCGCTCCAGATCCCGTGAACGTCGCTCTCGTTCCAGAGACCGTGGGCGAGGAGGAGGAGGCGGCGGCGGTGGTGGTGGCGGAGGAGGGGGAGGCCGCGATAGAGATCGACGGAGGTCTAGAGACCGAGAGAGATCGGGTCGTTTCTGAGCTGCTGTTTTTATTCTGTGTTTGGGAAGGTTCCAGGTTGGGGGGGGGGGGGGCTCTGCGCTCAGCAGCTGTGGGTTAGGGGATCTTTTTCATTGCATTTCATTTGTTCTTGTTTTTTTAAGCTGGGCTTCTGATTAAACATTTGTAGTGATCCAGTAACACTGACGCGTCCTAAATTCCTTACATGGTGTTACAATACGTCCATCTAGTCCGCACATTATGGCTCCCAGCTACTGTACACTAACCAGGCATTGGTGGTGGGGGGGGTATAATGCCGGGGGCCAGTAACACTGACGCGTCCTAAATTCCTTACATGGTGTTACAATACATCCATCTAGTCCACACATTGTGGCTCCCAGCTGCTGTACACTAACCAGGCATTGGTGGGGGGGGAGGGGGGTATAATGCCGGGGGCCAGTAACACTGACGCGTCCTAAATTCCTTACATGGTGTTACAATACGTCCATCTAGTCCGCACATTGTGGCTCCCAGCTGCTGTACACTAACCAGGCATTGGGGGGGGGTATAATGCCGGGGGCCAGTAACACTGACGTGTCCTAAATTCCTTACATGGTGTTACAATACGTCCATCTAGTCCGCACATTGTGGCTCCCAGCTGCTGTACACTAACCAGGCATTGTTGGGGGGGGGGGGGAGGGGGTATAATGCCGGGGGCCAGTAACACTGACGCGTCCTAAATTCCTTACATGGTGTTACAATACGTCCATCTAGTCCGCACATTGTGGCTCCCAGCTACTGTACACTAACCAGGCATTGGTGGGGGAGGGGGGTATAATGCCGGGGGCCAGTAACACTGACGCGTCCTAAATTCCTTACATGGTGTTACAATACGTCCATCTAGTCCGCACATTGTGGCTCCCAGCTACTGTACACTAACCAGGCATTGGTGGGGGGGGAGGGGGGTATAATGCCGGGGGCCAGTAACACTGACGTGTCCTAAATTCCTTACATGGTGTTACAATACGTCCATCTAGTCTGCACATTGTGGCTCCCAGCTGCTGTACACTAACCAGGCATTGGTGGGGGGGGTATAATGCCGGGGGCCAGTAACACTGACGCGTCCTAAATTCCTTACATGGTGTTACAATACGTCCATCTAGTCTGCACATTGTGGCTCCCAGCTGCTGTACACTAACCAGGCATTGGTGGGGGGGGTATAATGCCGGGGGCCAGTAACACTGACGTGTCCTAAATTCCTTACATGGTGTTACAATATGTCCATCTAGTCCGCACATTGTGGCTCCCAGCTACTGTACACTAACCAGGCATTGGTGGGGGGGGTATAATGCCGGGGGCCAGTAACACTGACGCGTCCTAAATTCCTTACATGGTGTTACAATACGTCCATCTAGTCTGCACATTGTGGCTCCCAGCTGCTGTACACTAACCAGGCATTGGTGGGGGGGGTATAATGCCGGGGGCCAGTAACACTGACGTGTCCTAAATTCCTTACATGGTGTTACAATATGTCCATCTAGTCCGCACATTGTGGCTCCCAGCTACTGTACACTAACCAGGCATTGGTGGGGGGGGGGTTATAATGCCGGGGGCCAGTAACACTGACGCGTCCTAAATTCCTTACATGGTGTTACAATACGTCCATCTAGTCCGCACATTGTGGCTCCCAGCTACTGTACACTAACCAGGCATTGGTGGGGGGGGGGGGGGGTATAATGCCGGGGGCCAGTAACACTGACGCGTCCTAAATTCCTTACATGGTGTTATAATACGTCCATCTAGTCCGCACATTGTGGCTCCCAGCTACTGTACACTAACCAGGCATTGGTGGGGGGGGGGGGGTATAATGCCGGGGGCCAGTAACACTGACGCGTCCTAAATTCCTTACATGGTGTTACAATACGTCCATCTAGTCCGCACATTATGGCTCCCAGCTGCTGTACACTAACCAGGCATTGGGGGGGGGGGGAGGGGGGTATAATGCCGGGGGCCAGTAACACTGACGCGTCCTAAATTCCTTACATGGTGTTACAATACGTCCATCTAGTCCGCACATTGTGGCTCCCAGCTACTGTACACTAACCAGGCATTGGGGGGGGGGGGGGGGGGGGTATAATGCCGGGGGCCAGTAACACTGACGCGTCCTAAATTCCTTACATGGTGTTACAATACGTCCATCTAGTCCGCACATTGTGGCTCCCAGCTGCTGTACACTAACCAGGCATTGGGGGGGGGGGTATAATGCCGGGGGCCAGTAACACTGACACGTCCTAAATTCCTTACATGGTGTTACAATGCGTCCATCTAGTCCGCACATTGTGGCTCCCAGCTGCTGTACACTAACCAGGCATTGGTGGGGGGGTGGGGGGGGTATAATGCCGGGGGCCAGTAACACTGACACGTCCTAAATTCCTTACATGGTGTTACAATGCGTCCATCTAGTCCGCACATTATGGCTCCCAGCTGCTGTACACTAACCAGGCATTGGGGGGGTGGGGGGGGTATAATGCCGGGGGCCAGTAACACTGACGCGTCCTAAATTCCTTACATGGTGTTACAATACGTCCATCTAGTCCGCACATTATGGCTCCCAGCTGCTGTACACTAACCAGGCATTGGGGGGGAGGGGGGTATAATGCCGGGGGCCAGTAACACTGACACGTCCTAAATTCCTTACATGGTGTTACAATGCGTCCATCTAGTCCGCACATTGTGGCTCCCAGCTGCTGTACACTAACCAGGCATTGGTGGGGGGGTGGGGGGGGTATAATGCCGGGGGCCAGTAACACTGACACGTCCTAAATTCCTTACATGGTGTTACAATGCGTCCATCTAGTCCGCACATTATGGCTCCCAGCTACTGTACACTAACCAGGCATTGGTGGGGGGGGGAGGGGGGTATAATGCCGGGGGCCAGTAACACTGACGTGTCCTAAATTCCTTACATGGTGTTACAATACGTCCATCTAGTCCGCACATTATGGCTCCCAGCTGCTGTACACTAACCAGGCATTGGGGGGGAGGGGGGTATAATGCCGGGGGCCAGTAACACTGACACGTCCTAAATTCCTTACATGGTGTTACAATGCGTCCATCTAGTCCGCACATTATGGCTCCCAGCTGCTGTACACTAACCAGGCATTATATACAAAAAAGATTTCAATCTAGAAAATCGTGCGCTTAATTAAGCAGCCCTGGTAACCACTTTCACGGATTTTGAAGAACCACTTCAAACAAGAGAATTAACATACAATACCAATAGATTGTGAATAGGTCTCCTGGGCGCTAAGGCAAACATCCAAATTGAGTCCAGAAGATATACCCAAAAGAGAAAAAAATGCTACAATAGTGTGATATTGTTTTAACATAAATTAAATTCTGGTAGTAATCAGATGTTGGACTCGTACCCTAAAATGTGGTCTACATAAGATGTAGACAACAGCGCATAAGGGGGGCGACACACGTCACACTGGATAGGATCCTCTCCTCCTCTGTAGTATGCGATAATTGTCTCAAATATATAAAAGAGACTTCATGGTGTAGTATGTATACACTTTAATAAAACAATTTTAAAATATCATGAACAATGAATAGGGAAACAGGTGGACTCTCACCAAATGGTATTGTCTACAGGCAAAGTGCAGACAAAAAGGCATAAGATGTTAAAAGTTCCCATGCAGGCGTCCCTGGATCCGGAAACTGGTTGATAGTCCCTCTGAGTCCCCTTCTGTTGTTCCTCCAAATGGCCCCAGCCAACCGGTTTCGATATCCTGCGATATCTTTTTCAAGGCATCTGGGGCCATTTGGAGGAACAACAGAAGGGGACTCAGAGGGACTATCAACCAGTTTCCGGATCCAGGGACGCCTGCATGGGAACTTTTAACATCTTATGCCTTTTTGTCTGCACTTTGCCTGTAGACAATACCATTTGGTGAGAGTCCACCTGTTTCCCTATTCATTGTTCATGATATTTTAAAATTGTTTTATTAAAGTGTATACATACTACACCATGAAGTCTCTTTTATATATTTGAGACAATTATCGCATACTACAGAGGAGGAGAGGAGAGGATCCTATCCAGTGTGACGTGTGTCGCCCCCCTTATGCGCTGTTGTCTACATCTTATGTAGACCACATTTTAGGGTACGAGTCCAACATCTGATTACTACCAGAATTTAATTTATGTTAAAACAATATCACACTATTGTAGCATTTTTTTCTCTTTTGGGTATATCTTCTGGACTCAATTTGGATGTTTGCCTTAGCGCCCAGGAGACCTATTCACAATCTATTGGTATTGTATACTAACCAGGCATTGGTGGGGGGGGAGGGGGGTATAATGCCGGGGGCCAGTAACACTGACGTGTCCTAAATTCCTTACATGGTGTTACAATACGTCCATCTAGTCCGCACATTGTGGCTCCCAGCTGCTGTACACTAACCGGGCATTGGTGGGGGGTATAATGCCGGGGGCCAGTAACACTGACGTGTCCTAAATTCCTTACATGGTGTTATAATACGTCCATCTAGTCCGCACATTGTGGCTCCCAGCTGCTGTACACTAACCAGGCATTGGGGGGGGGGGGGTATAATGCCGGGGGCCAGTAACACTGACGTGTCCTAAATTCCTTACATGGTGTTACAATACGTCCATCTAGTCCGCACATTGTGGCTCCCAGCTACTGTACACTAACCAGGCATTGGTGGGGGGAGGGGGTATAATGCTGGGGGCCAGTAACACTGACGTGTCCTAAATTCCTTACATGGTGTTACAATACGTCCATCTAGTCCGCACATTGTGGCTCCCAGCTGCTGTACACTAACCAGGCATTGGTGGGGGGGGGGGGGTATAATGCCGGGGGCCAGTAACACTGACGCGTCCTAAATTCCTTACATGGTGTTACAATACGTCCATCTAGTCCGCACATTATGGCTCCCAGCTGCTGTACACTAACCAGGCATTGGTGGTGGGGGAGGGGGGTATAATGCCGGGGGCCAGTAACACTGACGCGTCCTAAATTCCTTACATGGTGTTACAATACGTCCATCTAGTCTGCACATTGTGGCTCCCAGCTGCTGTACACTAACCAGGCATTGGTGGGGGGGGGAGGGGGGTATAATGCCGGGGGCCAGTAACACTGACGCGTCCTAAATTCCTTACATGGTGTTACAATACGTCCATCTAGTCCGCACATTGTGGCTCCCAGCTGCTGTACACTAACCAGGCATTGGTGGGGGGGGAGGGGGGTATAATGCCGGGGGCCAGTAACACTGACGCGTCCTAAATTCCTTACATGGTGTTACAATACGTCCATCTAGTCCGCACATTGTGGCTCCCAGCTGCTGTACACTAACCAGGCATTGGTGGGGGGGGGGGTATAATGCCGGGGGCCAGTAACACTGACACGTCCTAAATTCCTTACATGGTGTTACAATACGTCCATCTAGTCCGCACATTATGGCTCCCAGCTACTGTACACTAACCAGGCATTGGTGGGGGGGGGGGGTATAATGCCGGGGGCCAGTAACACTGACGCGTCCTAAATTCCTTACATGGTGTTATAATACGTCCATCTAGTCCGCACATTGTGGCTCCCAGCTACTGTACACTAACCGGGCATTGGTGGGGGGTATAATGCCGGGGGCCAGTAACACTGACGTGTCCTAAATTCCTTACATGGTGTTACAATACGTCCATCTAGTCTGCACATTGTGGCTCCCAGCTACTGTACACTAACCGGGCATTGGTGGGGGGGGGGGGTATAATGCTGGTGGCCAGTAACACTGACGTGTCCTAAATTCCTTACATGGTGTTACAATACGTCCATCTAGTCTGCACATTGTGGCTCCCAGCTACTGTACACTAACCGGGCATTGGTGGGGGGTATAATGCCGGGGGCCAGTAACACTGACGTGTCCTAAATTCCTTACATGGTGTTACAATACGTCCATCTAGTCCGCACATTGTGGCTCCCAGCTACTGTACACTAACCAGGCATTGGTGGGGGGAGGGGGTATAATGCTGGGGGCCAGTAACACTGACGCGTCCTAAATTCCTTACATGGTGTTACAATACGTCCATCTAGTCCGCACATTATGGCTCCCAGCTGCTGTACACTAACCAGGCATTGGTGGTGGGGGAGGGGGGTATAATGCCGGGGGCCAGTAACACTGACGCGTCCTAAATTCCTTACATGGTGTTACAATACGTCCATCTAGTCCGCACATTATGGCTCCCAGCTGCTGTACACTAACCAGGCATTGGTGGTGGGGGAGGGGGGTATAATGCCGGGGGCCAGTAACACTGACGCGTCCTAAATTCCTTACATGGTGTTACAATACGTCCATCTAGTCTGCACATTGTGGCTCCCAGCTGCTGTACACTAACCAGGCATTGGTGGTGGGGGGAGGGGGGTATAATGCCGGGGGCCAGTAACACTGACGCGTCCTAAATTCCTTACATGGTGTTACAATACGTCCATCTAGTCTGCACATTGTGGCTCCCAGCTGCTGTACACTAACCAGGCATTGGTGGTGGGGGGAGGGGGTATAATGCTGGGGGCCAGTAACACTGACGCGTCCTAAATTCCTTACATGGTGTTACAATACGTCCATCTAGTCCGCACATTGTGGCTCCCAGCTGCTGTACACTAACCAGGCATTGGTGGGGGGGGGAGGGGGGTATAATGCCGGGGGCCAGTAACACTGACGCGTCCTAAATTCCTTACATGGTGTTACAATACGTCCATCTAGTCCGCACATTGTGGCTCCCAGCTGCTGTACACTAACCAGGCATTGGTGGGGGGGGGGGTATAATGCCGGGTGCCAGTAACACTGACGCGTCCTAAATTCCTTACATGGTGTTACAATACGTCCATCTAGTCCGCACATTGTGGCTCCCAGCTGCTGTACACTAACCAGGCATTGGTGGGGGGGGGAGGGGGGTATAATGCCGGGGGCCAGTAACACTGACGCGTCCTAAATTCCTTACATGGTGTTACAATACGTCCATCTAGTCCGCACATTGTGGCTCCCAGCTGCTGTACACTAACCAGGCATTGGTGGGGGGGGGGGGGGTATAATGCCGGGGGCCAGTAACACTGACGCGTCCTAAATTCCTTACATGGTGTTACAATACGTCCATCTAGTCCGCACATTGTGGCTCCCAGCTGCTGTACACTAACCAGGCATTGGTGGGGGGGGGAGGGGGGTATAATGCCGGGGGCCAGTAACACTGACGCGTCCTAAATTCCTTACATGGTGTTACAATACGTCCATCTAGTCCGCACATTGTGGCTCCCAGCTGCTGTACACTAACCAGGCATTGGTGGGGGGGGGGGTATAATGCTGGTGGCCAGTAACACTGACGTGTCCTAAATTCCTTACATGGTGTTACAATACGTCCATCTAGTCCGCACATTGTGGCTCCCAGCTGCTGTACACTAACCAGGCATTGGTGGGGGGGGGGGTATAATGCCGGGGGCCAGTAACACTGACGTGTCCTAAATTCCTTACATGGTGTTACAATACGTCCATCTAGTCCGCACATTGTGGCTCCCAGCTACTGTACACTAACCAGGCATTGGTGGTGGTGGGGGGGGGGGTATAATGCCGGGGGCCAGTAACACTGACGCGTCCTAAATTCCTTACATGGTGTTACAATACGTCCATCTAGTCCGCACATTGTGGCTCCCAGCTGCTGTACACTAACCAGGCATTGGTGGGGGGGGAGGGGGGTATAATGCCGGGGGCCAGTAACACTGACGTGTCCTAAATTCCTTACATGGTGTTACAATACGTCCATCTAGTCCGCACATTGTGGCTCCCAGCTACTGTATACTAACCAGGCATTGGTGGGGGGGGAGGGGGGTATAATGCCGGGGGCCAGTAACACTGACGTGTCCTAAATTCCTTACATGGTGTTATAATACGTCCATCTAGTCCGCACATTGTGGCTCCCAGCTGCTGTACACTAACCAGGCATTGGTGGGGGGGGGGGGTATAATGCCGGGGGCCAGTAACACTGACGTGTCCTAAATTCCTTACATGGTGTTACAATACGTCCATCTAGTCCGCACATTGTGGCTCCCAGCTGCTGTACACTAACCAGGCATTGGTGGGGGGGGGAGGGGGGTATAATGCCGGGGGCCAGTAACACTGACGTGTCCTAAATTCCTTACATGGTGTTACAATACGTCCATCTAGTCCGCACATTGTGGCTCTCAGCTACTGTACACTAACCAGGCATTGGTGGGGGGGGGGGGTATAATGCCGGGGGCCAGTAACACTGACGTGTCCTAAATTCCTTACATGGTGTTACAATACGTCCATCTAGTCTGCACATTGTGGCTCCCAGCTGCTGTACACTAACCAGGCATTGGTGGGGGGGGGGTATAATGCCGGGGGCCAGTAACACTGACGCGTCCTAAATTCCTTACATGGTGTTACAATACGTCCATCTAGTCCGCACATTGTGGCTCCCAGCTACTGTACACTAACCAGGCATTGGTGGGGGGGGGGGGGTTATAATGCCGGGGGCCAGTAACACTGACGCATCCTAAATTCCTTACATGGTGTTACAATACGTCCATCTAGTCCGCACATTGTGGCTCCCAGCTACTGTACACTAACCAGGCATTGGTGGGGGGGGGGGGGGGGGGTGGGGGGTATAATGCCGGGGGCCAGTAACACTGACGTGTCCTAAATTCCTTACATGGTGTTACAATACGTCCATCTAGTCCGCACATTGTGGCTCCCAGCTGCTGTACACTAACCAGGCATTGGTGGGGGGGGGGGGGGGTATAATGCCGGGGGCCAGTAACACTGACGCGTCCTAAATTCCTTACATGGTGTTACAATACGTCCATCTAGTCCGCACATTGTGGCTCCCAGCTGCTGTACACTAACCAGGCATTGGTGGGGGGGGGAGGGGGGTATAATGCCGGGGGCCAGTAACACTGACGCGTCCTAAATTCCTTACATGGTGTTACAATACGTCCATCTAGTCCGCACATTGTGGCTCCCAGCTGCTGTACACTAACCAGGCATTGGTGGGGGGGGGGTATAATGCCGGGGGCCAGTAACACTGACGCGTCCTAAATTCCTTACATGGTGTTACAATACGTCCATCTAGTCCGCACATTATGGCTCCCAGCTACTGTACACTAACCAGGCATTGGTGGGGGGGGGAGGGGGGTATAATGCCGGGGGCCAGTAACACTGACGTGTCCTAAATTCCTTACATGGTGTTACAATACGTCCATCTAGTCCGCACATTGTGGCTCCCAGCTACTGTACACTAACCAGGCATTGGTGGGGGGGGGGGGGGTATAATGCCGGGGGCCAGTAACAC
The DNA here is from genome assembly GCF_055691185.1 of Crinia signifera. Lineage (NCBI taxonomy): Eukaryota > Metazoa > Chordata > Amphibia > Anura > Myobatrachidae > Crinia > Crinia signifera. The sequence continues at coordinate 1,614,932 of NC_139218.1, read as the reverse complement.
TGACGCGTCCTAAATTCCTTACATGGTGTTACAATACGTCCATCTAGTCCGCACATTGTGGCTCCCAGCTGCTGTACACTAACCAGGCATTGGTGGGGGGGGGAGGGGGGTATAATGCCGGGGGCCAGTAACACTGACGTGTCCTAAATTCCTTACATGGTGTTACAATATGTCCATCTAGTCCGCACATTGTGGCTCCCAGCTACTGTATACTAACCAGGCATTGGTGGGGGGGAGGGGGGTATAATGCCGGGGGCCAGTAACACTGACGCGTCCTAAATTCCTTACATGGTGTTACAATACGTCCATCTAGTCCGCACATTGTGGCTCCCAGCTACTGTATACTAACCAGGCATTGGTGGGGGGGAGGGGGGTATAATGCCGGGGGCCAGTAACACTGACGTGTCCTAAATTCCTTACATGGTGTTATAATACGTCCATCTAGTCCGCACATTGTGGCTCCCAGCTGCTGTACACTAACCAGGCATTGGTGGGGGAGGGGGGTATAATGCCGGGGGCCAGTAACACTGACGTGTCCTAAATTCCTTACATGGTGTTACAATACGTCCATCTAGTCCGCACATTGTGGCTCCCAGCTGCTGTACACTAACCAGGCATTGGTGGGGGGGGGGGGGTTATAATGCCGGGGGCCAGTAACACTGACGTGTCCTAAATTCCTTACATGGTGTTACAATACGTCCATCTAGTCCGCACATTGTGGCTCCCAGCTGCTGTACACTAACCAGGCATTGGGGGGGGGGGGGAGGGGGGTATAATGCCGGGGGCCAGTAACACTGACGTGTCCTAAATTCCTTACATGGTGTTACAATACGTCCATCTAGTCCGCACATTGTGGCTCCCAGCTACTGTACACTAACCAGGCATTGGTGGGGGAGGGGGGTATAATGCCGGGGGCCAGTAACACTGACGTGTCCTAAATTCCTTACATGGTGTTACAATACGTCCATCTAGTCTGCACATTGTGGCTCCCAGCTGCTGTACACTAACCAGGCATTGGTGGGGGGGGGGGTATAATGCCGGGGGCCAGTAACACTGACGCGTCCTAAATTCCTTACATGGTGTTACAATACGTCCATCTAGTCCGCACATTGTGGCTCCCAGCTACTGTACACTAACCAGGCATTGGTGGGGGGGGGGGTTATAATGCCGGGGGCCAGTAACACTGACGTGTCCTAAATTCCTTACATGGTGTTACAATACGTCCATCTAGTCCGCACATTGTGGCTCCCAGCTGCTGTACACTAACCAGGCATTGGGGGGGGGGGGGGAGGGGGGTATAATGCCGGGGGCCAGTAACACTGACGTGTCCTAAATTCCTTACATGGTGTTACAATACGTCCATCTAGTCCGCACATTGTGGCTCTCAGCTACTGTACACTAACCAGGCATTGGTGGGGGGGGGGGGTATAATGCCGGGGGCCAGTAACACTGACGCATCCTAAATTCCTTACATGGTGTTACAATACGTCCATCTAGTCCGCACATTGTGGCTCCCAGCTACTGTACACTAACCAGGCATTGGTGGGGGGTGGGGGGTATAATGCCGGGGGCCAGTAACACTGACGTGTCCTAAATTCCTTACATGGTGTTACAATACGTCCATCTAGTCCGCACATTGTGGCTCCCAGCTACTGTACACTAACCAGGCATTGGTGGGGGGGGGGGGGGTTATAATGCCGGGGGCCAGTAACACTGACGTGTCCTAAATTCCTTACATGGTGTTACAATACGTCCATCTAGTCCGCACATTGTGGCTCTCAGCTACTGTACATGACCAGGCATTGGGGGGGGGGGGGGGGGGTTATAATGCCGGGGGCCAGTTACTGACGTGTCCTAAATTCCTTACATGGTGTTACAATACGTCCATCTAGTCCGCACATTGTGGCTCCCAGCTACTGTACACTAACCAGGCATTGGTGGGGGGGGGTATAATGCCGGGGGCCAGTTACTGACACGTCCTGCAGCGAGTTCCTTACATGGTGTTACAATACGTCCATCTAGTCTGCACATTGTGGCTCCCAGCTGCGGTATAGTAACCCGCTCTCATGTATCCTCCCTCCATGCATACAGGCCCTGTGCTGGCTGGTACCTGTAGTCCTACATGTGTCATTCCTCAGTGCCGCAGCTCTCTTCTCCTTCGGGAGACATCAGGGGCCACAGCTTTACAGTGGGTAGTGGAGTGGGAGTGAGCACCAGCACCCTAGAGGTTAAACTTCAACTGCCTCCCAGGCAGCCAGGCTCCTCCCCTCCTCTACCCAACCTCCAGGCCAAGGACCTCAGTGTTTTCGGGTGCTGACAGTAACCAGATGCACCCACTAGAGGGGCTGCTGTTTTATCAGCCAAACTTTTTTTCTTTTCTTTTCCACTGACCTTTCAGTGACAGAGCAGCAGCACTGCATCACCACTCGGGTGGGGACCTGCAGCGGTCCCTGGGCACTGGAGAGCCATCAGCCGCCACCGGACGCCAGGGACCTTTATTTAAGGTAACGCGATCCCCGCTGGGAGCGTGTGCAAGTAGCACAGCGAGGCGCTCATTGCGGCTGTTACAAGCGGCCGTCCGTCCTGCTGGACCACTAGGGTACCTTGTTTGGGCATGTGCGCCGGTTCCTCTCCATTTTACCGGCGCTGCATGAGGACTCTAATCCCTGGTGGCCATTTGTTAGCAGGGGGAGGTGGCTCCCCCACATCAGCCCCTCCCCCGGGGACAGTAGGCAGGGAACTGTGTTTAGCACACAGAGTTCCCGCCACTTACATCCTATTCCTGACTGCCTGGCTGCACGTGAGGAGGGACACGGCGAAGCTCCAGTGCCACCCGGGGTTCCACTCTTTCACTGCCAGGAGGCTTGGGCAAGTCCCCCCTGTACCTCTCCAGCGGGACACAGGTCACAGTTACTGAGTGCTCCAGCCAGCCATAGCTGCTGCAAGAGCCTAGTGCCATTTGCCTTTCATTGCATTGTATGCCTATGTATGCTTGCTGTATTCTGTGTACCTTATTAACCTTTTAACTGCTTGCAGTGTATTTGGTGTCATTTTGTACTTAGCCCTCCTGTATTTACCGTAATTATGCCCAATAAGGGCAAGTCCAAGAGGGGAGAGGCCCCAGCATTGCTGTTATGCACAGCCTGTAGTGCGGGCCTATCTCCCCTGGACTATGTACAGGATGGCTTATGCGCAAGCTGCTACATTGTGCAGGCGCTGCCTACGGCCTCCTCTCAGGAGCCTGCTTGGGCCTCATCCCTTGTGCAGATGATAGCGCAGCTAGTGGATAAAGTCTCAGCTGCGCTGCCCCAGCGGCCCGTGCCGTCCTCATCGGCGGTGGGTGTAGCCCCCCCAGCATTGGATGCCCAGGGGGAGGGTTCATTGCCCGCAGATAGACGCAGGTCTTTAGTTAAAAAACCTGCGGCACCTTGGTTTTGTTTCCCAAGTCGGATAACCTGGACAGGGCCATTAGGGAGGTTCCCAATAGTAGGTTTATCATTCACAAACGCTTTTCCTCCCTCTATCCTCTCCCCCAGGATAGGACCCCCTGGGAGACAGCCCCCAGGGTAGACGCTCATGTGGCAAAACTGGTAAAAGCCTCTCTGTGGCCAATTCCTACAGCGTCCCTTAAGGACCAAGCGGATCGGAAGTTGGAAAACTTCCTGAAGCTTATTTACACCACGGCTGGGGCAGCAGGCAGGCCTGCCCTGGCGTCAGCCTGGGTGGCTATGGCCCTAACTAACTGGACTGGTGGCAGGGGTGTCCCAGCAGAAACTCTACTGCCGACTATAGAGTTGATGCATCAGGCTGCCCTCTACTTAGGCGAGGCAGCTCTTGATTCCACCACACCCTCCTCTAGGGTGTCAGCAGTGGCCACTCGCAGATCCCTATGGCTGCATTCCTGGAAGGCTGACACTGACAAAGAAGGCTTTGTAGGCTCTTCCCTTTAAGGGTTCCCTCTTATTCGGTCCTGAACTGGATAAAATGGTTGCTATGGTGGCAGCTTCAAAAACTGCATTTTCATGGGCAGCTGTCTGCGCAGCCAGGGTATCCCTATACGCCCGTATCTGGACGACCTGTTGATTCTGGCGCATTCTGCAGACCTTCTCTGGGACCATCTGACTATGGTGATACAGCTCCTGGAACATCACTGCTCCCGGCCCAGTCAATGGTTTATCTTGGGGCCAGGAGGACTGTTGTCGGACTCTGCAGTCCCGAATTCGTCAGCTTCTCTCTCCTCGAAGGGTGTCCATGCATGCCTGCATGAAGGTACTGGGTTCCATGGTGTCGGCCTTCGACATGGCGTAATATGAGTTCAGAATTGGGAGGCGGACTTGCTCTGCCTTCAGACGTTGAATGCTGCCGAATGGTACCTCAATACGGAAGTGTTCCAGATTCTGGTACGACGGTGGGGTTTACCCGAGGTGGATGGCCTCTCAACACAACCACAAGGTCCCTCATTACGGATCGAGGTCTCGCGACCCGGTGGGCGCCCTGTCCGCCCCGTAGCTGTTCAGGCTGATGTACGCCTTCCCGCCATTCTCCCTCCTCCTGCGAGTGGTTCGCAAGCTGAAGGCGGAGGGGGGCACATTGATCCTGGTGGCTCCGCATTGGCCCAGATAAGTCTGGTTCTCAGATCTTCAGGCTCTGTCGGTGTCCCCCCCGATTCGTCTTCCATTGCGCCTGGACCTTCTCTCTCAGGGTCCGTGTCTGCACCCAGATCTGAGGTGCCTGGCTTTGACGGGATGGGTATTGAGACCTCCCTGTTGAGAGCTAGTGGGTTTAATGCACGAGTAATCTCCGCCATGCTTAGAGCGAGGAAAACTTCCTCGGCGAGGGCTTACCATCGTGTTTGTCGGCTTACTTTGTGTGGTGTCGGACTCACCACTTCAATCCTAGGACTTACCGCCTGACTCAGATTCTATCTTTCTTACAGAAGGGCCTGGAGGCTGGATTGCGCTGATCTACCTTGAAGGTTCAAGTCTTGGCTTTGTCCATCTTGTTTCGCCGCAGGTTAGCACTTTTGCTGGATGTCCGCACATTCCTACAGGGTGTTTTGCATATCCAGCCTCCCTTTGTCCCGCCGGTTGCTCCTTGGGACCTTTCCCTGGTGCTATCTGCGCTTCAGAAACCACCATTTTAGCCTTTGCGGTCCGTGGACCTGTGTTGGCTCACCTGGAAAACGTTTTTCTTATTGGCCATAGCATCAGCCCGGAGGGTGTCAGATCTGTCTGCTCTGTCTTGTAAGTCGCCTTTCCTGGTCTTGCATTCTGACCAGGCGGTTCTTCGTACCGTCCCTTCTCACTTACTGAAGGTGGTGTGCAGTTCCACGTTAACCAGGAAATCATGGTTCCGGCCTTTCAGGGGTCAGATGCATCTCCGGATCAGTCCTCCTTGGATGTTGTCCGGGCGTTGCGCATCTACGTGCGCCGCTCTTGGTCTTTTCGCAAGTCGGACTCTCTCTTTGTGCTGTATGGCTTTCAGAAAAGAGGATGGCTGGCCACTAAACAGACTATTGCCCGCTGGATTCGTTCTGTCATCAGGCAGGCATACCTGGGCGCCTCACGTCCGGATTCGGCTGGTATCCGGGCACATTCCACTAGATCTGTGGGGGCTTCTTGGGCTGTTAGGGGCAGTGCAACAGCTGAGCAAATTTGCAGAGCTGCGACTTGGTCATCAGCTGGTACTTTCTTGCGTTTTTACGCTTTTGATACGTTTGTCTCCCAGGACTCGGCCTTCGGCCAGAGTGTGTTGGCTACGGCACAGGCGCGTCCCCACCCATAGGTGGCTGCTTTAGGACGTCCCACTGTAAAGCTGTGGCCCCTGATGTCTCCTGAAGGAGAAAATGAGATTTATGTCTTACCTGGTAAATCCTTCTTCGAGGACATCATGGGCCAAAGGAGTCCCTCCCTGCTTTACTTTAGTTAAAGTTGCGTAAAGTTGCGATTAGGTTATATTGTTCCTCTGTTGAGGGTACTAACGTGTTCAAAATGTGTCTCTGTGTGGTGCTTCTCTTCCTTTTCTCGTCTCCTGCCTTGGCTTGCTAGAAAAAAACTGAGGTCCTTGGCCTGGAGGCGGGGTAGAGGAGGGGAGGAGCCCGGCTGCCTGGGAGGCAGTTGAAGTTTAACCTCTAGGGTGCTGGTGCTCACTCCCACTACCCACTGTAACGCTGTGGCCCCTGATGTCCTTGAAGAAAAAGATTTACCAGGTAAGACATAAATCTCACTGTATTCTCCCTCCATGCATACAGGCCCTGTGCTGGCTGGTACCTGTAGTCGTACAGACGTGTCTTTCCTCAGTGCCGCAGCTCTCCTGTATCCTCCCTCCATGCATACAGGCCATGTGCTGGCTGGTATCTGTAGTCCCACATATGTCATTGAGCCCTGTACAAACCAGTTGGTTCCGGACAAGCATACCTTTTGGGGAAATTTCACCATACCACCGTCGCCGTGCTCTACACCTTTGGGAGGATGCCTTGCTAAGCATGGGCTTCAATAGACGGGCCTGTATTTGGCGTACCATTTACCTCCAGCTGGGCAATCAATCGGGACAATCAGAACAGATTACTATACCTTCATCTTCCTACCACGCATATATATGTCTATACCATCCACCTGCATATATACGCTGCTCAGTACTTCACCAACTATCTACCAGGAATTGAGTATTCCAATATGGACTCCTTTATTTATTTATTTATTTATATTTATATATATTTATATATATATATATATATATTATCTATATCTTTTTTTGACAATCAAGCAGCGGCACTCACAGGATTTTTTCAAAAGGTGTATTGGGTCACAACAACCAAAAAGCCAACGTTTCGGGGCTGGCATGCCCCTTTGTCAAGGTGTGGGTGAGAATAAGAATAAAGTGCTGACCTTAAATAGTAGTGAATACCATGCTTACAATTAATCAGTAGCATGCTGCCCCGTCCCGCCGATGTACTCGTACCCGGAAGTGAGGAGTCAGCTGTCCTCGCGGACTTCCTCCCTGGATGTGCGTCTCAGCTGACTGTGTGGAGCGCAAGCGTCTCCTAGGTAACCAGTTCAGCTATTACCAGCCGGATCTCTGAGTGCACTGTGCGTTCTGGAGCAGTGCGCTGTACAAAATATGAAACCGACATGACATTAATTAGTGTTTTACTTAAGTGGCATGATCAGTATAGTATCATTATCGTTTTGGAGTGATAGCTTGCTAGTGAATGAATAAATCAAACATCCCGCATCTGTGTAAAAGTGTGCGTATTGTACCTTTTGTGTTGGAGCAATCAACCCCATGCACTAGTGATAGTGGATAAATTAGTGTCTGTTGATATATTTCTTTATACATACAGCTAGTCAGTGAGTGCCTGTAAGTAAATAAAATGTGTGTATGGTTAAAAGCTAACGGCCAAGGAAGGCTGTGTTGAACTGCAATATCATACTGTTTAATCTCCGCTGGTGTTATAGTGATATTTGTCCAACCATGGGGTCTATCACATAACTCGTCTGCTGTGTCAAATCATACTGTAAAGGAAAAATCATCATATAATAGAAAAATGTAAAGTGATAGCAAGAATGAAGAGGAGAGGAAGAGAGAAGCACACATTGGGCGGACTGCCGCTGTTATCCCTCTTGGTGGTTTCAATTTGTACACTCGGATAGATGGATCTTGGACGTTGGTCACTGTGATCTATTTCAGGGAGGCTGGCCTCAATTATATGTGTGGATCACCCACTTAACTCATATAAAATGTAGCAAACCATATAAAATAGAAACTGCAAAGTGATAGCGAGGATGAAGAGGAGAAGAAAAAAGCACACATTTAGCGGACTCCCGCTGTATCTCTTGGAGCCCAATTCTTGGGCTTAGTGGTGGACACTTAACATGTTAGTAGTTTGCCCCTTACAATCATATTCTATTTATCTGGCTAAATCCCGGAAGACTGAGAAATCCTGAGATCTGCCTGTTAACTAATAGAAGAATATATATATATATATATATATATATATATATATATATATAAACGATCCAATGATGCAGCACTCCAGCTAAGGTGTAAAAATCTTCTTTATAAGTGAACAAACAGCAACGTTTCAACAACAACCGTGTTTTCGTCAGGCTCAAAAATACAGTGATAAATGGTGTCTTAAATAGCTCAAAGACGCTAATTACACGTGCGGGGGTCCCGCCCCCGGGTGCAGCGTCAGGATAGTGACGTAAAATCAATCACGGCACAGACGTGCCGAATAGTGAATACATGTAGCGCATGTCAGTACTGAGCGGTTTGGCTGACAGCTAACAGCTGTGTGCGGCAGACTGATTGCCGGACTCGCTGTTAACGCCGTGGTCATGGCAACTATTACGGCATAGCTATACAGCTATTGGCTGCCGTGTACATTGTGTATCTGTTGCCTAGGCAACTCTGCTACAGTTGCTAGACTTATTGGTGACAAAGCCCAATCCTACTCTACTGACAGGCACTATTTACAAGTGAAATTATATATGTGCACAATCTATACAATCTATACAAAAAATCTATAGGGAAATAGGCATTGATACATAAGGATAGATACTGTATTCTTTATTGCATCGATTCCACCAGAACGCAAGGTTCTATCACTGGTTCTGGTATTTGATAAGCTTGCCTGAAGAGATGAGTCTTCAGGGAACGCTTATAGGTTTGGAGACTGGAGGAGAGTCTTATTGTGCTTGGGAGGGCATTCCACAGAGTGGGTGCAGCACGAAGAAAGTCCTGCAGTCGGGAATGGGAGCGGGTAATGAGTGTGGATGAGAGACGCAGATCTTGGGAGGAGCGTAGAGGTCGTGTTGGATGATATTAGTGGGGTTTTCTCTCGTAAAGAGGGAAGACCTCCGGGATTTAGCCACAGTCAGCTGAGACGCACATCCAGGGAGGAAGTCCGCGAGGACAGCTGACTCCTCACTTCCGACTACTAACTTCCGGGTACGAGTACACCGGCGGGACGGGGCAGCATGCTACTGATTGATTGTAAGCATGGTATTCACTACTATTTAAGGTAAGCACTTTGTTATTCTTGTTCTCACCCACACCTTGACAAAGGGGCGTGCCAGCCCCGAAACATTGGCTTGTTGGTTGTTGTGACCTAATACACCTTTTGAAAAAATCCTGTGCGTGCCGCTGCTTGATTGTCAAAAAGCTCTACCCTATTCCATCCAACTAGTTGCTTGGAATCAGCATATTGTACTGTATGGGAGCAAAGGACAATCAGAAATGTGCTCACAAACCCAGGAAAATGGACAAAAATCTTCAGTCACATTGTTTAAATCAAACAGGTTCAACTACAGTACCGTGTCTGAGAGACAGTTTCTGTCATTTTCCAGATTTTGGGAGCAAAGTAAATATTACATTTGCTCCCATACAGTACCATATTTTTATTCCATCATAGTAACTAGTTGGATGGTTGGAGGAAAGTTGGTCTGATGTGTGGGCAGCATAAGTCACGTATGGACATCTTGGATTCCAGTACAAACATGAACTTTATCACATCTGGGTAGTTATGAATGTGGAATTCCTACCCTTGCCTCTGTGGGCTCCTTGAAAGAATTTGAGTAGATGTAATACTGTTCATCAGACCCAGTGGTGCTTGTAAGGGAGCTACTATCTCTCTACGTGCTTCCAACAGCCGTACGCCCAATTATGTTGGGATTCCCTTGACCACGGTTACATGCTCCCACCCTTAATTGGAATAAACCACAAATCCTAAGTACCACTATCCTTTAGGACTCATTGACTCCTCCTTACCAAGACTTTAGTTACGTGTTCCGCAAGGAAGCAGCAGAGACCCTACTTGCCCACCAAGAATGGAATTGCCCCATTGATTGCATCTTGAGGGCAAGTATTCCCCATTTTGCTGCCTGAGACTCAAGCAGTAACTGAGTATATTCAGGAGACCCTTGAGTGAGGTTATATCAGATATCAGAAAATCCATGTCACCTGCAGGAGCGGAGTCTATATCAGACAGATAGTATGTGAATGACTGCCATTTACTGCTGGACTGCACCCAGTGTGGTGTACACTAAATCACTAACCAATCCTGGTTCTCTATACCTGGCCTGGTATTGGGAAATTGGGAGGATTGTTATGTGGCTCCCCCTATTATCCTAGGCTGAAGCAGCTGGAGGATAATGCTATAGCAGGGAGACTTTGATTTTCACCATGGGAGCAGTGGTCTGTAAGCTCTTCAGCATGGCTGCTGTTCTCCCATGGTACTTCTGGCATCTTCACCTGGAGTATGGTGGTGTTTAAGCCCTTGCGCATGGTCACCACCCACCAGGACTTAATCTGGTGTCTTCAATCATGGTGGTGATCAGGGTCATTTGATCACCCCCATGACTGCTCTGACTCCTCATTTGCCATTCTCTCAGGAATCCTTCAGATCAGTCCATGTGTGTCTAGGCACAAGTCTGGTGTCACGCCTGTGGTTAGATCTTGGCTAGAAGTAACCACAGACATAGGGGCTGGCTGATACTGAAACTTGGGAGCCTCGATGAGGGTATGGTGCATGCCAAGGACCCTCAGACAGTAGCAGACGTGACCACTTGAGATAAAAGAAAAAAAGTCTTTATTGACTATAACAGATAAACAATTGATACGCTGATGAATGGTATTACAGATGATCACAGGCAGTAATGAAGAAGCATAAATGACATTAGCAAGATTGGCATTTAGCTGCAGTGTGTATGCACCGATGAAGTCCAATGATGTATAGCACGGATGGGAAGAACCTGGTGCAGTGCTAACGCACTGATGGAGTCATAGGTGCCGATTTATGTTTTTGCTGGTGGGGTGCCAAAAATATAGCGGAGTGGCTTCATGGGAAAGGGGCGTGGCCACAAAATAATACTGATTTATATTACGCAGCACAGTTGTCTCCAATATTCAAATTATGGCAACAGTGCCAAATACATAAATGCCCACACAGTACCTGTGCCAGCGACGAGGGAGGGGGAGTGCAGTGGGACACAGGTGGGTGGGCCGCTACTGAGCGGGAGGGTGCTCGGGGGTCCGAGGGTGCTCGGGCCCTCAAGCACCCACAGTATCGGCACTTATGGATGGAGTCCAGAACATATATATGGAGCTGTGTAACAACACAGATGAAGTCCACTATATATATGCAATGCAGATGTAAAGGATACTGACCACTGTGAGACGCTGGATACCAAGGAGGATGGTCACGAGATGGAAATATTAAAGTCATCGGAACCACAGAGAGCCACTGATACAATATCGATGATATCAGCAATCGATGTAACGATGGTAGTGGATATCGATGTAGAAGGTACCTGTGTGATCAGCTGTGATGGGATGACAGCGATGGTGACGTGGAAGGATGAAGAGCCCAAATGATGAAGTTGGTATTTCGATGACGGAGCACCAATAATGTGGAGGAATGCTGACAACACTCCACTGTTGAAGAGGGACAATGATGAACGATGTCAGAGCACCAATGTTGCAGAGGAGCGAAGACAGAGGAACGATGACAGAGCACCGATGTTGGAGATGAACGATGACAGAGCACCGATGTTGGAGATGAACGATGACAGAGCACCGATGTTGGAGCCAGGCAGCTGCTTGCAGGAGAGGACATGAACTGGAAGAAGTAGAATCCTCAGGGACTGGAACCTGCAACACAGCTTGGAGACAGAACACACCAACAGGTAATAACCTCAGGATGAGATCAGTAGCACTGGCCCAGCTCTGAGTTCACCCAGCCTATTTATAGGGAGCAGTGGAAGTGGAAAGGCGGGGCACTTAGCCAGACTGAGGGATCGCCAGGAGATTGGCTGAGACTGGAACATGTGACAGGAAAGACATGGCTGCTCCCATGTCTGGGAAAGGCAACGGCATGGAAGCCGCAGGAGGCTGAAGCTGAACCTCGGGAGTGACAGGCAGGGAGTGAAGCGCAAGCGCTGAGTCCATGGCAGTGGGCAATGGCAGATGCTGTACAGTGCGGGCAGCGTGGACATGGTGCAAGTGGAAACCATGTCTGGAGCGCACTGCTAGTATTCTGAAGGTTGTGATACCCAGATCGTGACAGCACCCCCCCCTTTAGGGGTGGCCCCAGGACACCTCTTAGGCTTGAGTGGAAACTTGGAATGAAAGTTCTGGATAATACTTGGAGCATGGACATCAGAAGCATTGGTCCAAGAAATCTCTTCTGGGCCATAGCCCTTCCAGTCGATCAAGTACTGTAAACAACCATACCTAATGCGAGAGTCCAAGATTTCCGACACTTTGTATTCAACACCACACTGAGTTAAAACTCTGGTAGTCTTGGGTAACCTGGAATGGAATTGATTTAACACCAAAGGTTTCAACAGCGAGATGTGGAAGGTGTTGGGGACCTTTAGGAACGGAGGAAGCTTCAGTTTGTAGGCTACAGGATTGATGACCTGAACAATTGCAAAAGGACCAATGAGTCGTGAAATTAATTTCATAGAAGGAACTCTCTGTCTCAAATTCTTAGTAGACAAGCATACTCGATCTCCAGGCTTAAGGAGTGGAATAGCTCTACACCTTTTTGTCGGCAAACTTTTTGTATCGGCATGATACTTTCAAAAGTGCAGACCGGATTTTCTTCCAACTTTGAGAAAATTGGTGAAGCGTAGCCTCTACTGCTGGAAGCGAGGAAACTGGAAGTTTGCTGAAAACTGGGACTCTAGGATGGAGCCCATAGTTTGCATAGAAAGGTGTGGTTGTAGAAGAAGAATGATACTGGTTATTATGACTGAATTCGGCCCATGGAAGCAATTGAGACCAATCATCTTGAGAAGAATTAACGTAAATACGAAGTAAAGTCTCTAAGTCTTGATTCACCCTCTCAGTTTGCCCATTGCTTTGACGGTGATAGGCTGTTGAGAAATTAAGCTTTACTTGAAGAATTGTTCACAAACTTCGCCAGAAATTTGCCACGAACTGGACTCCTCGATCAGAGACGATTTCAAGAGGGTTTGGGTATTAACTGTCTGCGCAGTTTAAGCTGCCTGTATTCAAATTGAGATTAGGGTACCACCTGGTGTCCCTATGTTGTGAACCTGAACAAGAAAAATATATCTCAATTGGTTCCCAGGTGAAATGGAGTCTTGAGGTGTGGCAGTTTAAAACCAGAGGAGATGGAGGACATCAAGGGACAGTAATTTAAGCAGGATAGTATTAGTTTCCTTTTATCAAAAGCGCCCATATTCCCACAATTGAGATATATTTTTCTTGTTCAGATTTCAAGAGGGAGTCCATGAAGTCTGAAGATTTTTAATGAAGAGCTGTGCCAACTTAGAATCTGACGGAAGGCCGGTTAAAGGAATTAAGTGAACCGGTCCACTACCACCCAGATGGTATTAAATTTATTTGATTCCGGACGATCGGTCACGAAATCCATTGACATATGCGTCCAAGGACGATGAGGTACAGAGAGAGGCATCAACTGCCCTGGAGGTGATTGCCGACTAGACTTGTGTTGAGTGCATTTGGTACAGGAAGCAATGAAGACTTGAATGTCCTTTTTAAGAGTCGGCCAACAATAGGACCTGGAGACAAATTCTAGAGTCTTTTGAACACCAGAGTGGCCTGCAAAACGAGATGCGTGAGCCCACTGCACAAGTTTCTTATGAAGAGCAGGTTTAACAAAAGTTTTCCCTTCTGGCGGAGTGGGATTCAATCTGACCACTGAGAAGGCAACCGGATCGATGATGGAATATTTTGCTGTGGAATCAGTCTCTTTTTCTTGTTCCCAGAGTAACGAGAACGCATCAGCTTTGCGATTCTGTGAACCGGGACAAAAGGACAATTTGAAACGGAACCTGGAAAAGAATAAGGCCCATCTTGCCTGACGTGGATTGAGGCATTGTGCTGATTTCAAATAAAAGAGGTTTTTATGATCCGTCATAATGGTGATTTCATGTAAAGCCCCTTCCAGTAGATATCTCCATTCTTAAAGCACTAGCTTGATAGCAAGTAACTCTTGCTCTCAGCTGGCATGAATTTTCAAGAGAAGTACCCACAGGGATGGAGATGACCGTCAGATGACCTTTGAGAGAGAACAGCACCAACTCCTATGGATGAAGCGTCAACTTCCAGAATGAATGATAGTGAGGTGTTCGGTTGCTTCAGGACCGGTGCAGATACAAATCTTTGTTTCAATATATGGAAGGCTTGGATGGCCTCATCAGACCATTTAGACGAGTTGGACCCTTTACGGGTGAGGGCTGTGATGAGAGCAACAATGGTGAAGTTCCAAATGAATTTGCGATAATAGTTAGCAAAACCAAGGAATCACTGACCGCTCTTGAGTGTGGTTGGGATTAGCCAATCCCGAATTGCTTGAAGTTTCTCTGGGTCCATGTTAAGGCCAGAACCTGAAATAATGTAGCCCAGAAAAGGAATGTATTTGAATTCAAACACACACTTTTCAAGTTTGCAGTATAGATGATTTGCACATAATCGGGAAAGCACCTCTTTTACCCAGAATCGATGATCTTCAATGCTGTTTGCAAAGATGAGAATATCATCTAGATAGACCACCACATGTCAATATACTAAGTCTCTGAAGATCTCGTTCACGAAATGTTGAAATACTGCTGGAGCGTTACTGAGTCCAAAAGGCATGCCGAGGTATTCGTAGTGACCGTCTCTGGTGATAATAGCAGTTTTCAATTCGTCACCCTCTCGGATCCTGATGAGATTGTAAGCACCTCTTAAGACGAGTTTCGTGAAGATAGTAGCACCACTGACACAATCAAACAATTCTGTGATAAGAGGCAAAGGATACCGGTTTTCTATGGTTAGTCGTTCAGTCCATGATAATTACAAAGAAGAACCCTGCCCCAGCAGGAGAAGAGGATGGCTGAATAAACCCCTTGGCGAGATTCTCCTTGATGTAAGCTGTCATAGCTTCAGTCTCTGGAAGAGAAAGAGGGTAGATACGACCTCTAGGAGGTGATTTGCCAGGCATGAGGTAAATAGGACAGTCCCATTCACGATGTGGTGGTAGGAGATTGGCACCAGACTTGCTAAAGACATTAGAAAACTCGGTATAAGGGAGAAGGAGGCGTCTTGGAGGACTTGGATTATGAGTTACGTGCAGGAAGAATCTGTTGAAGACAGGTACCGTGGCAGGAAGATCCCCATGCAGAAACTTGAGAGGTTCTCCAATCGATCTGGGGATTATGGAAGCGAAGCCACGGAAGACCCAGGACCAGAGGATGAGTGGCTCTGGGAATGACCAAAAACGATAACGGTTCCGTATGCAGAACCCCCACCTTGAGACATAGCATACGCAGAGGTAGCGTTCTGCATGAAACAGTAGCCATCCACGGCTGTCAAAAATCGGAGTGTCTAATTTCTCAGTGGGTATTGCCCACTGCTGGACTAGTTCTGCAGTAATAAAGTTCTCAGCAGCTCCAGAATCCAGAAGGGCAGAGAGTCACCGGACTCCTCATTGGACCTGTAAGGATAATGACAGATTGGGGACAGAACACACCAACAGGTAATAACCTCAGGATGAGATCAGTAGCACTGGCCCAGCTCTGAGTTCACCCAGCCTATTTATAGGAAGCAGTGGCAGTGGAAAGGCGGGGCAATGAGCCAGACTGAGGGATCACCAGGATTGGCTGAGACTGGAACACGTGTCTCAGGAGAAATTGATTTGATGATGAGTGAGTTGCGAATGGATTTGCAGCTATTTTCCAGTCTGCCGTTCACAGCCTTGTGCAGGGCGGGGTCTCACTCTAGTGGGCGGGCAATTATCTGATCGCAGGGCTCTGCAAAGTAGAAGCGCAGCGGTCGGGTCTGAATAACCCCCTATATTGCTCTGATCCATTGTGCAAGCTTCTGTAAATGTAGAGACATAGAATGTGCCGGCAGACAAGCAGCACTCGGCTCCTCTAGTCTGCCCCATGGCACATCATGCATTATGGGCCCAGACTCACACAGTGGCTGATCATCGATGGACTGCACACATGTAATGATGGGGTACGCATGCGGGAGGCCGACCTGCGAGGAGAGCCCGCTACTTTATTTCATCACTGGCCGTTGACAGGAAGTCGGTATTTGTGGGTAGTAGCCGGCCATTTTCTGGGAGTGTCAGGGGAGGTTGTGTGACGTCAAGGTATGGCCTTCAGTCCCCGGCTACTCTGAGCCTGAGATTCCTGGTGCCCAGTGTGTATGGCCTTCAGTCCCCGGCTACTCTGAGCCTGCCATGGCTGGTGCCCAGTGTGTATGGCCTTCAGTCCCTGGCTACTCTGAGCCTGAGATTCCTGGTGCCCAGTGTGTATGGCCTTCAGTCCCCGGCTACTCTGAGCCTGCCATGGCTGGTGCCCAGTGTGTATGGCCTTCAGTCCCTGGCTACTCTGAGCCTGAGATTCCTGGTGCCCAGTGTGTATGGCCTTCACTCCCCGGCTACTCTGAGCCTGAGATTCCTGGTGCCCAGTGTGTATGGCCTTCAGTCCCCAGCTACTCTGAGCCTGCCATTCCTGGTGCCCAGTGTGTATGGCCTTCAGTCCCCGGCTACTCTGAGCCTGAGATTCCTGGTGCCCAGTGTGTATGGCCTTCAGTCCCTGGCTACTCTGAGCCTGAGATTCCTGGTGCCCAGTGTGTATGGCCTTCAGTCCCCAGCTACTCTGAGCCTGCCATTCCTGGTGCCCAGTGTGTATGGCCTTCAGTCCCCGGCTACTCTGAGCCTGAGATTCCTGGTGCCCAGTGTGTATGGCCTTCAGTCCCCGGATACTCTGAGCCTGCCATGGCTGGTGCCCAGTGTGTATGGCCTTCAGTCCCTGGCTACTCTGAGCCTGAGATTCCTGGTGCCCAGTGTGTATGGCCTTCAGTCCCCGGCTACTCTGAGCCTGCCATGGCTGGTGCCCAGTGTGTATGGCCTTCAGTCCCTGGCTACTCTGAGCCTGAGATTCCTGGTGCCCAGTGTGTATGGCCTTCACTCCCCGGCTACTCTGAGCCTGAGATTCCTGGTGCCCAGTGTGTATGGCCTTCAGTCCCTGGCTACTCTGAGCCTGAGATTCCTGGTGCCCAGTGTGTATGGCCTTCAGTCCCTGGCTACTCTGAGCCTGAGATTCCTGGTGCCCAGTGTGTATGGCCTTCAGTCCCCGGATACTCTGAGCCTGCCATTCCTGGTGCCCAGTGTGTATGGCCTTCAGTCCCCGGATACTCTGAGCCTGCCATGGCTGGTGCCCAGTGTGTATGGCCTTCAGTCCCCGGCTACTCTGAGCCTGAGATTCCTGGTGCCCAGTGCGTATGGCCTTCAATCCCCGGCTACTCTGAGCCTGCCATGAATGGTGCCCAGTAGCCGGGGACTGAAGGCCATACACACTGGGCACCAGGCATGGCAGGCTCAGAGTAGCCAGGGACTGAAGGCCAAACACACTGGGCACCAGGCATGGCAGGCTCAGAGTAGCCGGGGACTGCAGCCCATACGCACTGGGGGGGGGGGGACTTATAAAAATGATTTATTTTGTATTCGTTTTACACTGAAGCCGATACGAATTCGAATTATAAAATACGAATTTGTATTTAAAAATAAAAATTTGTGTTTGAAATTCGAATTTGTATCGGCTACATACGCCATCAGAAAATACGAATCAGTCAAATACTGATTAGTAAATTTTCCTCTGATCCTGCCATGATTGGTGCCCATTGTATATGGTCTCGTCAGTCTGAGTCTGCGATGACTGAACCCATTGAAAAAATGATTCAGTGTTGAGCGGCTTACGAATGCTTTTTAACATATTTGCACGGCTAAGAATAGATACACATCCATTTGCAAGAGGTATTTTACTCTCGCAGGGCGGTGTCTACCTGACGCTGGCCGCTGCATATTTACGCCATTCAATCAGGTCTCAATAACTCCTATACTTCTTCTAAACTGTATCAGGCCCTTTGTGTCATTGCTAGCTGTCACCACTAGATGGCCTCGCAGTCATAGTATTACATACGATGCAGCTTGAGCCGTTCTTGAACCATCTAGTAAGAATATTCTTATCTATAAGGCAGTGGCTCCCAATGAAGACGCCCTATTGTAAATGAGTTTTATTCACTGCACGCCTCGGCCAATAGTTTATTACCTATTGAGAAATTAAGAACAAACTATTAATAAAATAAATTGTGTTACTATGTCATCTTTAGGTTGAATTACATAGTTAGGAACAAGATCTGCTTCTGTTAATGTGTTGTTATTATTGGCGGCCACAAGTGCTGGTTTTTCCAAGTATATTAACCATAATAAATTTGAATTGGTCCTGGACCACCAACCTGAGGCATACTTGCCTACTTTTGAAAACTAGTTTCAGGGAGATTATAGTTGGCAGTAGAATTTTGCACAGTGCCCCATTTAGGGGGCGTGTCATGCTCCACCCAAAGGGCGTGTCTAGTTCCATATATGGAGAGATTGTGAACGTGGCACCTAGAAGCGTGGGTGTGCACTGCTACATCTGAGAGGAATCTTTTCAAATGACTTAGATCCAAATGTAGCTGAGCCCAAAGCAGTTAGTAAGAGCTACTGTACTTGGTAAAGTGCTGGGAAATGGTGATGATCACGCGCGTGTGTGACAGCGACTGACCGGGCCCGCAGACCGTGAGCCGGGAGTCTGAGTGATCCCGATAAATTGATATAAGACCCAATACGTGGCAGCGGGGAGTGAGAATGATGGTGGCGCGAGCAGATCGCGAGGCCCTATGTCCCCGGATATCCAGTATCATTGTAATTTACTTACTTGCGTACTCCCCGGGGGAGCTGAAGGAGATCGGGCGGCGCTGTGCTGGGCGGTTGGAGCGGCGGGGCTGTGGAGACAGGCATACTGCCGATCCCAGAGGCCTCTGATGTGCGGGAGGAAGTGCGCACTGCCTGGCCGGGTGGAGGAGGAGGCGGCGGCGGCGAAGGGACAGGAAGCAGAAGAGAGGGAAGCGTTGAGGACTGCGGGAGAGACTGAGACAGGTGCATATCCGGCTGCCTCTACCCAGTATCTTCCTGGCAAATGTAAGGTCAATTATAAATAAAATGGATGAACTGAGATTGAATCTTAGACACAGTAAAAGATTTGTGCACTGCAATGTGACGATTTTCACAGAAACATGGCTAAACAGTGATATATCAGACAGCAGTATCGGGCTGGATGGACGATGTGTAATGCGGGCAGAACATTCATTGACTCTGGGAAATCCAGGGGAGGTGGACTGTGCATTTATATAAATAAATCTTGGTGCACAGATTCTGTGGCTGCGGAACAGAATTGCTCGGCTGACCTGGAATTCCCTATGGTTAAGTGTAGATCATTTTACTTGCCACGGGAGTTCACTTCTGTCTTTGTTATAGCAGTTTATGTTCCACCGGATGCAAGAGCTGCACATGATTATCAGTAAGCAGCAGACAGCTCATCCGGAGGCAGCATTTATAATTGCTGGGGATTGTAATCACACCAATCTAAAACCAGCGCGTCTCCTGTAACACTAGGGGAGATACAATTCTGGACCATGTTTATACAAATATTGCTGGGGCTTATTCTGCAACGGCTCTCCCCCACCCGGGACAGTCGGATCATCTATCCCTATTTCTTACCCCGAAGTATTCTCCGCTTATACAGCGAGAAAGCCGGAAGTGAGAGATATCAAGGTCTGGCCGAATGGGGCCGATGCTGCGCTGCAGGAGAAGTTCGGGCATACAGATTGGAGTATATTTAGGCCACGGGTTGATGGTGGTTCACATGTGGACATTGACATCTATGCTTCTACAGTGCTGGACTATATCAATATAAATATTGATGTGGTTACATCCCGGAAACAGATTCCAACAAGTATCCCTGGATCATACCTCCCAACTTCTGTGTTGGGGAAATAGGGACGTGCCGAAAAGGGGGCGGGGTGTATGCAAATGAGGGTGTGGCTATTGCTAATTAGCCACAACCTCATTTTCATACGAGACTAGACGCTGTGGGGGGTCTCCCAACTGCCACCCCCCACAGCGGGACAATGCCTGCCGCGGGTGGGACAGCGGGACAGGACCCGAAAATCGGGACTGTCCCGCTGTAATCGTGACAGTTGGGAGGTATGCCTGGATGACTGGGGAGGTTCGGCTTCTGTTAAAGGCTCGTAACATCGCCTTTAGGAATGGGGATGCACAAGCCTATAATATATCTAGGGTGAATCTGAAGAGGGGGATTGTAAAAGCAAAGCATTGTTATAAGATGAAAATAGAGGAGCTTTTTATAAATCTGACTCCCGACGCATGTGGCTGGGTGTCCAGGTCGTGAGCGACTATAAGCCAGGGGTTTCTAACTCAGTGACCTCTGATGTCGCCTTTTTAGACAAGCTGAATTATTTCTATGCGCGGTTGGCTGGACCTGATGGTATACCAGGGCGGGTATGTGCGGGGCAGTTGGCAGGGGTTTTTACAGACCTTTTCAATCTATCTTTGTCTGTGTCAATTGTGCCATCATGCTTTAAGTGCACTGCTATTATCCCGTTGCCTAAGATAACTAGCCCGAAAGGGGTGAATGACTACCGTCCTGTGGCGCTTACGCCGATTATTATGAAAAGTTTTTAGCGGCTGGTTCTGGCGCATTTGAAGGACAGTCTTCCCCCTTTGTTGGATCCATATCAGTTTGCGTGCCGTAAGAATAGGAGCACGGAGGACGCTATCTCCTTGTTGCTACATTCGGTGTTGTCTCATTTAGACAGAAATAATACGTATGCTAGACTATTGTTTGTGGACTTTAGTTCAGCGTTCAATGCGGTGATTCCGGCCAGGTTTGTTAAACTATCTGGGTTGGGAATTAATCGTTTTATGTGCAACTGGATTGCGGATTTTTTGACTAACAGACCGCAGGTTGTCAGATCAGGATCCAATAGTTCCACACCCATTATACTAAACACAGGGGTGCCGCAGGGCTGTGTGTTGTATTCTGTTTTCTCTTGGGATTGTAAACCAGTTCATTCATCCAATACAATTATTCAGTTTGCAGATGACACGACACTAATTGGTCTCATTAGCAATAATGATGAAACGGCTTATAGGGAGGAGATACGATCCCTTGCTGATTGGTATGGTGACAATAATCTGTTCCTTAATACTAGTAAAACAAAGGAGATTATTGTTGATTTTAGGAAGCAGAAAGTTAAGCAGGTTACTCCTATTCAGATAAACGGGATGGAGGTAGAAAGGGTCCCGAGTTTTACGTTTTTAGGTACCTACATTTCGGAGGACCTTTCCTGGTCAGTTAACATTAAGTGAAGATGCCTATCAATGCCTTTTCTTTCTAAGGGTGCTAAAAAGACATAAATTGTCATCAAGTATACTGATGAATTTCTACCACTGTACGATAGAGAGTATCCTTACCAACTGTGTGACAGTGTGTATGGGAATTGTACAATACAGGAGCGTAAGATGCTGCAGAGAGTAGTTAAAATAGATGTAACAGTGTAATGTGGGCTAGGTGACATGAGGGAGATTGATAGACTAATGAGGGAGAGAGGGAGATTGCTGCTATCTCAGGGAGTCTCCTGCAGAATGCAGGAGGGGAGGTAACTATGATGTAACAGTGTAATGTGGGCTAAGTGACATGAGGGAGATTGCTAGACTAATGAGAGAGATAGGGAGATTGCTGCTATGTCAGGGAGTCTCCTGCAGAATGCAGGAGGGTAGGTAACTATGATGTAACAGTGTAATGTGGGCTAGGTGACATGAGGGAGATTGCTAGATTAATGAGGGAGAGCGGGAGATTGCTGCTATGTCAGGGAGACTCCTGCAGAATGCAGGAGGGGAGGTAACTATGGTGTAAGTGTAATGTGGGCTAGGTGACATGAGGGAGATTGCTAGACTAATGAGGGAGAGAGGGAGATTGCTGCTATGTCAGGGAGTCTCCTCTAGAATGCAGGAGGGGAGGTAACTGATATAACAGTGTAATGTGGGCTAGGTGACATGAGGGAGATTGCTAGACTAATGAGGGAGAGAAGGAGATTGCTGCTATGTCAGGGATACTCCTGCAGAATGCAGGAGGGGAGGTAACTATGATGTAACAGTGTAATGTGGGATAGGTGACATAAGGGAGATTGCTAGACTAATGAGGGAGAGAGGGAGATTGCTGCTATGTCAGGGAGTCTCCTGCAGAATGCAGGAGGAGAGGTAACTATGATGTAACAGTGTAATGTAGGCTAGGTGACATGAGGGAGATTGATAGACTAATGAGGGAGAGAGGGAGATTGCTGCTATGTCAGGGAGTCTCCTGCAGAATGCAGGAGGGGAGGAAACTATTGTGTAACAGTGTAATGTGGTCTAGGTGACATGAGGGAGATTGCTAGACTAATGAGGGAGAGAAGGAGATTGCTGCTATGTCAGGGAGTCTCCTGCAGAATGCAGGAGGGGAGGTAACTATGGTGTAACAGTGTAATGTGGGCTAGGTGACATGAGGGAGATTGCTAGACTAATGAGGGAGAGAGGGAGATTGCTGCTATGTCAGGGAGTTTCCTGCAGAATGCAGGAGGGTAAGGAACTATGATATACCAGTGTAATGTAGGCTAGCTGACATGCAGGAGACTGCTAGACTAATGAGGGAGAGAGGGAGATTGCTGCTATGTCAGGGAGTCTCCTGCAGAATGCAGGAGGGGAGAGAACTATGATGTAACAGTATAATGTGGGCTGTCACGACCACCATGTCTGCTACCCGTTCCCTCTGTGCTATGTCTAGCCCTAAGACCACTGACAGGCTATCTCCTGCCCTGGCGTTCACCTCCGCTACCAATCCTCATGCTGGTAGTGTGCATGCTGTCGCGCTGTCATCGCCAGGTGACAGCGGTGGTGTGTACTTCTGTGCCATGCTGGGTCTGGGTGGTGTGAGACATGAGCCGACATGAAGGGTCCGTGTCAGGTTAGGCCTCTGGCTGGACACGCCGGCTGCAGCGCATCCACGCCCAATCACCGCCAGCTGGTTTCTGTCGCCACCTCTGGCGGCGGCCATCTTTTAGGATCCTTCAGCCTATGCTGCGCGGCTCCATTCAAGTGATGTCAAGTGTCAGCCAATCACGGCGCAGCTTCACCTTCAAATACTGACTTGCCGGGCAAGACCGGCAGTCAGTACAATGATGTCTACCCGCACACATCATTGACTCTCCCTGGCTGTCTGTAGTTACTACTGCAGTTCTTGCGCCTCTGGTGAAGTCTTCTTCCAGTATCCTGCTGATCGTCTCACTGCCTGTACCAAATCATCACGGAACCCGCTGCCGCCTATACGGACTGGACAAGGTTAACCCCCCAAAGGGGTAATATCTTTCTCCTTATTCCTGATGGTTATTCTCTGTGGTCATCCCTGGTTTGTAGCTTACGATCCTAGTCAGCACAGCTTCTTTCGGACATTATTATTATTATTATAATTTTATTTATAAGGCGCCACAAGTGTTTCGCAGCGCCGTATAAAGGAACAATACAGGGAGACAAAGCTTGGCATAACATTGAATAAATAACAAAAATACAGTACAAATAAAGAGCGCCACAGATCAATACACATTACAGCTTGGATCTAAGTAGTGAGGACTCAATCAACATACAACTAGAGGCTAGAAGCCAATGATGGAGATGAGTATGCGGACGAAGATGGTCACTGAGTGTTGGAGTATAGGAGAGCTGTGAGTGACATGTGAAGAGAAGTGGGCTTTGACAACCGGAGGGAAGAGGGCCCTGCTCGGAGGAGCTTACAATCTCGTAGGAAGGGGAGACAGACAGATTACAAGAGGTGCAAGCGAGGGGGTGGTGGTTAGATAGCAGGATGTAAACAGGCAAGGGGTCGGAGAACCATCTGGTTTATGCAGTGGAAGGGTACGCTTTGATGAATAGGTGAGTTTTCAGTGCCCGTTTGAAGCTTTGCAAGGTCGGGGAGAGTCTAATGGAGCAAGGGAGTGCGTTCCACTGAAGGGGTGCAGCACGGGTAAAGTCCTGTACTCTAGCATGGGAAGCAGTGATCAGGGTGGAGGAGAGACGACAGTCGTCAGCCGACCGTAGAGGGCGGGAGGGTGTATGAATGGAGATGAGGTTAGAGATATATGGAGCAATGGAATTAGAGATGGCCCTGTATGTGAGTGTGAGGTGTTTGAAGAGGATTCTGTAGATGAATGGAAGTCAGTGCAGATTTTGTTGAAGGGGAGTGGCAGAATTAGAGCGGCGGGAGAGGAAGATAAGCCTGGCTGCAGCATTGAGGACAGATTGGAGAGGAGCCAGTTGGGATTGAGCGAGGCCGGTGAGGAGAGAATTACAGTAGTCGAGCCGTGAGATGACCAATGAGTGGATGATCAGCTTAGTTGCACTCTGTGAGAGAAAGGGCCTGATGCGAGCAATGTTGCGTAACTGGAACCGGCAAGAATGGGCCAGGGCTTGGATGTGGGGTGCAAAGGAGAGGGAGGAGTCAAGAGTGACACCCAGGCAGTGGAGTTGGGGAACGGGGGAGATGATGGTGTTGTTAATAGTGATAGAGATATTAGTAGGGGGCATAGCTCTGGGTGGGGGAAAGATAATGAGTTCGGTTTTGTCCATATTCAGCTTCAGAAATCGCTCAGACATCCAGGTGGAGATTGCAGAGAGGCAGTTGGAAACCTGAGAGAAAACAGTGGGGGACAGATCAGGAGAGGAGAGGTAGATTTGGGTGTCATCCGCATAGAGGTGATATTGGAGGCCAAAGGAGTTAATAAGTGCACCCAGAGAGGAGGTGTACAGAGAACAGAAGGGGGCCAAGGACGGAACCCTGAGGGACCCCGACAGGACGGATAGAAGGTGGTGAGGTAGAGCCAGAGGCAGAGACTGAGAAGGAACGGTTAGAGAGGTAAGAGGAAAACCAGTTGAAGATTGTGCCAGAGAGACCAATGTTTTGGAGTGTGTGGAGGAGGAGAGGGTGATCCACAGTGTCAAAGGCAGCAGATAGGTCCAAAAGGATAAGCAGGGAGAAGTGACCCTTGGATTTGGCTGACAGCAGGTCATTGGTGACTTTCACTAGGGCAGTCTCAGTGGAATGAAGTGGGCGAAAGCCAGATTGAAGGGGATCAAGGATGGAGTGGTCAGACAAGTAGCTGGTGAGACGCCTGTAAACCAGCCGTTCTAGTATTTTAGAGGCAAATGGGAGAAGAGAGATAGGGCGGTAGCTTGTGGGAGATAAAGGGTCCAGGTTTGGTTTTTTAAGAATAGGTGAGACCAGAGCATGTTTGAAGGGTGAGGGAAAGATGCCAGTAGAAAGCGATAGGTTAAAGAGGTGAGCAAGGTGGGAGCAG
This sequence comes from Crinia signifera, assembly GCF_055691185.1. Classification (NCBI taxonomy): domain Eukaryota; kingdom Metazoa; phylum Chordata; class Amphibia; order Anura; family Myobatrachidae; genus Crinia; species Crinia signifera. Next base: position 1,589,660 of record NC_139218.1, on the reverse strand, counting down.
CCAGTGGGGGAGAGGGAACTGAGGAGACGGGAGAGGGTCCAAGGGACAGGTAGAGGGGGGAGAGGATGAGATGAGGGAGCGGACTTCCTCAGCTGTAGTAGGGAAGAAGGATGACAGAGTGGGGTAGTTGGGAGGGGAGGACTTCATCGTCCAATCCTTCATCCAATCCTTCATCCAATCATCCAATTCTTTATTCAATCCAATCCTTATTCAATCATCCAATTCTTCAACCAATCATTCAACCTTTCAGTTGTTCAATTACCAATCATCTCCAAGCTCTTCAATAAGCATTGTATATTATTGACTTGATCATTTACCAATAACTACAGTTTTATCAATGTGTCATTATTCATCTTCTGTACCGCAGTATCTTCATTAAATAAGGTTTACTTTATTGAATTGCCTTACTCCCTTCTGTCGTTAATGCAACAACCCTACATCAAAGCACCCAGCCTCCGTTACACTCCAGCTGGTGCTTCACGAAACGTGACAGTGGGCTAGGTGACATGAGGAAGATTGCTAGACTAACGAGGGAGAGAGGGAGATAGCTGCTGTGTCAGGGAGTCTCCTGCAGAATGCAGGAGGGTAGGTGACTATGATGTAACAGTGTAATGTGGGCTAGGTGACATGGGGGGGATTTCGAGAGTAATGAGGGAGATTGCTGCTATTTCAGGGAGTCTCCTGCAGAATGCAGGAGGGTAGGCAACTATTACTTGAGGCACCCCAAACTTCAATATATATTAGTGCAGCTGACCTTTCCAGGCTCAAATTCTTCTTTGTCAAGGGGAAGTAAAAGTTTGTGTACCTGTATACATACCTCCTGTCACGGACCCACCGGTCTCCTGTTCAGATACGTCAATCTGAGCAGCTCCGGCCGTGATTGGGGTTCACTTTGGACACACGAGTCCCCTCTATGAGGTACACTGCCACCAGCAAAGCCGGATTTTTGCGCTTTGAAACTGCAATATAAAAATGCCCACACAATGCAATATAAAAATGGTAACGTTGTAGCGTTCTCTTCTGGCGTAAAGGGTCCTAAGAACACAAAATCAGAACTGGGAATATGTATTCTTTATTCCAAGAGCTTTAGTGATAAAAATGGTTACAATATATTACAATGATTTTAAAAGAGCTCACAAGAGAAAGGGATGCAGTTACAATCCCGGCGGTCAGGATCCCGGCGTTCAGAATCCCGACACCGGAATCCCGACCGCCGAAATGCCGACACATTCTCCCTCCAGGGGTGTCCATGACACCCCTGGAGGGAGAATAAATTAGTGTGCCGAGCGTAGCGAGGCACCGGGCCCGCTGCGTGGCGAGCCCGCAAGGGGGGCGATCCACGTCCCCCCCCCCTTGTCGGCATTTCGGCTGTCGGGATTCCGGCGTCGGGATTCTGAACGCCGGGATCCCGACCGCCGGGATTCAATACTGAATCCAAGAGAAATACAACTCAGAAATAAAAGGGAATTAAAAAGACAGAACTGTATCTTACACCCAAGAACTCATTCTGTAGTGTGGGGGATCTCCACATGAAATCAAACGGGTCCCTTCCAGCCAGCTTGCTGTTCCCCCAAGAACTAACCATCAAATATTGACAAGAGTGGTTTTATCTGCAGTCTCCCTCATTCCTTCCACTCTTGGGATTTTGACCCTTTCACTGCTGTATGTAGTGAATGTCCCTAGATAATGGATCTTCTACAGTACATGCAGAAATCGTCTGCTGTTTTCAAAGTGATTGGTACCCATTCCTCATCAAGGCCCTTATTCTTATCGGTGCGGCCGGATCCGAATATGCGGCCAGGACCGTGCGTGCGAAATCCCGCCTTCCATACTGATCGCCAACTCCGTCCATACGCGGTAAGAAGCTGGCCGAACGGACTGCACGTGTATTTTTCATGGAATACGCCTCCTCCATCTCAGGGAACCTCCCCCATCATTCGATGGTCGCAGACCATCGAATGCAGGACTGAGTGGTCCACCAGCTCCCGCAACCTCAGACCACACGGACATTTTTCTGTGCAAAAGCAGGGATCTGGGCGGGCAGCTGACATCCGGCAATGTCATATGTCCGCCCCCTACACGTGCGTCATGGCCGCATTACCATACGTACACCCAGCGTTTGCATGGGAACGCCCATGAAACGCGGGGCGTATGCATATGGCAATGAGCCCAAATAGCCCTTCACGCCCCTCTCCACCCCCTGTTCGGATGTGTTTATATTTCATGCAGGATTTGGCCATACGCCCCGCTCGCACATGCGCAGAGACAAAACATCGGCGGCAGGAACGCACGCGGACATTACCGCACCAATAAGAATAAGGGCCCAAGTGAAATGCATAACAGACAGGCTTCACTGATAAGAGATCTGCACTGGAGGAGGGGGGCAATCTGACTTCTCTTCTGGACCATGGTTTATGAGGGGTCTCAGATCTTATCTGACAATATAACTTCAGATGATTTCTACAGATGGTCACTCTGAGGGAATACAGACCCAACCTCCCTGGGTCACCAATAGTTCACCAGTACAGAAGAAATACATTGATTTAAGTCATAATAATAACAGAATACATGATTTCACGAATAGACTACACAAAATGCCTTCTTCTGACACAAAATAATTGGAGGCATGATTTATTCGATCCATCACCTGATCGGATCCTGACACCTCCCAACTTAATGGATAAGGGAAACCCGAAATTAGGGTGCGTAGCTTTGAGGCAAGGGGCATGGCCTGCAAATCGCATCATCACTGTGAAGCCCTGCCCACATTTTCGCCGCTGTGGGGTCCTGACCAGTGGCTCTTTAAGCTGTGGGAATAGATGCTGTGTGCATGTGCTCAGTGTCTATTCACCAGAGTGCCAGGGGGGACTCTCAGCTGCCCAAAAACCAGGATGTTCCCACGGGGAATGAGACAGTGAGGTATGTGTATACCTTGAGCCTGGCAGTCAGCTGTATTTATTTTTATGCACTAATATATATTGAATTTTGTATTGACTGTTGAGTGCCGCTGCCTGTTTTGTGCCTCTTGCTGTCTACATCTCCAGAGGGCGTTTGCATTCAGAGGATATCGGTATCGGAACAGCACTTGGCCCTATCCTTCTGTAAATGCTAAGGTGCCCTACGCGCAAGTATGATAGATGTCCAGAGATATAAACAGCGGCACTCAGAGACTGGTTACAATCCAACAAGTGCATAGGCTATAGTCCCATATAGGCCCATATGCCACAGTGGGTGCACAAGTGGCTTCTAAAGTATATATATGGACATTGGTTTCCCTACTCTGGTTTGTCTGGCTTCCGGTTAACCCCTGTCTCCACCCCTCTAACCCTCTAATGCTAAGGTCACACAGTATGATTTGTACTAGTGAGTTTGACTAGATAGCATAGTGCAAATCGCACAGTATTTAGCAGCATTCATACCCGATGCTCATCCCCAAGCTGGTTTTTTGAGCCTGGGGCTGGTTATGGCTATGGGGGGGGACCCCATGCCGTTATTTTTTATTATTTATTTATTTGTGCAATTTTATTTTTTTTACACTGCAATCTGCAAGGATCTAACTGATCCGTGCAGGCTGCTGATACAAATTTGTATTTAAATTATAAGTTTGGATTTAAAAATAGGAATTTGTATTTAAAATATGAAATCGTATAGGCAAAAATACGAATCCATACACCATCGGAAAATACAAAAAAAATACTAACCAGTTAAATTCGATTGCTTTGTAAATTTCCCTCCGGAATATGAATTTGTAACTAAAAATATTAAGATTACAAATAAGAATTTTCATATTTGTATTCTTAGTAAATTTCCCCCTTTGTGCATGGGAGTGGGGTAGTGCTGCAGCTTCACCTATCTGCCGATGTGACCATGATTAATGGTCCTGAGCAGGGCCGGTGCTAGGGTGTTCGGCGCCCTCCTGCAAACTATAAATTTGCGCCCTCCCAAACTACACCACACCGGTAGCACAATCTTATTCACAATAGACACCACAGTTCCCCTTCACTACACAATAGTGCCCTTTACACATATGCCTACAGTAGTAGTGTCCCTTATACACAAAAAAAAAATCCCAGTCGTAGTGTTGCTTATGTACATAATACCCACAGTAGTAGTGTCGCTTATACACATAATGCCTCAATAGTAGCACAAATTATACACATTATAATGCCTGCAATAGCAGCGTCCCTTACACACATAATGCCCACAGTAGTAGCGCCCCTTATAAACATAATGATGCCTGCAGTAGTAGCACCTAATACCCTTACTAGTAGCTCCCGTTATGCACATAAAGCTTGCAGTAGTAGTTCCTCTTACACATAATGCCCACAGTTGCAGCGCCAGGCAGCGCCACTTACAAACATCAGCACCACTTACATACATATATATATATATATATATTGCCCACAGTAGTAGCACCACTTATACACAGAATGCCAGCACTGACGCATACACATATACTGCACCTAGTAGCAGTGCAGCTTACACTCATAATGGCTGCATAAATTGAGTCCCTTACACATAATGCCCACACCAGTAGCACCCCTTATACACATAATTCCCATAGTAGTTGTGCCCCTTATAAACATAATGCTCTCAGTAGTAGCACCCCTTATACACATAATGGGCCTGATTCTGGTTCATCAGCAAAAGAAAACTCTCTCTACAATGGACAATACCATGGGGGTCATTCTGGTTGATTCGCAAGACTGCAAATTCGGCGAATGCAGGGCTGCCCGCAACCCCTCACAGTGTGTGTTTCCATGCACAGGCAGCGAATGGGTGTTTAACATAACATCCATTTGCATGCAGTGGGGACCACCCACATCTTTCGATGGTCGCCAACCTCCGAAAGATGTGGAAGGTGCACGCTTATAAAAGTGACTTTGAAGTCACTTACATATGCGTGGGATGGAAATGGGCAGGCAGCTGGCATCCGGTGATATCAGCTGCCCGCGCCCTCGCACCTGTGTCACGGCCTCATTAGCATGAGAACGCCCAGCGTTCTCATGGGAATGCCCATGAAATGCTCCTGAAACATATGCTAATGGGGCTGCCCGGTGCCCCCCCCCCCCCCCCCCGCTGGCTGTCCTGGGTGCGTGCACCATGCTTCTGCACATGTACAGAAATGTGTCTGCACATGCGCAGATGCACACCATTGGTCTTCATGTACCCACGGGGGATTCAAATCAATGTGAATAACCTCGCCATGTGCACTGCAGGTGGGGCAGATGTAACATGTGCAGAGAGTTAGATTTGGGTGGGGTTTGTACTTCAGACTGATATCTATATTGCAGCCAGTATTTACCCTGCACAGAAACAAAATAACTCACCCAAATCTAACTCTATCTGCACATGTAACATCTGCCCCACCTGCAGTGCTGCATGGTTTTGTCCATTAAATAGAGAATTTGCTTTTGCGAATGAACCAGAATCAGACCCAATATCCAGAGGAGAAGCACTGCTTACCCACAATGCCCCCAGTATCAGCAGTGCCACTAACACACATAATGCCCACAGTAGCAGCACCATTTAAACACATAATGCCTGCCATAGCGGCAGTGTTTAAACGCATAATGCCATAATAGCAGCACCATAATGTCTGTAGTAGCAGCGCCGCATACACAAATAATGCTCTCAGTAGCAACACCATTTACACGCATAATGCCCTCAGAAGCAGGGCAATTAACACAGTTTGCCCGCATAATGCCCTAAGTAGCAGCTCCCTTTTCACACATTATGCCCATAGGAGCCTATTCTATACGCACAGGAGAGCGATTTTTAAAGACTCTGCATAAGTAATTATGCGCGAGCAAAGCCCCAGTGTGCGAGTGGGCACAGCAAACTGATTATTCACCGGCCACTCACACACAGCAGTGCGGGCGGGGGCCGTGGGCCATCGTCGTGCCCATGGGAACGCCCAGCATTTCATGGGCGTTCCCATGGAAATTCAAACATGACACGGGTGCAGGGGGCGGGCAGCAGATGTCAGTCAATGTCAGCTGCCCGCCCACGGCACTCGCAGATGTAAGACACCAGAGAGGTGTCTTACAGCTTTGAGCACTTGCAAAATCAATCGATGGTCGTTGACCATTGAATGATTTTGACCCGGCACACAAGGCTGTGAATGGATGTTTATGCTAAACACCCATTCACATGCATGCGTGGATATCAGCGTGCGACGGTGGGCAGATGTTCGGGTGCCGGACGGCGTTTAGAGAGCCCGCAAAGCTGCAAATTTCGCAGCTTTGTGGGTCCAACCAGAATCAGGCCAAATGTTCCCAGTAGCTGCACCACTTCTACAAACAATGTCCCACACTACAACATACACACACAACACACACTCATTCTCTAGCTGATTGACTCCACTTACTTAATGAAGCTTTGCTGCCACTGTAGTCTGTGACACACAGGAAACACTCTCCCGTGTAGCTCCGCCCATTTTCCACGTAGCTCCGCCCCCTTTTCGGGAGCCGCGGCGCTGACTTTCACTTTCTATTTCGTTGAAAAGAACTAGTGGAGAGGTTTCCTAGCTGCCGGCGCTGCTGCCCTGCCTGTCCTATGCTTTGACAGGCAGCAGCAGCCGGCAAGAACAACTGAAGCAGGGCAGAAATCAGCGGGGATGCAGGCAGGGGAAGAGCGCCTCTTTAGCCTGGCGCCTCCCTGCTTTGCATCCTTCGCTGAGCGGGTGGCGCCGGCCCTGGTCCTGAGCATCGGGAGCTGAGGCACACTGACTGCACAAGTGTGCAGTGAATTACTGGGAGTTGAATAAGTCTTTGCACAAGAGGTCAGAGGCTAAGAGGCTTGAGATGAGCTCTGATAAGTGGAAATCATCACATGCTTTTCAGGGCCATGGAGGAAAGCAGCAGCAGCCTACTTATGGGAGGGTTTTTAAACAGAGAAAGTGCTGAGCTTGTGAGGTCTCCTACAGAGCAAGGTACAGAGGGACAAACACAGGCTTTTCATGTGGTATTATATATATATATATATATATATATATATATATATATATTCTCCCCCCTGCAGTTACCCATTGATTCTTTAACCTGAGCCCCTTATGGGAACTTCCCCATTAGAAGTTTCGGATTATCAGCCTGTTGTACATTCTAGATCCCACAAGACATCTAATACCAGCCAGTTTGTACGTACTCTCCCACGTCATTTTTCCCAATTCTTTCTGGCCACCTGCAGTTGTAGACCACATATATAATCCAGTTGGCCTGACTAGCAGGCCTACCCATGGGGTTTACACGTACTCACCCAACAACTTTGGAGTTTACAACATGTCCTTACATTTGAACTTGCCTCCTAGTTTATTTGAACTAGTCAGTGACATTATACATATGTATGATCTACATGCAAGGCTTTGCTGCTTATGTTGCCACTTGCCTTTATCTGCTTGGCGACCATCGAGTAATGTGGGTGTACCCCGCCGGCTGCGAATGGAGGTTTATGTAAAACATCCATTCGCTGCCCGTGCATGCGAATGTAATAATATGCCCCGGTGCTGGGACAGCTCCCCTGCTCCCAGCAACATGGCAGGTGGAGGAGAGGGACAGCGCTGGGATCAAGGTAATGATCCCAGTGCTGCCAGAGCGGCAAATCGGTGATGGACAGAGCGGGGCTTTGGATTTGGCACCGCTGCGGCCGCCGCTTGTAGTGGTTTGAATATCCCACCATTCGGGAGCCAATCAGGGCTCCTGAATCGGGAGCCAATGGCAGATGGCCGTGGTGAGCCAATCAGCACTCGCCACACCGTCCTCGGCCCCCGGCGTCTGACGTCAGGCGCCGCCAGGAGGCGAAGAGGCAGGAGGATCCCATCCCGGTGGAGCTCAGGAGCGCTCCGGCTGAAGACAGAAGACGCTGCAGAGAGGAGGAGACCACGGCGACGGAGACAAGAGTTCCGGTGGCCGCGGAAGAGGCCAGAAGATGCCGGGATCAAGAAAGAAGAGGAGAAGCGACACCGCCACTGGCCAGGACAGGCCAGTGGCAGAAGAAAGAAGATGGCGGCCATCCACAGAGAGGCCAGCGGTGGTGGGAAGCATCAGAGCTGAGGAAGCTTTCCCCCCCCCCGCGGCCTCTCCCACACCAGGCCACCTACCCCTACCCTAGACCACCGGGTGTCGGGAACTAGGCCCGTGGGCACTGTCAGGCCCTTCCGGCTTGTGGGTAATTCAGTCGGGCCCTCTCGGTACATGGCCACTTTGCCCGTAGTGTTTAGTTGGGCCGTGGCCCCTTCCCCCTGAGGCTCGGTATCAGGCAGTAAGCCCGTTGGCCATTATAGGTCAGCAGTAGGCCCGTTGGCCCACTTAGCCGGGCGCTAGGCCCGTTTCACAATAGCCGGGCGTGAGGCCCGAGGCACAGTAGGACAGGTTCAAGGCCTGGGGCTATTGATTCAGGCACTAGGCCTGTGGCCATTGAAAGACATTAGGCCTGGGAGCAGCTAGGAGGGTGGTAAGAGTCACTTGTGTAAATGATTAGTCAGGCTCTAGGCCTGCGCAACCGCTAAAGGCCTGTTAGTTAATTTAGGCCTCTTGAAGGAAAGGGTGATTTTCATCCTCTTGAGAGGTCCTGCCCCTGGGAACAGTGGGCTCCGTGGTCGCTCTTCCCAGGGCACGGACCTAGTAAAGAAAGGGGGAAGGGCTGTTCTCACATCCCCGTGAACGGCTGTTCGTGAGTAGGGCCGGTTCTAGGTAAGGGGAGGGTGATAAGTAAATTCCCACTGATTGTATTCCCTGTTGCTTAATGTTATTGTCTGTGTTTTTGCCTGTTTTGCATATTAGTTAATTGTTTGAGTGATTAGATACCTGAGGCTTAATGTAATGTTGTTAAGGGAGCGTAGGGAAAGTTCTAGGATAGGGAGGTTGTGTTTCCCCTACAGGTGCTGGAGAGCACCCGTCAAGGTGACAAGAATCTGGAAATGAGTATTGTTTACGTATTTCTGTCTCCCCTCCCCCTACGTACCGGCTTAGGGACTGTACACGGACGTGTGAGTCCCCTATCTAATCACCTGGGTGCGTAAGCACCTATAGGTGAAACTGGGTGGCTGAGGCTCCGGCCAATGATGACCATTCATCCAGCCAGTGAAGGTCGCGGCCACCCATATCCCCCTCCACCTTCAACTCCCTGTGAGTTAAACAGTGGAGCCTTGTTAACCCCCCTTTTGTTCCTGAAAGTACGATGAGGAACACCGGGAGAGGAATCCATCGGGAGGAAGGTCCATCGTGTCCCGGTGCCGGAGTTTCCAGGACCATGATTTGGCATGGCCTGAAGGTGAGAGGGTGCGGCACCAGGTAAGTGGTCTGACGACACCTGCATGGCAGCAGGCACCACACAGCACCACCCCTACACCTATCTCACACGAACACACGCTGCAAATGGGTGGTGGCCATGCCACCATTTGCAAGACATGGTTTGGTGGACTCACAAGGCTTTGCTAATCAACCAGAATAACCCCCTTAGTGTGGCCATGATCAGGGGTGTTCCGGGTCTGCTGCTTTGCACCCTGCTGCTGCATCTGCGCCTCTGGTAGAGAGAGAGGCCGGTGGCAGACAGATTTCAAATGAATAGGGCGGCTCCCGTCTCCAGCCTTACGCTCTGTCTGCCATCGGCGGGGTGTGGAAGTGCGTTGGTGCACAGAGGTGTGGTGGGCAGAGCTGCAGCAAGCGGAGGTTTGGTGCTGCATGGGGGGTATGCCGGTTCATCATGCTTACACATGGAATAATGTGGCCATTGTCCCACACGTCGGGGCTTTTACCTTTCTGCCTGCTGGATGAATCAGTAGTCTCCATGAACGCACTGGATCATCATCAAGCCCCCATGAGGTAAGTTTTTAAATGATTTATCACTCCGATTGGCCAACAAAATTCTCGCATGTATCAAAAGGGGCATGGAAACTAGGGACTCTAATGTAATTATGCCACAGTACAAATAATTGCTTAGACCTCACCTCGAATATGGAGTCAAGTTCTGTGCCCCGCACTATAAAAGACATCATAGAATTTGAAAAAAATCCAAAGAAGAGCAACAAAGCTTATTAGGGGAATGGAGAATTTAAGCTATGAGGAGAGATTAAGCAATTTGGGACTATTTACACTAGATAAGAGAAGTTTAAGGGGGGACCTGCTCAACATGTACAAATATATCAGGGGCCAATATAAGGAAATGTCAAGCACCCTTTTTACTGCTAGACAGGAATCTAGGACGAGAGGGCACGAGTTTAGAATAGAAGAAAAAAGATTTTGTTCATATAGAAGAAAAAGTTTCTTTACGGTCAGAACAGTCAAACTTTGGAACTCTCTTCCTGAAGAAGTGGTGTCGGCAGACACAATAAATATATTTAACATAAGTAAGAATCTGATATCCCCAGCGCAAATATGCGTCTTCCCAGGGTGACACCAAAAAGCTTCCACCACCAAAAGCTTAAACATACACTAAAGACAAAATGAATATCGGTGCACCCACTGGTGAAATAGACTGAACTTACACAATTCACATAGAAATTGGTAGCCAGGGAGAGTCAGGGTCTCAATCTGACAAACTCAAAACAAGAGAAAACAGACCATAGTGCAATAATGTCTGACACTTAGAAGCTGTTTTATTCACACAGGCCACTCATATAGGAGGTCCAGGGCCGGCGCTACCCACTCCCAGCTCCTGCAAAGCAGGGAGGCGCCATGCTGAAAAGGCGCCGTCTCCCTCCCTGCTCTGCTAAAGCTGCCTCAGCCCTCACTGTCACTGCCTCCTGCACACTGCCCGCAGCGCCTGTCTGACAGCGGCCGGCAGTATGGAGAGGTTGAGCAGCTCCCTGCACCGCGCACACACTGTCCTCCTCCTGGGAACTGCCCCCTCTTCCTCACGGACACTTGCGCTGAGGCATGAAGCGCTGTCTGTGAATGCCATGATGACATGTCATGTCCGGATCCACCCCCTACCCATTGCTCCCTGCGCCTATCAGCTGTCAATCAAATAGAGAACAGGCAGCAGCGCCGCCTCCCCTTCCCTCTTCTCAGTGTGCTGTGCCAGTGCCACTGCCAGTCCTCAACACTCCGCCCCCTCTATCTCCTCCCCTCTTCTTCCATCTCCTCCTTCTCTCCCCTCCTTTCCCCCCTCAGTCACGAGTGCTGCACATATTTTTTGTACTGCTTTCGGATCGCATCGCACACACATTGCATGCATGCCGTGCGATGCGATCTAGCCCATAACGTATGCGATACTCGCAGCGTGTATGGGCACCATTAGTGCCTGCAACATTTTGCGGATACAGCACTGAGATGGTGTATGCATACATGTACATGCACCCAAGATCCTCCATAGGATCGCATGTTGCATACACTCCCACAATCGGACTGCAGCTTGTTGCAATGGCAATGTGAAAGGGCGCAAAATGTATGGTTTGCAGGAGGGCGCCGGACACCCTAGCACCGGCCCTGAGGTCACAGCTTTTCTTTCTCCTTCCTGGGTTATTTTACCTACAGGGACTCGATCTTTTTTCTCTTGTTTTGAGTTTGTCAGATTAATACCCTGACTCTCTCTGGCTACCAATTTCTATGTGAATTGTGTAAGTTCAGTCTATTTCGCCAGTGGGTGCACCGATATTCATTTTGTCTTTACGTTTAAAATAAGGTCAAGCATTTATTGGTTAAAAACATCCATGGGTACAACTAAGAAACATAATCTGTCTTTAAAAATATCATAACATATTTATACAATCAGGTAGAAGCGATTAAAAACCTAGATTGCACTAGATGGACGCAAGTCTTTATTCAGCCTCACCTACTATGTAACTATGTAGCAGTGTCCTGCAAGTTTAAGACCTCTCTGACTGCTGTTACCAAGGCCTGTACATCGATGCATAACAAGGTGTTGCCCTTTGGGGTAGCGTCATCGCCATAATCATCGTTCCTGTCATCAACAAGTTTTCCCTCCTCATCATTACTGTTTGTATCAGTGTCCTGACGGAGGAGGGTTTTTAGGGAAGGGGCCCCCCTGACCGGAGCCATACGGCTTCCAGTCTTACTCTGTAAGGAAGTCTGGATGCCCTGGACAGAGGCTGCTAAAGCACGTGCCCAGGCAGGCAAACACTGGAGACATGGATGGCATCACTGGCTGCAGGGACAGTGCAGAGGAGAGCAACATAACCTGAGTAAGGGACTTAGCCCAAGCAGGCTCCTGAGCGGAAGCCACAACTGTGGGCTGCACTTGTGCACTGAGATGTTGTTGAGCCTTTTCCAAGTGTTCACTCAGGAGTGGCACAATCTTCCTAAAGGTGCCCATAGACGGTTCATCGGATCCGTTCAGCACTTATATAGTACACATTATATCGCATCGCATGCATTGTGCATGCAATGCGATGCGATGAACAGCTAGTACAAAAAGTATGTGCAGCACATACTTTTTGTACCGTACGATGAGATGCGCGGGAGCGCGCATCGCATAGTACAGAATGGACGGTCCGGGAACGGACCGTCTATTGGCACCTTTAGACCGTCGTACAATTGGAACACAAAATGAACAATGTTAGGGTCCTGGCCCGGCTATTGTTCCCACCCTTCTTTAAATTTATTGATCTTTATTATAGTTTCAATTTTATACAGAGAAAGAAAAAAAGAAAAGGGTACTCTTTACCTAGATGGGCGCCAGCGATTGAAATCGCGGGCGTCGGGGGTAAAAATCGCGGTCATCGCGGGCATCGCGGGTAAATCGCGGGTACATAAAAATCTGCTACCCGCGATGACCGCGATTTTCCCATAGGGAACAATGTTAAAAAGGCTGATTGAGCACGATTTTCATGTAAAATGCCTCAATGCCCGCGATTTGGCCATAGGAATCAATGTTAAATGGGCCACAGAGCCCAAATAGGCACAATTAACCCTTAAATGTCCCCCCAAATTTTTAACGCCACCCCACGATCCACGCCAACCCGAAGCGTGGCGAGCGCAGCGGTACGCGTCCTCCGACCGTTTCACGCCCTACTATCCACTAGGGCGTGGAGTGAGAATAGAATAGTGTGGCGAGCGCAGCGAGCCACCGAGCCCGAAGCGTGGCGAGCGCAGCGAGCCCCGCGAGGGGACGCGGATACCTTCACATTTATACGCGTCCCCTCGCGGGCTTCACAGGTGTCTGTGGCGACGCGGACACCTGTGAAGCCCGCGAGGGGACGCGTATAACTGTGAAGGTATCCGCGTCCCCTCGCGGGGCTCGCTGCGCTAGCCACGCTTCGGGCTCGGTGGCTCGCTGCGCTCGCCACACTATTCTATTCTCACTCCACGCCCTAGTGGATAGTAGGGCATGAAAAGGTCGGAGGACGCGTACCGCCGCCCCTCGCGGGCTCGCTGCGCTTGCCACGCTTCGGGTTGGCGTGGATCGTGGGGTGGCGTTAAAAATTTGGGGGGACATTTAAGGGTTAATTGTGCCTATTTGGGGTCTGTGGCCCATTTAACATTGATTCCTATGGCCAAATCGGGTCCATTGAGGCATTTAACAGTAAAATCGCGTCGGTCGGGCCATTTAACATTGATTCCTATGGGAAATCGGGTGCATTGCGTCGTGGGCATCGCGGGTACATTTATGGACGGCCGCGACGCGACCGACGCGATTTCCATGTTTAACATGGGTTTCAATGGGAAATCGCGGGCATCGCGTCGGTCGCGTCGCGGGCAGACATAAATGTACCCGCGATCACCACGACGGGCGCCCATCTAGGTAAAGAGTACCAAGAAAAGAAATAACAAACATTACCTATAACATCACATACAACATTCATTTAAAAACATGTCATCAATTACTTCTGCCAAATATTTTTAATATTAATGCCCTTCTTGGATGCCGGATAAGTTCTATTCCCACACTATGATCAGAGGATAGGAAGTTACCGTATAAATGAAGTCCTACCTCAGGTCTAGCTCTTTCTATTCCCACACTATGATCAGAGGATAGGAAGTTACCGTATAAATGAAGTCCTACCTCAGGTCTAGCTCTTTCTATTCCCACACTGTGATCAGAGGATAGGAAGTTACCGTATAAATGAAGTCCTACCTCAGGTCTAGCTCTTTCTATTCCCACACTGTGATCAGAGGATAGGAAGTTACCGTATAAATGAAGTCCTACCTCAGGTCTAGCTCTTTCTATTCCCACACTGTGATCAGAGGATAGGAAGTTACCGTATAAATGAAGTCCTACCTCAGGTCTAGCTCTTTATTCCCACACTGTGATCAGAGGATAGGAAGTTACCGTATAAATGAAGTCCTACCTCAGGTCTAGCTCTTTCTATTCCCACACTGTGATCAGAGGATAGGAAGTTACCGTATAAATGAAGTCCTACCTCAGGTCTAGCTCTTTCTATTCCCACACTGTGATCAGAGGATAGGAAGTTACCGTATAAATGAAGTCCTACCTCAGGTCTAGCTCTTTCTATTCCCACACTGTGATCAGAGGATAGGAAGTTACCGTATAAATGAAGTCCTACCTCAGGTCTAGCTCTTTCTATTCCCACACTGTGATCAGAGGATAGGAAGTTACCGTATAAATGAAGTCCTACCTCAGGTCCAGCTCTTTCTATTCCCACACTGTGATCAGAGGATAGGAAGTTACCGTATAAATGAAGTCCTACCTCAGGTCTAGCTCTTTCTATTCCCACACTGTGATCAGAGGATAGGAAGTTACCGTATAAATGAAGTCCTACCTCAGGTCTAGCTCTTCTATTCCCACACTGTGATCAGAGGATAGGAAGTTACCGTATAAATGAAGTCCTACCTCAGGTCTAGCTCTTTCTATTCCCACACTGTGATCAGAGGATAGGAAGTTACCGTATAAATGAAGTCCTACCTCAGGTCTAGCTCTTTCTATTCCCACACTGTGATCAGAGGATAGGAAGTTACCGTATAAATGAAGTCCTACCTCAGGTCTAGCTCTTTCTATTCCCACACTGTGATCAGAGGATAGGAAGTTACCGTATAAATGAAGTCCTACCTCAGGTCTAGCTCTTTCTATTCCCACACTGTGATCAGAGGATAGGAAATACCGTATAAATGAAGTCCTACCTCAGGTCTAGCTCTTTCTATTCCCACACTGTGATCAGAGGATAGGAAGTTACCGTATAAATGAAGTCCTACCTCAGGTCTAGCTCTTTCTATTCCCACACTATGGTCAGAGGATAGGAAGTTACCGTATAAATGAAGTCCTACCTCAGGTCTAGCTCTTTCTATTCCCACACTATGGTCAGAGGATAGAAAGTTACCGTATAAATGAAGTCCTACCTCAGGTCTAGCTCTTTCTATTCCCACACTATGGTCAGAGGATAGGAAGTTACCGTATAAATGAAGTCCTACCTCAGGTCTAGCTCTTTCTATTCCCACACTATGGTCAGAGGATAGGAAGTTACCGTATAAATGAAGTCCTACCTCAGGTCCAGCTCTTTCTATTCCCACACTATGGTCAGAGGATAGGAAGTTACCGTATAAATGAAGTCCTACCTCAGGTCCAGCTCTTTCTATTCCCACACTATGATCAGAGGATAGGAAGTTACCGTATAAATGAAGTCCTACCTCAGGTCTAGCTCTTTCTATTCCCACACTATGATCAGAGGATAGGAAGTTACCGTATAAATGAAGTCCTACCTCAGGTCTAGCTCTTTCTATTCCCACACTATGATCAGAGGATAGGAAGTTACCGTATAAATGAAGTCCTACCTCAGGTCTAGCTCTTTCTATTCCCACACTATGGTCAGAGGATAGGAAGTTACCGTATAAATGAAGTCCTACCTCAGGTCCAGCTCTTTCTATTCCCACACTATGGTCAGAGGATAGGAAGTTACCGTATAAATGAAGTCCTACCTCAGGTCTAGCTCTTTCTATTCCCACACTATGATCAGAGGATAGGAAGTTACCGTATAAATGAAGTCCTACCTCAGGTCTAGCTCTTTCTATTCCCACACTATGATCAGAGGATAGGAAGTTACCGTATAAACGAAGTCCTACCTCAGGTCTAGCTCTTTCTATTCCCACACTATGATCAGAGGATAGGAAGTTACCGTATGTCACGGACCCACCGGTCGCCTGCTCCGATACGTCAATCTGAGCAGCTCCGGCCGTAACTGGGGTTCACTTAGGACACTCGGGTCCTTTCCTTGAGGTACACTGCCACCAGCCAAAACCTGATTTTAGCGCTTGAAACTGCGCAAGGGGTGGCTTGGCTCGCACCTGACCGCACAATACAATATACAAATGGTAACACGCTGGAGCGTTCTCTTCTGAGGCTAATGAGTCTTAAGAACACAGAACTAGGACTGAGAATATGTATTATTTATTCCTAGAAATACTACAGAGCTTTAGAAAATAGTTACAAGATATTACAATGATTTTAAAAGTACACACAAGTTTAAATGCAATTTCAGAAATAAAATAAAAGGGAAAAATGACAGAACCGTATCTTACACTTAAATACAGATCCTGACGTGGGGGGGGGGGGGGTTCTCCACAAGAAATCTCTGGTCGCTTACAGCCTGTTTGCTAGACCCCCAGGTAGTGACACTGACTATAGGGAGAAGGGTCTTAGTTATACCTTGAAGACTCCCTCATCCCTCCCACCCTTGGGATTTTTAACCATTCCCTTGCTGAGCCTAGTGAAGGTCCCTAGATATAGGATCTTTCCCATAAAGAAGTTGTCCCTGCTTTGAAGTAGATTTTATACATTCCTCAAGTGATAAGAGGTAATTTAGTAGAGGGCCAGAGCAACTTTGGCCTGTTGGCTGGACACTATTGCTCTCCCCCCAATCTGGTTTATGAGGGGTCTCAGATCTTATCTTACATCCTAACTCCAGAGGAGTCCACAGATGTCAACCAGAGGGAATACATGCCTCAAACTCAAACCAGGGTCACCTACAGTTTACCCACATAATAAAAGACATGTCCTGATTGATGTTCCAATACTCACAGGAGACATACCTTTACAACAATATCAGACATACATTGATCGAACAGATAATCATAACAGGAGGCATACGTTAATTTGATCAATCACCTGATCTGATCGTTACACCTCCCCCTTTTAAAATGGCGCACAGAGGCGGTGACCCACGTCACCGTCTCATCAGTGCGCTATTAACTACATCACCTGGACAGGTAGCAGTGGTCTCTGTGCTGAGACAGACTGCCTTTGATTCTGCTGAATTTGTACAAACACTTTCTTATACTTGACGTCTGTCATGGGACCACCGGACGCCATAGCCGTGGCTAGGGTGGGCAATGGGCATAGTCCCTGTCCCTCTCGCAGAAGATGGCAAACTAAAAGCACACAGGTGTCCTCGAACCCATAGTCTGTGAGCACACTGATATAGTGGGAGCTGTGTCCATCCCGGCTGGTATTGACACAGCCCACCACAGCTGTGCGTCGGACTCCTGGACACGGATTCTCCCCTGCAGCTGGCAGTTTGGCCTTACTCACTGAGATCAGTACCAGACCATTCCGCCACACCCCAAATGGCCATCCCCCTGGGACTCGTAACTCGGCACGTTTAACTATACCACAGGTGTGGGGCATTCTCCCAGCACTATATACAGACTTAAAAATGTCTTCCCAGCACCTCTCCTGAGCTGACTGACCCCCCCCTCCACTTCACTGGGGGGAAGGTCCACTCACTCAACACCTCACACCTCATCCTTTTGTGAGGAGATTCGCCCTCTGTGTCTGTGTGTGTGAATTGTGAAGGGGGGCACGTTTCTGCAAGGGGGAATACCAGCAGGTCATTGTCCCCTGTCTTGCGAACATCCCAGCTCAGCTTTTCCGAGGTTAATGGAGCTGAGTTTACCTGTGCTTCGCGGGCCCTCCCACCCTTCTGGTTACACACAGCAGCTTCCCTACTAGCCACTGGCTCTATTCCTGAAACAACCCTCTCACTGTACCCAGGGGTATCTTTCCCACTTCCCAGGTATGGGGCAGCCTGTGCAGGGTTGGTTCTCAGTTCTGCGTGGAAAGCCAAGTTTTCCATGGCAGTCCAGGACACCCTTCTGAGCCTGACCTTCCCTCCCAGACCCGCAGGTTCTGTGGCTGGGGTGGTGCCACTGAGGTTCTCAGGAGAAGCATCCGTTATCCAGTGACGCTGGAAAAATGCACTCTCTGGAGGATTCTCAGTGTCTGGAGGGAACCCCTGCTGTGTTCCTGTATCTGTTCTTGTGTGGCTACAGTAAGGAGGGGGGTTTGGGGGGAAAGCTGCAGTAAGGGACACTCTCTCCCTATCTGACAGGTCTACAGTGCACACAGGACCCACCGGGTCACTTATTATACCTGGTACCACATTTCCCACAGTAGCGCAAGACATCACATCATCAACAGTAACATCAATATCATAACCTGGGGAGACATCCTGCAATACCTGCAAATTAGCCTGTGCATCTTCCACAACACATGGGGCCCATCCTGCTGGCTTACAATTGCACCGTGGCAAAAACGCTATATCTGGATCCCATTGTCTCTGAGCAGGAATGAGGTTATCTGAGCATGTTGTCACCATTAACTTATTGGCAGGTACATGCTCTGCCTGCAACCAACTCAGATCTGTCCCATTTGTGCAGTTGGCGTCCCCTGGCACCATGTCACAACCAGACATCACTGGAGGAACAGGGTTAACATCTAGCACAGCAACCTTAATGACATCACCAGCAGCACTCCTACCACTGGTGAGTGAGGGTGTCTCATTCCCAACTAGATTAGGGCATTCATTTAACCCCACAAACTGGCAAGGATTACCCACTATACCTGTCTCTAACTCACCCTCCACCGAAGGTACGGCACTATCACAGATCATCCCAGGGGCTTCACACAAAATAACAACATTGCAATGTTCAGCATGGTTACATACTACCTGAGATGCATCATATGGTTCAGAAGGGTTAACGACAGTGGGGACAACATTGACAGATATGTGTGGAGTTAATAAAAGTCCCACATCAGTAGTCCCACACATACTTGTGTGCATACAGTCAGAAAGTCCCATTCCTATTTCCGCCATAGTCTCTTCCCTGCATACTTTCACTATGCAGTCAGCCTCTTCCGGCAACAAATCTGGAGCAACTGGTGGGAACATGCTGCTCACATCTTCCAGCAGTTTAAACTGGGCCTTGTGATGTGATGTCTCATGAGCAGGTTCCATGACTGCTGTAGTAGGCAGAGGCACCTTGCCCTGGTGGGGCATCCCTGGTGAGAGCAAGCTGCTGACATCCTCAGCTTCTGCTTCTCCCAACCGTTTAAACTGGAACTTTGCTTCCAGAGCTGGTAACAGCAGCTGTTCTAGGCGACGCCACTCCGCACCTACCCGGCGGCACTGATCTCTCCAAAATGGGGTATCCAGCTTTCTCCAAGCATCGATCTCCTGCTGCGCGAATTTGTAACATTGTCCCAGCTCTCTCAGCAGCACCCAAGGAGACGCAGATGGACCCCAGAAACGAAATGCTGCACGATACTGGCTGAAGGCATTGCACTCATCGTCCCTGGCCTGGGTGAGCTGCGTGATCATCTCCCCACGAGTATGGTTGTGGCAGGAGATACCTTGCAGCTGGCTTTCTTCCGTTAGTTCCTCTGTGCTCATTAGGGTAAACATATCATCATCCTCCACTGGGTCAATATACCCACTGGACTCCTCCGGTGCCGTAGGGGATTGGTACTCCGCAACCTCCATGATTGCCACACATCCTACAGTCTCCTTGGTACTAGCAGAGATGTCAGCTCTCTGAGCATCGGCTGTAGTGTCCAGGGCCAGCTCATTACTCACAACCAAGCTGACACTCACTTGGCTTCCTCTGTCTGCTTCCAAGACAGGGAACTGTGCATGACGCGGTCCGGTGAAATTCGCGTCCCTTGTTAGGCTCCCCATGATTGATAACAGAGTCCATACCATAATCCAACACATTATTTACTTCCGCAGACAGTAAAAGATCAGTACGAAGCCCATCTCCTGCTAACTCAGTAGCCACGGCAGATAAAGTCTCACGTAAAGGTTCGCCATCATGATGCCCTGTATCATCCTCCACTGGTACACCAACAGCGATCAGCCCTCCGAGCCCCACCAGTTCCAACTGGTACTCACGCTCAGCCTGACGCTCTGCAGCCTCACGTACGGCTTTGCGCTCCTCAGCCTCTTGTCTGGCTTTGCGCTCCGCAGCCTCTCTGTCCACAATGGCTTGGCAGTGCTGCACCAGCTGCAAAGCGAATACGGGGTTCACATTCTTAATTTGCCTGATAGCAGTTAGAAGGTCGCTCTGCAGTGTAGACTTGCTGGGTCCAGCAGAAGGGTTTAACCCTGGCGCGGCATCGTTTGTACTGTCCAGTGCTGACTGAGCCCCTGGGGTAGGATTGTCCATGGACTGGTTTCCTCCAGCAGCTAGAGTCCGATCAGCGTCCACTAGTGCCTGAATCAAACGTTTTCTACTCTGGCCAGACCAAGGGATATTCCTCTGAAAACACACGACCGCCAGGTCATCTCTCCTCATCTGCTGGTAATCAGCCATCCTGAGTCTCACACTTGTCAAATAAAATGATAGGAAAGAAAAACAAGAGAAGGGAGGGAACAGAAATTGCATCCACTGTGTGACTTTTAAAACTATAGTAAAGCTCTGAGTTGTGATTCTGGTGATGTGGGTATTTCTCACAAAATTCTACCCACACTCACTTAAGTTCTTATAGAGAAAAATGAATTCTCCACCCCACCGCTTGCCGCCAAATGTCACGGACCCACCGGTCACCTGCTCCGATACGTCAATCTGAGCAGCTCCGGCCGTGACTGGGGTTCACTTAGGACACTCGGGTCCTTTCCTTGAGGTACACTGCCACCAGCCAAAACCTGATTTTAGCGCTTGAAACTGCGCAAGGGGTGGCTTGGCTCGCACCTGACCGCACAATACAATATACAAATGGTAACACGCTGGAGCGTTCTCTTCTGAGGCTAATGAGTCTTAAGAACACAGAACCAGGACTGAGAATATGTATTATTTATTCCTAGAAATACTACAGAGCTTTAGAAAATAGTCCCCATGTCTGCTATGGCGGGAAAGACTGTTTGTACTAGAGATGTGCGGGCTCGGATTTCAGAGATCCGAGCCCCCACGGACGTCATCATTCCGAGCCCGATTCCGAGCAGCGCTCGGAGATTCCCACCTGACTCGGTCCGTCCGCGTGATTAGAACGTCATCTCCCGGCGTCGGATTTCGCGAGGCTTTATAAGCGGTTGCCGCGCCCGCCATCTTCACTCCAGTCAAGTAGTGGGTTGGGAGAGGGTGTGTTGGTGCTGCTGCTGGGGCTTAAACTTGAGCTTGACCTTGAGCTTTTGCAATCGCTGGTGCTGTCTCTCAGTGCTGCTGTGTAGTAGTCTAACTGTGTACTTGTAGTACTACTGTCTCCTCTGTGCGGTCTACCTCTGGTGTGCTGTGCTGCCTGTAATTGATTATTTTATTTGCTGGGGCTGTCTCCCTCAGTGCTGCTGTGTACTCTGTTCTCAGCTTAGGACAACAGTCTAACTGTTTACTTGTAGTACTACTGTCTCCTCTGTGCGGTCTACCTCTGGTGAGCTGTGCTGTAATTAATTATTTTATTTGCTAGGACTGTTTCCCTCAGTGCTGCTGTGTACTATGTTCTCCTCTGCTTAGGAGAACAGTCTAACTGTGTACCTGCCTGTAGTACTACTGTCTCCTCTGTGCTGGGGCATACCTCTGGTGCAGTGCTGTGCCATTTATTATATATATTAATAATTAATTAATTATATTAAATAAATATATATAGTCCACTGGTGCTGCACTGCTGCCTGCACTGAATCTGCCAGTCTGGCGGTCTGTGGTCTGGGGCTCACTGGCTAATAAATAATTAAATACTGCCTGCCTAATAAATAATTAAATACTGCCGTATATCTCTACCTTTGTGGTCTGGGGCTCACTGGCTAATAAATAATTAAATACTGCCATATATCTCTACCTTTGTGGTCTGGGGCTCACTGGCTATACTGCCGTATGTACCGTCTGGTCTGGGGCTCACTGGCTAATAAATAATTAAATACTGCCGTATATCTCTACCTTTGTGGTCTGGGGCTCACTGGCTATACTGCCGTATGTACCGTCTGGTCTGGGGCTCACTGGCTAATAAATAATTAAATACTGCCGTATATCTCTACCTTTGTGGTCTGGGGCTCACTGGCTATACTGCCGTATGTACCGTCTGGTATGGGGCTCACTGGCTAATAAATAATTAAATACTGCCGTATATCTCTACCTTTGTGGTCTGGGGCTCACTGGCTATACTGCCGTATGTACCGTCTGGTCTGGGGCTCACTGGCTAATAAATAATTAAATACTGCCGTATATCTCTACCTTTGTGGTCTGGGGCTCACTGGCTATACTGCCGTATGTACCGTCTGGTCTGGGGCTCACTGGCTAATAAATAATTAAATACTGCCGTATATATCTCTACCTTTGTGGTCTGGGGCTCACTGGCTATACTGCCGTATGTACCGTCTGGTCTGGGGCTCACTGGCTAATAAATAATTAAATACTGCCGTATATCTCTACCTTTGTGGTCTGGGGCTCACTGGCTATACTGCCATATGTACCGTCTGGTCTGGGGCTCACTGGCTAATAAATAATTAAATACTGCCTGCCTAATAAATAATTAAATACTGCCGTATATCTCTACCTTTGTGGTCTGGGGCTCACTGGCTATACTGCCGTATGTACCGTCTGGTCTGGGGCTCACTGGCTAATAAATAATTAAATACTGCCGTATATATCTCTACCTTTGTGGTCTGGGGCTCACTGGCTATACTGCCGTATGTACCGTCTGGTCTGGGGCTCACTGGCTAATAAATAATTAAATACTGCCGTATATCTCTACCTTTGTGGTCTGGGGTTCACTGGCTATACTGCCGTATATACCGTCTAGTCTGGGGCTCACTGCCTAATAAATAATTAAATACTGCCGTATATCTCTACCTTTGTGGTCTGGGGCTCACTGCCTAATACTGACGTACCTGTCTGGTCTGGGGCTCTCTGCCTAATACTGCCGTACCTGTGTGGTCTGTGGCTCACTGCCCAATACTGCCGTATCTACCCTCTGGTCTGGGGCTCACTGCCTAAATACTGCCGTATATCATTATCTACCTGTCTGGTCTGGGGCTCTCTGCCTAATACTGCCGTACCTGTCTGGTGTGTGGCTCACTGCCTAATACTGCTGTATCTGTATAACTGCCTGCTGGTGCATACTCACTGACATATATAATTGCACTCCAGTGGCGCTGTTCTGTGACATAACTCCACAATAATAATGGAGATCCAAAATATGGAGGTTAACAAACAAAGGAAAGATGAAGATGCACTTCCTCATAGTTCTGAAGCTGCTGCCACTAGTCATGACATAGACGATGAAATGCCAACAACGTCGTCTGCCACGGCCGATGCCCAGTGTGAAAGCAGAGGGCATGTACAATTGAAACCAAACTTCCGTAAAAGGAATAAAAATATGAAATGTAAATCGTTGGAAGAGAAACTTAAACTTGGCAATATGCCATTTACGACACGGAGTGACAAGGAACGGCTAAGGCCATGGCCTAACTTCATGACTAGTGGTGCAGCTTCAGATGACGAGGAAAGTCCTCCTCCTCCTCTTTCCCCGCCCAATAGGAAATCAAAGAGAGTTAGGCTGACACCGACTCAAAAAAGTCTGAAAAAATTTCAGAAAAAAAAAACAGAAAAAAATTCAGAAAATAAATCTGGAAAAAACTCATCCTTCTAAAGACATATCCCAAATCCCCACGGAGAGTCCGAGGGTGGCGGTGGTTGTGATGCCGGACCTTCCCATCACTGTACGTGAAGAGGTGGCTCCTTCCACCATTTGCAGTACGCCCTCTGCATATGCTGGAAGGATCACCCACAGTCTAGTTCCAGATTTTATTAGTGAAGGTGATGTTGTACACCAGGAGGAGGATATTGATGTAGCTGGCACTGAGGAGGAAGTTGTCGAGGAGGATGGAGACTTGGTTTGCTTAAATGACGCACCAGGGGGGAATGAGGCACCTGTGGGGGAAAAAGTTGTTGTCCATGGGATGAAAAAGCCCATCGTCATGCCTGGACAAAGGACCAATAAATCCACCTCTGCGGTCTGGAATTTTTTTTATCCGCATCCGGACAACAAAAGTATTGCCATTTGTAGCTTATGTAAAACTCCAATAAGCAGGGGTAAGGATCTTGCCCACCTAGGGACAACCTCCCTTCAACGTCACCTAAAGACGCGTCATGGTTCAGTGTTTAGTCCAGAAAGTGCGGCTAGCAGTCCAGCGACACCTAAATCACTTGGTCCTCCTTTTGGAGCCAAATGCCTGAAAAGCACACCACCAACTCCCTCCTCGACAAATTCCTCCTCGATCCGGATAGGGTGGAGTCCTGCAGTCCATCTCACCTGCATGAATGACTCCATAGATTCCTCCGGAGGATCCTGCAGCACTACGCCTACTACTACTGCCGCCGCTGCTGCTGCTGCTGCTCCTGGAAGTCAGTCATCATCCCAGAGGGGAAGTCAGTCATCATCCCAGAGGGGAAGTCGTAAGACCGCTACGTCTTTCACTAAGCAATTGACCGTCCAACAGTCATTTTCCATGAGGATGAAATACGACAGCAGTCATCCTATGGCAAAGCGGATAACTGCGGCCTTGACAGCTATGTTGGTGTTAGACGTGCGTCCGGTGTCCGCCATCAATGGAGTGGGATTTAAACGGTTGATGCAGGTATTGTGTCCCCGGTACCAAATCCCGTCTAGATTCCACTTCACTAGGCAGGCGATACCCGCGATGTACAGGGAGGTCAGAAAAAGTGTCCTCAGTGCCCTGAAAAATGCGGCTGTACCCACTGTACACTTAACTACAGACATGTGGACAAGTGGATCAGGGCAAACTAAGGACTATATGACTGTGACAGCCCACTGGGTAGATGCATCGCCTTCCGCAGCAGCAGCAGCATCTCCTGCATGCCAGCTCCTTCTTAGGCAGGCTACGCTGTGTATCACCGGTTTCAAGAAGAGGCACAACGCCGACAACCTCTTAGAGAAACTGAGGGAAATCATCTCCCTGTGGCTTACCCCCCTTAGACTCTCCTGGGGATTTGTGGTGTCGGACAACGCCAGTAACATTGTGCGGGCATTAAACATGGGCAATTTCCAGCACGTGCCATGTTTTGCCCACACAATAAATTTGGTGGTGCAGCATTTCATAAAAAATGACAGGAGTGTGCAGGAGATGCTTGCGGTGGCACGCAAAATTTGCGGACACTTTCGGCATTCTGCCACAGCCTGCCGAAGGCTGGAGCGGGAGCAAAAACTCCGCAACCTGCCCTGCCATCAGCTGAAACAAGAGGTGGTGACGCGCTGGAACTCCACCCTCTATATGCTGCAGAGGATGGAGGAGCAGCAAAAGGCCATTCAAGCCTACACAGCCACCTATGACATAGGCAGAGGAGCGGGGCTGCACCTGACTCAAGCGCAGTGGAGGCTGATTTCCGTGTTGTGCAAGGTTCTCCAGCCGTTTAAACTAGCCACACGTGAAGTCAGTTCCGACACTGCCTGCATTAGTCAGGTGATTCCCCTGATCAGGCTGTTACAAAAGCAGCTGGAGAAAGTGAAGGAGGAGCTAAAGCGGAGCGATTCCGCAAAGCATGTCGCTATTGTGGATGAAGCCCTCCATACGCTTTGCCAGGATACGAGGGTGGTCAGTCTGTTAAAGTCAGAGGAATACATTTTGGCCACAGTGCTCGATCCTCGGTTTAAAGCGTATGTTGTGTCTCTGTTTCCGGCAGACACAAGTCTACAAAGGTGCAAAGACCTGCTGGTCAGGAGATTGTCATCTGAAGGGGACCGTGACACGGCCCCAGCTCCTCCTTCATTTTCTCCCACACCTGTGCCTGTGAAGAAACAGCTGCGATTTCCCACACAACCCGCTGGCGGGGATGCAGGGCAGGCAGGAGGGAGTTTGGACATCTGGTCCGGACTCAAGGACCTGCCAACGATTGCTGACATGTCTACTGTCGGTGCATTGGATGCTGTCAACATTGAAAAAATGGTGGATGATTACTTTGGTGACAGCATCCAAGTAGACATGTCAGACAGTCCTTACCTGTACTGGCAGGAAAAAAAGGCAGTTTGGAAACCCCTGTACAAACTTGCTCTATTTTACCTGAGTTGTCCCCCCTCCAGTGTGTACTCCGAAAGAGTATTCAGTGCAGCGGGGAACCTGGTCAGTGAGCGGCGAAGGAGGTTCCTCCCGAAAAATGTTGAGAAAATGATGTTTATAAAAATGAATTATCACTTATTCAATGAAGACCAGGAATTGCCTCCAGAGATTATAACTGGACCTGTGATTGTGGAGTCCAGCGGGGACGAATTGATAATCTCTGAGAATGAGGAAGTACACACTGAAGGGGGCGAGGAATCAGAGGAGGAGGAGGAGAAGGATGATGATGAGTGACTATGACATCTTGTTGCTGTAGAGCCAGTTTATACAGGGAGATATTATGAATTGGTTTATTTTTTGTGGGGGCCCAAACAAACCAATCATTTCAGCCACAGTTTTTTAGGCCCTGTCGCTGAAATTTTTGGTTTGTTAAAGTGTGCATGTCCTATTTTCGCAACATAAGGGTGGGTGGGAGGGCCCAAGGACAATTCCATCTTGCATCACCATTCATTATTCCTACTGCTGAGAGTCATTCATATGTGGGACTTGTCTTTTTAATGCATACAACTGTTTGCATTCCACTTGATTGCTGCACCTTCATGGGTGAGAATGTGATCTCCCTGACCTGGGGGAGTCAGGGCTGGGGCAGGAAGGCTCAATTACACTTCTTTTTTTGGGCGGCTAAACTTTTTTTTACCTGTCTGGTCTGGTGCCCACTGCTGAGACTCATTTTTTAATGAGGGACTTGTCTTGAAATGCATATAACTCTTTGCATTCCACTGATTGCTGCACCTTCATGGGTGAGTATGTGATCTCCCTGACCTGGGGGAGTCAGGGCTGGGGCAGGAAGGCTCAATTACACTTCTTTTTTTGGGCTGCTAAACTTTTTTGTGGGCGGCTGCAATTACACTTCTTTGGGGGCGGCTGCAATTACACTTCTTTGGGGGCGGCTGCAATTACACTTCTTTTTGGGCGGCTGCAATTACACTTCTTTTTGGGCGGCTGCAATTACACTTCTTTGGGGGCGGCTGCAATTACACTTCTTTGGGGACACAGGGGCACTCCAGGGGCACAGGGGGTATCCTGTAGTGGGCTGCCACACATTTTTTTTAAATATGGCTATCCACAGATTGTTCAGCCTGCCATTTGAGATTGGGATCTTTTATCATAGAGACCAACTGCACATCAGGGTCAGGATCAGCCAGGTTGTTAAACGGGGTTTCGACCATGAATCAATCACATCATAAAATTAATTAATAATCAATCAATCAATCATAACCAGAATCAAGCCAGATAGGGGTCTTGTTAAATATTAAACTGACCAAAACAGATACACACACAACTAGTACTGCCTCATCTACCTGTCTGGTCTGGTGCCCACTGCTGAGAGGCAATTAAACTTCTTTGGGGGCAGCTGCAATTACACTTCTTTGGGGGCGGCTGCAATTACACTTCTTTTTGGGTGGCTAAACTTTTCTTTACCTGTCTGGTCAGGTGCCCACTGCTGGGAGTCATTTGCTGGGGCTGTCTCCCTCAGTGCTGCTGTGTACTCTGTTCTCAGCTTAGGACAACAGTCTAACTGTTTACTTGTAGTACTACTGTCTCCTCTGTGCGGTCTACCTCTGGTGAGCTGTGCTGTAATTAATTATTTTATTTGCTAGGACTGTCTCCCTCAGTGCTGCTGTGTACTATGTTCTCCTCTGCTTAGGAGAACAGTCTAACTGTGTACCTGCCTGTAGTACTACTGTCTCCTCTGTGCTGGGGCATACCTCTGGTGCAGTGCTGTGCCATTTATTATATATATTAATAATTAATTAATTATATTAAATAAATATATATAGTCCACTGGTGCTGCACTGCTGCCTGCACTGAATCTGCCAGTCTGGCGGTCTGTGGTCTGGGGCTCACTGGCTAATAAATAATTAAATACTGCCTGCCTAATAAATAATTAAATACTGCCGTATATCTCTACCTTTGTGGTCTGGGGCTCACTGGCTAATAAATAATTAAATACTGCCATATATCTCTACCTTTGTGGTCTGGGCTCACTGGCTATACTGCCGTATGTACCGTCTGCTCTGGGGCTCACTGGCTAATAAATAATTAAATACTGCCGTATATCTCTACCTTTGTGGTCTGGGGCTCACTGGCTATACTGCCGTATGTACCGTCTGGTCTGGGGCTCACTGGCTAATAAATAATTAAATACTGCCGTATATCTCTACCTTTGTGGTCTGGGGCTCACTGGCTATACTGCCGTATGTACCGTCTGGTCTGGGGCTCACTGGCTAATAAATAATTAAATACTGCCGTATATCTCTACCTTTGTGGTCTGGGGCTCACTGGCTATACTGCCGTATGTACCGTCTGGTCTGGGGCTCACTGGCTAATAAATAATTAAATACTGCCGTATATCTCTACCTTTGTGGTCTGGGGCTCACTGGCTATACTGCCGTATGTACCGTCTGGTCTGGGGCTCACTGGCTAATAAATAATTAAATACTGCCGTATATATCTCTACCTTTGTGGTCTGGGGCTCACTGGCTATACTGCCGTATGTACCGTCTGGTCTGGGGCTCACTGGCTAATAAATAATTAAATACTGCCGTATATCTCTACCTTTGTGGTCTGGGGCTCACTGGCTATACTGCCATATGTACCGTCTGGTCTGGGGCTCACTGGCTAATAAATAATTAAATACTGCCTGCCTAATAAATAATTAAATACTGCCGTATATCTCTACCTTTGTGGTCTGGGGCTCACTGGCTATACTGCCGTATGTACCGTCTGGTCTGGGGCTCACTGGCTAATAAATAATTAAATACTGCCGTATATCTCTACCTTTGTGGTCTGGGGCTCACTGGCTATACTGCCGTATGTACCGTCTGGTCTGGGGCTCACTGGCTAATAAATAATTAAATACTGCCGTATATCTCTACCTTTGTGGTCTGGGGTTCACTGGCTATACTGCCGTATGTACCGTCTAGTCTGGGGCTCACTGCCTAATAAATAATTAAATACTGCTGTATATCTCTACCTTTGTGGTCTGGGGCTCACTGCCTAATACTGACGTACCTGTCTGGTCTGGGGCTCTCTGCCTAATACTGCCGTACCTGTGTGGTCTGTGGCTCACTGCCCAATACTGCCGTATCTACCCTCTGGTCTGGGGCTCACTGCCTAAATACTGCCGTATATCATTATCTACCTGTCTGGTCTGGGGCTCTCTGCCTAATACTGCCGTACCTGTCTGGTGTGTGGCTCACTGCCTAATACTGCTGTATCTGTATAACTGCCTGCTGGTGCATACTCACTGACATATATAATTGCACTCCAGTGGCGCTGTTCTGTGACATAACTCCACAATAATAATGGAGATCCAAAATATGGAGGTTAACAAACAAAGGAAAGATGAAGATGCACTTCCTCATAGTTCTGAAGCTGCTGCCACTAGTCATGACATAGACGATGAAATGCCAACAACGTCGTCTTCCACGGCCGATGCCCAGTGTGAAAGCAGAGGGCATGTACAATTGAAACCAAACTTCCGTAAAAGGAATAAAAATATGAAATGTAAATCGTTGGAAGAGAAACTTAAACTTGGCAATATGCCATTTACGACACGGAGTGGCAAGGAACGGCTAAGGCCATGGCCTAACTTCATAACTAGTGGTGCAGCTTCAGATGACGAGGAAAGTCCTCCTCCTCCTCTTTCCCCGCCCAATAGGAAATCAAAGAGAGTTAGGCTGACACCGACTCAAAAAAGTCTGAAAAAATTTCAGAAAAAAAAACAGAAAAAAATTCAGAAAATAAATCTGGAAAAAACTCATCCTTCTAAAGACATATCCCAAATCCCCACGGAGAGTCCGAGGGTGGCGGTGGTTGTGATGCCGGACCTTCCCATCACTGTACGTGAAGAGGTGGCTCCTTCCACCATTTGCAGTACGCCCTCTGCATATGCTGGAAGGATCACCCACAGTCTAGTTCCAGATTTTATTAGTGAAGGTGATGTTGTACACCAGGAGGAGGATATTGATGTAGCTGGCACTGAGGAGGAAGTTGTCGAGGAGGATGGAGACTTGGTTTGCTTAAATGACGCACCAGGGGGGAATGAGGCACCTGTGGGGGAAAAAGTTGTTGTCCATGGGATGAAAAAGCCCATCGTCATGCCTGGACAAAGGACCAATAAATCCACCTCTGCGGTCTGGAATTTTTTTTATCCGCATCCGGACAACAAAAGTATTGCCATTTGTAGCTTATGTAAAACTCCAATAAGCAGGGGTAAGGATCTTGCCCACCTAGGGACAACCTCCCTTCAACGTCACCTAAAGACGCGTCATGGTTCAGTGTTTAGTCCAGAAAGTGCGGCTAGCAGTCCAGCGACACCTAAATCACTTGGTCCTCCTTTTGGAGCCAAATGCCTGAAAAGCACACCACCAACTCCCTCCTCGACAAATTCCTCCTCGATCCGGATAGGGTGGAGTCCTGCAGTCCATCTCATCTGCATGAATGACTCCATAGATTCCTCCGGAGGATCCTGCAGCACTACGCCTACTACTACTGCCGCCGCTGCTGCTGCTCCTGGAAGTCAGTCATCATCCCAGAGGGGAAGTCAGTCATCATCCCAGAGGGGAAGTCGTAAGACCGCTACGTCTTTCACTAAGCAATTGACCGTCCAACAGTCATTTTCCATGAGGATGAAATACGACAGCAGTCATCCTATGGCAAAGCGGATAACTGCGGCCTTGACAGCTATGTTGGTGTTAGACGTGCGTCCGGTGTCCGCCATCAATGGAGTGGGATTTAAACGGTTGATGCAGGTATTGTGTCCCCGGTACCAAATCCCGTCTAGATTCCACTTCACTAGGCAGGCGATACCCGCGATGTACAGGGAGGTCAGAAAAAGTGTCCTCAGTGCCCTGAAAAATGCGGCTGTACCCACTGTACACTTAACTACAGACATGTGGACAAGTGGATCAGGGCAAACTAAGGACTATATGACTGTGACAGCCCACTGGGTAGATGCATCGCCTTCCGCAGCAGCAGCAGCATCTCCTGCATGCCAGCTCCTTCTTAGGCAGGCTACGCTGTGTATCACCGGTTTCAAGAAGAGGCACAACGCCGACAACCTCTTAGAGAAACTGAGGGAAATCATCTCCCTGTGGCTTACCCCCCTTAGACTCTCCTGGGGATTTGTGGTGTCGGACAACGCCAGTAACATTGTGCGGGCATTAAACATGGGCAATTTCCAGCACGTGCCATGTTTTGCCCACACAATAAATTTGGTGGTGCAGCATTTCATAAAAAATGACAGGAGTGTGCAGGAGATGCTTGCGGTGGCACACAAAATTTGCGGACACTTTCGGCATTCTGCCACAGCCTGCCGAAGGCTGGAGCGGGAGCAAAAACTCCGCAACCTGCCCTGCCATCAGCTGAAACAAGAGGTGGTGACGCGCTGGAACTCCACCCTCTATATGCTGCAGAGGATGGAGGAGCAGCAAAAGGCCATTCAAGCCTACACAGCCACCTATGACATAGGCAGAGGAGCGGGGCTGCACCTAACTCAAGCGCAGTGGAGGCTGATTTCTGTGTTGTGCAAGGTTCTCCTGCCTTTTGGACTAGCCACATGTGAAGTCAGTTCCGACACTGCCTGCATTAGTCAGGTGATTCCCCTGATCAGGCTGTTACAAAAGCAACTGGAGAAAGTGAAGGAGGAGCTAAAGCGGAGCGATTCCGCAAAGCATGTCGCTATTGTGGATGAAGCCCTCCATATGCTTTGCCAGGATACGAGGGTGGTCAGTCTGTTAAAGTCAGAGGAATACATTTTGGCCACAGTGCTCGATCCTCGGTTTAAAGCGTATGTTGTGTCTCTGTTTCCGGCAGACACAAGTCTACAAAGGTGCAAAGACCTGCTGGTCAGGAGATTGTCATCTGAAGGGGACCGTGACACGGCCCCAGCTCCTCCTTCATTTTCTCCCACACCTGTGCCTGTGAAGAAACAGCTGCGATTTCCCACACAACCCGCTGGCGGGGATGCAGGGCAGGCAGGAGGGAGTTTGGACATCTGGTCCGGACTCAAGGACCTGCCAACGATTGCTGACATGTCTACTGTCGGTGCATTGGATGCTGTCAACATTGAAAAAATGGTGGATGATTACTTTGGTGACAGCATCCAGGTAGACATGTCAGACAGTCCTTACCTGTACTGGCAGGAAAAAAAGGCAGTTTAGAAACCCCTGTACAAACTTGCTCTATTTTACCTGAGTTGTCCCCCCTCCAGTGTGTACTCCGAAAGAGTATTCAGTGCAGCGGGGAACCTGGTCAGTGAGCGGCGAAGGAGGTTGCTCCCGAAAAATGTTGAGAAAATGATGTTTATAAAAATGAATTATCACTTATTCAATGAAGACCAGGAATTGCCTCCAGAGATTATAACTGGACCTGTGATTGTGGAGTCCAGCGGGGACGAATTGATAATCTCTGAGAATGAGGAAGTACACACTGAAGGGGGCGAGGAATCAGAGGAGGAGGAGGAGAAGGATGATGATGAGTGACTATGACATCTTGTTGCTGTAGAGCCAGTTTATACAGGGAGATATTATGAATTGGTTTATTTTTTGTGGGGGCCCAAACAAACCAATCATTTCAGCCACAGTTTTTTAGGCCCTGTCGCTGAAATTTTTGGTTTGTTAAAGTGTGCATGTCCTATTTTCGCAACATAAGGGTGGGTGGGAGGGCCCAAGGACAATTCCATCTTGCATCACCATTCATTATTCCTACTGCTGAGAGTCATTCATATGTGGGACTTGTCTTTTTAATGCATACAACTGTTTGCATTCCACTTGATTGCTGCACCTTCATGGGTGAGAATGTGATCTCCCTGACCTGGGGGAGTCAGGGCTGGGGCAGGAAGGCTCAATTACACTTCTTTTTTTGGGCGGCTAAACTTTTTTTTACCTGTCTGGTCTGGTGCCCACTGCTGAGACTCATTTTTTAATGAGGGACTTGTCTTGAAATGCATATAACTCTTTGCATTCCACTGATTGCTGCACCTTCATGGGTGAGTATGTGATCTCCCTGACCTGGGGGAGTCAGGGCTGGGGCAGGAAGGCTCAATTACACTTCTTTTTTTGGGCTGCTAAACTTTTTTGTGGGCGGCTGCAATTACACTTCTTTGGGGGCGGCTGCAATTACACTTCTTTGGGGGCGGCTGCAATTACACTTCTTTTTGGGCGGCTGCAATTACACTTCTTTTTGGGCGGCTGCAATTACACTTCTTTGGGGGCGGCTGCAATTACACTTCTTTGGGGGCACAGGGGCACTCCAGGGGCACAGGGGGTATCCTGTAGTGGGCTGCCACACATTTTTTTTAAATATGGCTATCCACAGATTGTTCAGCCTGCCATTTGAGATTGGGATCTTTTATCATAGAGACCAACTGCACATCAGGGTCAGGATCAGCCAGGTTGTTAAACGGGGTTTCGACCATGAATCAATCACATCATAAAATTAATTAATAATCAATCAATCAATCATAACCAGAATCAAGCCAGATAGGGGTCTTGTTAAATATTAAACTGACCAAAACAGATATACACACAACTAGTACTGCCTCATCTACCTGTCTGGTCTGGTGCCCACTGCTGAGAGGCAATTAAACTTCTTTGGGGGCGGCTGCAATTACACTTCTTTGGGGGCGGCTGCAATTACACTTCTTTTTGGGTGGCTAAACTTTTCTTTACCTGTCTGGTCAGGTGCCCACTGCTGGGAGTCATTCGTATGAGGGACTTGTCTTTTAAATGCATACAACTGTTTGCATTCCACTTGATTGCTGCACCAATCGCCCACTGCTGGTTGCAGCTCTCACCCTGCATTAATTTGGGAGTCTGCCACTGCAGTCTTTTTTTTGGAGCCTTGAAACTTTTAGGCATGCTGTACTAGCCGACACCTTTAGGTGGACTCTGGTCTGTCTTGTATCCAGCACAGTGGTCTCGTGTGCAAGAGATTGTTCTCTGTCCTCTTTTGGATTTGTGTCACCATCACCATCTTCATGGGTGAGAATGTGATCTCCCTGACCTGGGGGAGTCAGGGCTGGTGCAGGAAGGCTGCAATTACACTTCTTTTTGGGCGGCTAAACTTTTTTGTGGGCGGCTGCAATGAAACTTCTTTTTGTGCGGCTGCAATTAAACTTCTTTGGGGGCGGCTAAACTTTTTTGAGGGCGGCTGCAATTAAACTTCTTTGGGACGGCTGCAATTACACTTCTTTTTGGGCGGCTGCAATTAAACTTCTTTGGGGGCGGCTGCAATTAAACTTCTTTGGGGCGGCTAAACTTTTTTGAGGGAGGCTGCAATGAAAATTATTTTTGTGCGGCTGCAATTAAACTTCTTTGGGGGCGGCTAAACTTTTTTGAGGGCGGCTGCAATTAAACTTCTTTGGGGACGGCTGCAATTACACTTCTTTGGGGGCGGCTGCAATTAAACTTCTTTGGGGGCGGCTAAACTTTTTTGAGGGAGGCTGCAATGAAAATTCTTTTTGTGCAGCTGCAATTAAACTTCTTTGGGGGCGGCTAAACTTTTTTGAGGGCGGCTGCAATTAAACTTCTTTGGGGACGGCTGCAATTACACTTCATTTTGGGCGGCTAAATTTTTTTTTACCTGTCTGGTCTGGTGCCCACTGCTGAGAGTCATTTGTATGAGGGACTTGTCTTTGAAATGCATATAACTCTTTGTATTCCACTGATTGCTTCACCAATTGCCCACTGCTCCTCGGCTGCACTGTGTAAACAGTGCACAATCAAGCCAGATAGGGGTCTTGGTGCATGTTTTGAGGTTGTAGCAGGGGAGTGCAGCTACGAGTCGTAACACCTTGAGAGAAGATCAGTCTTATGGGTCTTATGAAATATTAAACTGACCAAAACAGATACACACTCTGCACCATCGAGCAGGTGATCACTGACATGCCAGGTGCAACGGTCTTTAGCACCCTGAATGCCAAGTGTGGGTTTTGGCAGATCCCTCTGGACAGAGCCTCTTCCATGCTTATTGCCTTCATGACCCCTATTGGGTGCTATGTCTTCCTACGCATGCCCTATGGCATCACCACGGGCAGCGAAGTTTTCCAGCGCTGCATGGAGCAACAGTTCGCTGGCTCTCCCTTTGACATCATCGCTGTCAGCATCCTCCTTATCTGCACAGCCGGATCCATCAGTTACTGCCACTGCTGCAACCAATGCTAGTGATGGTTACGCATGCCCTATGGCATCACCACGGGCAGCGAAGTTTTCCAGCGCTGCATGGAGCAACAGTTCGCTGGCTCTCCCTTTGACATCATCGCTGTCAGCATCCTCCTTATCTGCACAGCCGGGTCCATCAGTTACTGCCACTGCTGCAACCAATGCTAGTGATGGTTTACATTACATTACATCTTCCATCTGCCACCTTAAAATTGATTAGCCCACTCCCCTACACCCATTAGGCAATGATTTAAGAGACGACTGGTAATAATAAATGAATAATAATCACAAAATTAAACAATCAGATTACATTATCACACAATCAAGCCAGATAGGGGTCTTGTTGGATGTTAAAGTGATCAAAACAGTTACACACTTGCAGACAAACTCTGTGCTGCACAAAATGCCCACCGCTCCTTGGCTGCACATGGTAAACAGTGCATGATCAAGCCAGATAGGTATCTTTTATGGGCCTATTTTTTTAAACTGCCATCATGTCTGCCGCTGCAGTGCCACTCTTACATGAGCCACGTGTTTGTGCCGCACACTTGTGTGGCTTAGCATAGTTATCCAGCTACCTCAGTGCAAACTTTGGCAATAAAAACAATATTGTGAGGTGTCAGGTGTTCAGAATACACTGGAAATGAGTGTAAATGAATGTTATTTAGGTCAATATAGCGTAGGAGCAAAAAAACCCACCAAATTCTGCGATTTTAGCTGTTTTTATGCATTTTTAACAAAAAAATCAGAACCCAAAACCCAAAAAAATCCAAACACAAAACACTTAGGAGGTGTTTTGCCAAAACCCATTAGAACCCAAAACCTCAAGGTAATCAGAACCCAAAACCCGAAAAGTGGCCGATGCACATCTCTAGTTTGTACACGCCATGCTTGTGGCTGGGAGCAATGGCGGCGGACAGATGGACTGCCGTGCACTGAGTACTGTCACTGTGGGTCAGGAGAGCGGTGCGCCGTGCAGCCGCGGACTCAGCAGCGCTGAGAGGACTGGAGGATGACAGCGATGATGGCGCACGGCAGACAGAACGCCGGCAGGGATGACATCTGAACCGCAAGCTGAGCC
Organism: Crinia signifera; assembly: GCF_055691185.1. Lineage (NCBI taxonomy): Eukaryota > Metazoa > Chordata > Amphibia > Anura > Myobatrachidae > Crinia > Crinia signifera. The sequence goes on along the minus strand of NC_139218.1, from coordinate 1,553,164 downwards.
TGCGGAGGCACTTAGCCGGTAAGATAGCCTGTCTGAGTACTCGGATCGTGACACTCATGAGACGCTGCAGTATTAGTATGATGTCATACTGTCACCTAGTTACGCGGTAATTAACTCATGAGATGCTGCAGTATTAGTATGATGTCACACTGTTACCTAGTTACGCGGTAATTACCTCATGAGACGCTGCAGTATTAGTTTGATGTTATACTGTCACCTAGTTACGCGGTAATTACCTCATGAGACGCTGCAGTATTAGTATGATGTCACACTGTCACCTAGTTACGCGGTAATTACCTCATGAGACGCTGCAGTATTAGTATGATGTCACACTGTCACCTAGTTATGCGGTAATTAACTCATGAGACGCTGCAGTATTAGTATGATGTCATACTGTTACCTAGTTACACGGTAATTACCTCATGAGATGCTGCAGTATTAGTATGATGTCATACTGTCACCTAGTTACGCGGTTATTACCTCATGAGACGCTGCAGTATTAGTATGATGTCATACTGTCCCTAGTTACACAGTAATTACCTCATGAGATGCTGCAGTATTAGTATGATGTCACACTGTCACCTAGTTACGCGGTAATTACCTCATGAGATGCTGCAGTATTAGTATGATGTCACACTGTCACCTAGTTACGCGGTAATTAACTCATGAGACGCTGCAGTATTAGTATGATGTCATACTGTTACCTAGTTACACGGTAATTACCCCATGAGACGCTGCAGTATTAGTATGATGTCACACTGTCACCTAGTTACGCGGTAATTACCTCATGAGACGCTGCAGTATTAGTATGATGTCACACTGTCACCTAGTTACGCGGTAATTAACTCATGAGACGCTGCAGTATTAGTATGATGTCATACTGTTACCTAGTTACACGGTAATTACCTCATGAGATGCTGCAGTATTAGTATGATGTCATACTGTCACCTAGTTACGCGGTTATTACCTCATGAGACGCTGCAGTATTAGTATGATGTCATACTGTCCCTAGTTACACAGTAATTACCTCATGAGATGCTGCAGTATTAGTATGATGTCACACTGTCACCTAGTTACACGGTAATTACCTCATGAGACACTGCAGTATTAGTATGATGTCATACTGTCACCTAGTTACGCGGTTATTACCTCATGAGACGCTGCAGTATTAGTATGATGTCATACTGTCCCTAGTTACACAGTAATTACCTCATGAGACGCTGCAGTATTAGTATGATGTCATACTGTCACCTAGTTACGCGGTTATTACCTCATGAGACGCTGCAGTATTAGTATGATGTCATACTGTCACCTAGTTACGCGGTAATTACCTCATGAGATGCTGAAGTATTAGTATGATGTCACACTGTCACCTAGTTACACAGTAATTACCTCATGAGACGCTGCAGTATTAGTATGATGTCACACTGTCACCTAGTTACGCAGTAATTACCTCATGAGATGCTGCAGTATTAGTATGATGTCACACTGTCACCTAGTTACGCGGTAATTACCTCATGAGATGCTGCAGTATTAGTATGATGTCATACTGTCACCTAGTTACACGGTAATTACCTCATGAGACACTGCAGTATTAGTATGATGTCACACTGTCACCTAGTTACGTGGTAATTACCTCATGAGATGCAGCAGTATTAGTATGATGTCATACTGTCACCTAGTTACGTGGTAATTACCTCATGAGATGCAGCAGTATTAGTATGATGTCATACTGTCCCTAGTTAAATGGTAATTACCTCATGAGATGCAGCAGTATTAGTATGATGTCACACTGTCACCTAGTTACACAGTAATTACCTCATGAGATGCTGCAGCATTAGTATGATGTCACACTGTCACCTAGTTACACAGTAATTACCTCATGGGATGCTGCAGTATTAGTATGATGTCATTCTGTCACCTAGTTACGTGGTAATTACCTCATGAGACGCTGCAGTATTAGTATGGTGTCATACTGTCACCTAGTTACACAGTAATTACCTCATGAGAAGCAGCAGTATTAGTATGATGTCATACTGTCACCTAGTTACGTGGTAATTACCTCATGAGACGCTGCAGTATTAGTATGATGTCATACTGTCACCTAGTTACGCGGTAATTACCTCATGAGACGCTGCAGTATTAGTATGATGTCACACTGTCACCTAGTTACGCGGTAATTACCTCATGAGACGCTGCAGTATTAGTATGATGTCATACTGTCACCTAGTTACACAGTTATTACCTCATGAGACGCTGCAGTATTAGTATGATGTCATACTGTTACCTAGTTACACGGTAATTACCTCATGAGATGCTGCAGTATTAGTATGATGTCATACTGTCACCTAGTTACGCGGTTATTACATCATGAGACGCTGCAGTATTAGTATGATGTCATACTGTCCCTAGTTACACAGTAATTACCTCATGAGATGCAGCAGTATTAGTATGATGTCACCTAGTTACACAGTAATTACCTCATGAGAAGCAGCAGTATTAGTATGATGTCATACTGTCACCTAGGCCCTTATTCTGATTGACGCGGACTTTACCGCATACTTTCGGATCGCGTCTTTTCGGCGTCTGCGCATGCGTGGAGAACGCAACGCGCATGTGCCACGCCTTGACTCCGTACCAGTTCGGCCAAATCCCGTACAAAACTGTTCCCCGCAATCAGTCGGGAAATATGGGCGTATTATGGGCGTCATGCGGAATGTCACATGGGCGTAGTTTCAAAGTGGGCAAAACGGGGCGGAAACATGGGCGGACACGGGGGAGTACACTTATGTTGGGGGGCGTACATTCGGATAGCACTCCGAATGCACGCGATCAAAAAGGGAAGAAATGTGCGGTGTCCACAAGTGTACTATTGCTTTGCGGACACCACTCGTTCATGCGGTAGGCGAACGTACCGCCTAATGACTACAAGCATTAACACCTGAACCCAATAGAATCTACTCCTTTACTCATTACTCACTAATAGGCCGCTTGTCAGTGCTTTAATTGAAACCATTGCTGCTTCAAGGAACCCTTACTAAACACCCACATATCCTGTACTTGTCAGACACTTTAAAACTGCTAACAATGGACATGACAGAATATTAATACTAGCAATACACATGTGTATTCGACATGTACTCATGAAACCACACATTTTTGGGTAAAGTAAACAAATTTATTTCTATACATGTCACAGTCAATGCCACTGTGATGCAATGACCAAAAAATACAAAATCCAAAAAAGAAACAACATGGCAGGAATGTAGCAAAATAAATAATAATACAAAACAAATATAATTGCACACAGATGGACTCCAGCACCTCCTATGTGCCACTGCACATGCAGCCAGTGGGAAATGAGGATGCTGCTGGCCCTTCTACAGCAGGGCAACCTGCACCTGACCATTCTACAGTAGGGCAACCTACACCTGGCCCTTCTGCAGCAGGCCAACCTGCAGCTGGCTCATATGCACCATCAGCAGAATCATTTGGAACACAACCGGGGACTTCACAAGATAGTACCATGGCCATCACTTCAAGTACAGCTGACAGTAATGGCAGGCAAAAGAGGGCAACAGGGGAACCAAAAAGGACATATGAAGCAAGGGCTCATCTGGTTACCCTCAGCACGTGATTGGACACAAGAAGCTGACACACACAGCACAATGGAAGATTTGGGACCACATAACGGTGGAGATTAATGCAGCCACAAGTTCATTTGCGACCACGTTTGGCCTTGGTAGGCTCCTTGGCCTGTGCAGCAGCTCTTCGGGGACGGCCAGATGCTGGGGCAGGTGGAGCAGATGATGTTGAGGGGTTGGCTGGTCTACCCCTCCTGCCAGCAGGGAGTGTTGCCGGTGGTAATGCACCAGAAACGGATGACATTAGGACCCTGTTGCTGGTAACCAGCTCCACCATAAGCTCATTATGGTGGAGGAGGAGATCATTTTGGCGGGTGGCTTGCTCGGCCAGCACCTGAGCACTTGCAGCCATGGCCTGATGTGACTCAGCCATGGCCTGCATGCTCGCAGCGATGGCCTGCTGGGTGCTGACCAAGCTCGCCAGGATCTCCTCAGTCCTATGCATCCGTTCTGATGCCAAGTCTCCCTGCTGGTTGATGTCCCCAAGCATCTGGGCCAAGGCGGCCAAATCGGCTTGGGCCGATGGCTGCTGCTGCACAGGCCTACCACTGGGGCCAGGTGGCACGGACTCCTCCACCTCCTGAGCAGAGTCGGCACCAAGCGGTGGGGTGTCTGTGGAAAAAGATAAACACAATTAGGAGACATTCTAAGATAATTACTTGCACAAGTTTATGGCATGACCAATATTTACCTTCCAGAAAAGACGCAAACACTTCAGCTGGGGCCTCGCTATCCATCGTGCTCACCCCCCTGATCTCCTCAACTGATATACAGCTCTCGGCCATCAACTCCAGGGGGGTGAGCTCTAGCCCTGATGGCATGGGCCCGGCCCCAGATGTCTGGCTGTGTTCCCACCGCTTGGTCATCTTCCTCTTCAGGTTGGTTTTGAAGTCCTGCCACCTGCAATGTAAGTTGACATATTAATACATGTCACTCCAGATGTTAGCTGTTGCAGCCATTGCTCTGTGCTACATATTACGACATGTGATTAATGTCCAAAAGATAATATTACATGCAACTATGATATCCACCGTTACAATACACATTCACAATCACCCTACTCTAACTCTCACCGAAATAACATGGCAATAATGTATGTGTATCGTAACAACCTCACGGGCCATTTGCAAAATCCATCTAAGCATCAATTCAATCATTACTTGGCTATTACTGGGCACATGTATCACAAAACAACTTGCCTCTTCTTCACATGGTCCGTCTAACGAACTTGTGGCGCTACTTCATTAATCTCTGCCGTTATCTGTTCCCAAATCTTCCATCTGCGTGTGTGTGTCAGCTTCTCCGATGGACACTCAATCCAATCACGTGCTCGGGGAACCAGGATGGCAAGCTCCTGTGCTTCATATGCCTTATTTTTTTTGGGTGGTTCCTCTGTTGCCCTGGCTCTCCCCTTGCCACGTCCTTGGCCACGCCCCCTGTCACGTGTCGCTGCACTTGAAGTGCTGGCCATGGTACTACCTTGTGAAGTCCCCGGTTGTGTTCCAATCAATTCTGCTGATGGTGCATATGAGCCAGCTGCAGGTTGGCCTGCTGCAGAAGGGCCAGGTGTAGGTTGCCCTGCTGTAGAATGGTCAGGTGCAGGTTGCCCTGCTGTAGAAGGGCCAGCAGCCTCCTCATTACCCACTGGCCGCATGTGCAGTGGCACATAGGTGGTGCTGGAGTCCATCTGGTCAAATAGTTGCTGCAGATCTGGGTCCACCTCTGGTTGTGATCCAGACATGTTAGCAACAACATGGTCACCTTCTAATACACCTTTATATACTGTTTGTGTATCCTGTTTGGCGGACATCAGCGGCAGCTGCGTTCCGTGCGTGAGCGTACGTCGCTGTTTTTTCGCGCCGCATACGGTGGCGGAAATTCCATTGTGTAAAACCTGGCGAAAGTTCTACATGAAATACTGGGCACCAATGCTAACATTGCATAGAATCTTCTAATACACCTGTGACTATTGCACAATACACATGCTATTTGCTAGCATGACATGACATTTGATTCATGACTACTGTGGTATTGTGGCGTTTGATTGCAAGCTAAAAGTAGCCCAATCCCTTAGATAATCCAGGCCACAAGTCATGCAATACTCATCTCTACTGTTATAGACCACACATGTGAGAGGCCTATAAATAGTGACTTGCTGCTAGAATCATTTGTCTCCAGATCTGGACTTGTCAGGGTCTAAGGTAAGCTCTTCCATGCTCCTTGTAGATATGATATCCATTAACAATGTAAGTGTATGAATGTATGCACCATTGCCTCACTGACTACAGATTGTTGGGCCAGCAAAGTGCGTGTAGCATTATTGCAACATGTCACATGTTCACTATTTCACTCACAGGTCTTAAACCTGTGTGGGTTCATCTATTGCAGGACAACATGTCCCAGCAATAGATGAAATGTCTCATAGTACATGATGTCGGCAAAAAATGCTGACACCTTTATCTGAGTGTTTTGGACGGTGTGTATTGAGTTCATATTATTGTGTCATCATTATAGAGGCAAATGGATCTGAGGGATTTCACGGGGCGGCCATCTATTGTACGTATTGAAGGCTACAAATCTATTTGTAGTGGGATATGGCCATTATGTGCATAGGTGCATCAGTATTTATGTTCATTTCTTTATAGGTTGCTGAAGCAATGATGCGCTACATGGAGAGGAGGCTAAGGGCACTTGCGGCTCTCCCCACTCGTCGGCCAAGGAGGCCAGGACGTGCTAGAATCTATCGCACACGGGTGACTCTGTTTGCTATGCCCGATGATGAGGTACTTACTAGGTACCGGTTACCGCCACATGTAATTCTGGATCTGCTCACCTTAATTCAGAGCGATCTGGAACCTCTACACGGGATCACGGCAGCAATTCCGCCTCACACACAGCTGCTGGCGGTGTTGCATTTCTGCGCCTCAGGATCATTCCAACAAGTAGTGGCAGTACTTGCTGGAATATCTCAGCTGGCCTTCTGCCGAATCCTGAGGCGTGTGACGTCGGCCATGTTCAGGCGCAAGGGGCACTTCATGGCCATGACATTTGCCACCGAGACCCTGCGCAGAAGCCAGCAGGCCTTCCATCAAATTGCTGGCTTCCCTAATGTGATAGGGGCTGTGGATGGCACCCATGTACCATTTGTGCCTCCATCTCGAAGTGAGAAGATATATAGGAACCGCAAATTGTTCCACTCACTGAACGTGATGGTGGTATGTGGCCCATCCATGGAAATTCTCGCCTTCAACTCGAAGTTTCCCGGAAGTGCCCATGACTCTCATGTCATCCGACAAACCGGGATATGGCAAAGACTCCAAGAGCTGGAAGGCCGTGATGCGTGGGTTCTGGGTGACTCCGGTTACCCATGTACGCCCTGGCTACTTACGCCGTACAGCTACCCAGCACCGGGCCCACAGGAGGCATTCAATCGGGCGCATGTTGCCACCAGGCAAGTGGTGGAGCGCTCAATTGGCCTTTTAAAAGGTCGATTTAGAGTGCTCCACCGCACTGGTGGTGACTTACAATATGCGCCTCAAATGGTGTCGAGGATCGTGGGCCTGTGTATATTTTTCCACAACATTGCTGTGCGGCGTGAGATACCCTTTGATGAGTGGGAGGTACCATCTGAGCCGCAAGATCCGCCCATGCGCCCATCCCGCGCCCCTGAATGCCGGAGGGGATACCAGCTGCGGGACTCTGTGGCGCAAAGATACTTCAGGTACATGTTATCGAGTTGACAGAACACACCAATTTTAGTCAAAATCAGCCCTTCAAATAAGTACAGTGTGTTAGTTGTCAGTGTTACAAAACTAAAATTAGCCAGCCTGCCCTCCTAATGGCAAAGAAATAGGAGATATTTATCATATGTGCTTAGTTTTGGGGGAAGTTCAATATAGGTGCTAATTATTATACCTTGTACAAGGGATCTTATGTGTTTGTTATATCTTCATTATTGTAGTTGATACTATCCCTGATGACTGGTGAGTACATTGATTTATTCTCTAATGTGTTGGGGATTTTTTCCTGTGTTGATGTATGATTTGTTTGCAGATATATATATATATATATATATATATATATATATATATATATATATATGATATTTGAATTTATTCACATGTTTCAACATTTCAAGGAGCAGGCACCCAGGCAGGCAGGCAGGCAGGCAGGCAGGGCTGGTGTATAATGCTGGTCTCAGGATACCTGCAAGTATGTGTATGTGTCTTTTACACATAAATGTACGCATACACATAGATGCATAGAGTAAGTAATGCTAACTACAGCTATGCGTTGCTAAGCTATAGCACGCGTTGCTTGGCGGAGCGAGGCGTCATTGGATTTGCTAAGTGCATACACACTGTGTTTTATATATATCAGATTTGTTCATTGCCATACATCAGCACTACTGTTTTGAAGGCATGCGAATTTGTCACCATTTGTGTTGGCGCAGAGACGCTGTTCATGTAAAGATGAACAATAAAGTTATTAACACAAATAACTGTGATCAACCAATGCCACCACCTGATTGGTTGATAGATGCCATTGTTAACATGGCGGAGACACGAAGGGCTGACCCCTTTACACATGCGGAGCTGAGGGTTCTGGTCTCCGTCATGGAGACAAGGCTGGGCCGTGCGGGGCCCTTTATCACTAACCGCCATAAGCGGAGGGCCTATGCTGCGGCAGGGCGCCGTATTTACGCCCGCACTCGCGTGCGGAGGTCCCTCGGGCAGCTCGAGAGGCGGTGGTCGGACCTCCGCAGGCGCCAGCCCCAGCTCTTGCAGCAAATCAGGGGCGAAATTGCTGATTGTGAGTATTTTAGCTATGAAATTTCGCACTTACAACATAGCATATATAAACAATAACATGTGTCTCATGATAAGTGGGTGTCCATGGGTTTAAAAGTCCATAGACTGTTATGTGTGCTTCTTCCTGGTTAACATGCAGTCATGTGGCTTTTATATGTAATGACATAGCATTGAGGATTCTGATGCATACAATGTGCCAGATCTAATATGTGTTACACATTGATAAATGCCAGGGTTGTAATGTTTGAACAAATTACTAACAATCACATAATAATTTAAATGTCACATTTTTGAGTCCATTAACAGTAAGGAGCTACTTGCCTGCATCGTTTGCCATCATTATCACCCTTCCATGTATGTCTTGTTATGGATTAATACATGTGCCCCAATGACCCGACATTGACCATGATTTTTTTTTCTACCACACAGCACGAGCCCGAGCCCGACAGGCCCGTGAAGAGGCCGAGGCAGACCTGGCCCAGGAGGAGGCCCAAGACCCTGAGGAGGAGGTGGCGGCAAGGGTGGAGGAGGAGGAGGAAGTGGAGGAGGAGGAAATGTTGGAGGAGATGGTGGAGGAGGTGGTGGAGGAGGAGGAGGTGCCTGAGGAGGTGGTGGTGGAGGAGGTGGAAGAGGAGTTGGTGGCAGAGGAGGAGGTGTTGGTGGCGGTGGAGGAGGAGGTGGTGGTGGTGGAGGAGGAGGTGGAGGAGGAGGAGGTGGAGGAGGAGGAGGAGGTGGAGGAGGAGGTGCTTGTGGCGGAGGAGGTGGACGTGGTCATGGTGGCAGAGGAGCTGGCGGAGGAGGGGGCTGAGGAGGCCACGGTTGCCCCAGAGGATTCCAATTCCGAGGGGGAGGAGGCGTGCCAAGCCCCGGAGTCCCAGCAGATCGGTATGTTTACATAATGCATCATTCATGAAGTAGTTGTACTGGTATTTGTTATGTAGCACTGGTGATTAAAAATTTTGTTCCAATACTATTCATATAGACCCCAAAGTGGGTAGCTACAGATACAGGTACGGGTTAGATGGGGTGTCCAAGGCATCCCTTTCATCCAGGACACCTCTCAATTACACAGGTTTGTGGGATGGGTTGGAGCTCCATTTTGACTGCCACATAACCGTTGTAGTTAAACAGGATCCTGGAGTAAAGGGATGAGTGGATCATTTGTGGATTAAATTCACCTGCTGCAATCGTAGATTATGACCCATCAAATAGTGGAATCTATATTGTTGGTGAATGTTATTTATAAACTCTAGGATGTATGCTATAAATGGAGTATGGCCCGGCCTACCTTGGAATGGAGTCAGAAGTTGCCAGTGTCCCAGGAGCCTCCTCTACCTAAACACCCCCTGTAGTTCAGATTTTTTTTTTGCCCTCACAGAATTGTAGGTTGGTTTAGACAGAATTATGATTTTGAGGATGTGTACTGTGCATTCCTGACATTTGCATAACTCCCATGCCACGAACCATCACTGAACTTAGACTGAGCAGATTGTGACAAGTTCTTATTGACGGAGGCCATGACATGCTTGTCATTGGTTAGTCATGGGTGGGTTGTGACTGAGAAGAAACACTATGACTGTTATGTCTTCTGCAGAGTAAAGGGTAGAGGCAAAAAAAGACAGTATGTAGTAAATAAGTTTGCATGTATGTATATATGTATGTGTCATATCTATTTATCTATGTGTGTCTCTATCTCTCTACATAGATATATATATATATATATATATATATATACACACACATGTCACCTAGCATTTGTGCAATTTATGTCGCAGTATGTGAAATGTATGCATGAATAACATGACTAATTTTTGCCCCTTTGACATGCCCACAGATGACACCACACCGGCAGATGAGGGGGTGCGTGGGGCCCTCCTGCGGGCGGAGCACCATTTGAGGCTCCTGCTAGCCGACCTGCAGGACCTCAGAGATCTCCTGATTTAATTTATTATTTGATATTTTTTTATTTATATGTTAATTGTGTTTTCAAATAAATTGTTTATGCAAGTTCACAGTTGTTGGTTTTATTTGCACATTAAACAGTATATGTGTAGATTGTTTATAATCTTTTACACAGGGTCTAATACAAACCATTGCACTTAAATTGCTGTAAGGGTTAATGTGTGCAATGCATGTGTTAGGCATGCTTGTAAGGATATATTGGCATCTAATTGATTCCAATTCCAAATAAGCAGTTTTTTATGAGGATAGGTAATTGAATAAGTGGGTCATGTGATGTATTGCAGAAGATACTTAATAGTGGGTTGTTTGGCGTAAATACTCCGCTTACGGGCGGTAGCACCGCTTGGCTCCCGGTCGGATGCGGTATTTCCGAGCATACTCTGTAATACTCTGTAATACCGTGCAGAATCGGAGTGTTTCTCCCGCACACGCATGGTTTGTATGTCGTCCGTAAACACGCCCTGTTCTTAAAGAGTGAGTCCGTCCGAATGCGGAGGACACGTGGGCGTTTCTACGGACGATGGCCGCATGCGGCAAAACACCGTGGCGTGCGGACCGCTCCGTAAGAATGCGGGAATATCCGCACCGATCTGAATAAGGGCCCTAGTTACACAGTAATTACCTCATGAGACGCTGCAGTATTAGTATGATGTCACACTGTCACCTAGTTACGCGGTAATTACCTCATGAGACGCTGCAGTATTAGTATGATGTCATACTGTCACCTAGTTACGCGTTTATTACCTCATAAGACGCTGCAGTATTAGTATGATGTCACACTGTCACCTAGTTACGCGGTAATTACCTCATGAGATGCTGCAGTATTAGTATGATGTCATACTGTTACCTAGTTACACAGTAATTACCTCATGAGACGCTGCAGTATTAGTATGATGTCATACTGTCACCTAGTTACGCGGTAATTACCTCATGAGATGCTGCAGTATTAGTATGATGTCATACTGTCCCTAGTTAAATGGTAATTACCTCATGAGATGCAGCAGTATTAGTATGATGTCACACTGTCAACTAGTTACACGGTAATTACCTCATGAGATGCAGCAGTATTAGTATGATGTCATACTGTCCCTAGTTAAATGGTAATTACCTCATGAGATGCAGCAGTATTAATATGATGTCACACTGTCACCTAGTTACACAGTAATTACCTCATGAGATGCTGCAGTATTAGTATGATGTCACACTGTCACCTAGTTACACAGTAATTACCTCATGGGATGCTGCAGTATTAGTATGATGTCATTCTGTCACCTAGTTACGTGGTAATTACCTCATGAGACGCTGCAGTATTAGTATGGTGTCATACTGTCACCTAGTTACACAGTAATTACCTCATGAGAAGCAGCAGTATTAGTATGATGTCATACTGTCACCTAGTTACGTGGTAATTACCTCATGAGACGCTGCAGTATTAGTATGATGTCATACTGTCACCTAGTTACGCGGTAATTACCTCATGAGACGCTGCCGTATTAGTATGATGTCACACTGTCACCTAGTTACGCGGTAATTACCTCATGAGACGCTGCAGTATTAGTATGATGTCATACTGTCACCTAGTTACAAGGTAATTACCTCATGAGACGCAGCAGTATTAGTATGATGTCATACTGTCACCTAGTTACGCGGTAATTACCTCATGAGACGCTGCAGTATTAGTATGATGTCACACTGTCACCTAGTTACGCGGTAATTACCTCATGAGACGCTGCAGTATTAGTATGATGTCATACTGTCACCTAGTTACACAGTAATTACCTCATGAGACGCTGCAGTATTAGTATGATGTCATACTGTCACCTAGTTACACGGTAATTACCTCATGAGATGCTGCAGTATTAGTATGATGTCATACTGTCACCTAGTTACGCGGTTATTACCTCATGAGACGCTGCAGTATTAGTATGATGTCATACTGTCCCTAGTTACACAGTAATTACCTCATGAGATGCAGCAGTATTAGTATGATGTCACACTGTCACCTAGTTACACAGTAATTACCTCATGAGAAGCAGCAGTATTAGTATGATGTCATACTGTCACCTAGTTACACAGTAATTACCTCATGAGACGCTGCAGTATTAGTATGATGTCACACTGTCACCTAGTTACGCGGTAATTACCTCATGAGACGATGCAGTATTAGTATGATGTCATACTGTCACCTAGTTACGCGGTAATTACCTCATGAGACGCTGCAGTATTAGTATGATGTCATACTGTCACCTAGTTACACAGTAATTACCTCATGAGACGCTGCAGTATTAGTATGATGTCATACTGTCACCTAGTTACGCGGTTATTACCTCATGAGACGCTGCAGTATTAGTATGATGTCACACTGTCACCTAGTTACGCGGTAATTACCTCATGAGACGCTGCAGAATTAGTATGATGTCATACTGTCCCTAGTTACACGGTAATTACCTCATGAGACGATGCAGTATTAGTATGATGTCATACTGTCACCTAGTTACGCGGTAATTACCTCATGAGACGCTGCAGTATTAGTATGATGTCATACTGTTACCTAGTTACACAGTAATTACCTCATGAGACGCTGCAGTATTAGTATGATGTCATACTGTCCCTAGTTAAATGGTAATTACCTCATGAGATGCAGCAGTATTAGTATGATGTCACACTGTCAACTAGTTACACGGTAATTACATCATGAGATGCAGCAGTATTAGTATGATGTCATACTGTCACCTAGTTACGTGGTAATTACCTCATGAGATGCTGCAGTATTAGTATGATGTCACACTGTCACCTAGTTACACAGTAATTACCTCATGAGATGCTGCAGTATTAGTATGATGTCATTCTGTCACCTAGTTACGCGGTAATTACCTCATGAGACGCTGCAGTATTAGTATGATGTCATACTGTCACCTAGTTACGCGGTAATTACCTCATGAGAAGCAGCAGTATTAGTATGATGTCATACTGTCACCTAGTTACGTGGTAATTACCTCATGAGACGCTGCAGTATTAGTATGATGTCATACTGTCACCTAGTTACGCGGTAATTACCTCATGAGACGCTGCAGTATTAGTATGATGTCATACTGTCACCTAGTTACGCGGTAATTACCTCATGAGACGCTGCAGTATTAGTATGATGTCACACTGTCACCTAGTTACGCGGTAATTACCTCATGAGACGCTGCAGTATTAGTATGATGTCATACTGTCACCTAGTTACGTAGTAATTACCTCATGAGACGCTGCAGTATTAGTATGATGTCATACTGTCACCTAGTTACACGGTAATTACCTCATGAGACGCTGCAGTATTAGTATGATGTCACACTGTCACCTAGTTACGCGGTAATTACCTCATGAGACGATGCAGTATTAGTATGATGTCATACTGTCACCTAGTTACGCGGTAATTACCTCATGAGACGCTGCAGTATTAGTATGATGTCACACTGTCACCTAGTTACGCGGTAATTACCTCATGAGGCGCTGCAGTATTAGTATGATGTCATACTGTCACCTAGTTACGCGGTAATTACCTCATGAGACGCTGCAGTATTAGTATGATGTCATACTGTCACCTAGTTACACAGTAATTACCTCATGAGACGCTGCAGTATTAGTATGATGTCATACTGTCACCTAGTTACACGGTAATTACCTCATGAGACGCTGCAGTATTAGTATGATGTCACACTGTCACCTAGTTACGCGGTAATTACCTCATGAGACGATGCAGTATTAGTATGATGTCATACTGTCACCTAGTTACGCGGTAATTACCTCATGAGACGCTGCAGTATTAGTATGATGTCACACTGTCACCTAGTTACGCGGTAATTACCTCATGAGGCGCTGCAGTATTAGTATGATGTCATACTGTCACCTAGTTACGCGGTAATTACCTCATGAGACGCTGCAGTATTAGTATGATGTCATACTGTCACCTAGTTACACAGTAATTACCTCATGAGACGCTGCAGTATTAGTATGATGTCACACTGTCACCTAGTTACGCGGTAATTACCTCATGAGACGCTGCAGTATTAGTATGATGTCACACTGTCACCTAGTTACGCGGTAATTACCTCATGAGACGATGCAGTATTAGTATGATGTCACACTGTCACCTAGTTACGCGGTAATTACCTCATGAGACGCTGCAGTATTAGTATGATGTCATACTGTCCCTAGTTACACGGTAATTACCTCATGAGACGATGCAGTATTAGTATGATGTCATACTGTCACCTAGTTACGCGGTAATTACCTCATGAGACGCTGCAGTATTAGTATGATGTCATACTGTTACCTAGTTACACAGTAATTACCTCATGAGACGCTGCAGTATTAGTATGATGTCACACTGTCACCTAGTTACGCAGTAATTACCTCATGAGATGCTGCAGTATTAGTATGATGTCATACTGTCACCTAGTTACGCGGTAATTACCTCATGAGACGCTGCAGTATTAGTATGATGTCATACTGTTACCTAGTTACACGGTAATTACCTCATGAGATGCTGCAGTATTAGTATGATGTCATACTGTCACCTAGTTACGCGGTTATTACCTCATGAGACGCTGCAGTATTAGTATGATGTCATACTGTCCCTAGTTACACAGTAATTACCTCATGAGGGCCCTTATTCTGATTGACGCGGACTTTACCGCATACTTTCGGATCGCGTCTTTACGGCGTCTGCGCATGCGTGGAGAACGCAACGCGCATGTGCCACGCCTTGACTCGGTACCAGTTCGGCCAGATCCCGTCCAGAACTGTTCACCGCTATCATTCGGGAAATAGGGGCGTATTATGGGCGTCATGCGGAATGACACATGGGCGTAGTTTCAAAGTGGGCAAAACGGGGCGGAAACATGGGCGGACACGGGGGAGTACACTTATGTTGGGGGGCGTACATTCGGAAACCACTCCGAATGCACGCGATCAAAAAGGGCAGAAATGTGCGGTGTCCACAAGTGTACTATTGCTTTGCGGACACCACTCGTTCATGCGGTAGGCGAACGTACGCCTAATGACTACAACCATTAACACCTGAACCCAATAGAATCTACTCCTTTACTCATTACTCACTAATAGGCCGCTTGTCAGTGCTTTAATTGAAACCATTGCTGCTTCAAGGAAACCTTACTAGTCCCCCACATATGCTGTACTTGTCAGACACTTTCAAACTGCTAACAATGGACATGACAGAATATTAATACTAGCAATACACATGTGTATTTGACATGTACTCATGAAACCACACATTTTGGGTAAAGTAAACACATTTATTTATATTCATGTCACAGTCAATGCCAGTGTGATGCAATGACCATAAAATAATACATACAAACAATAAACAACATGGCAGGAATGCAGCAAAATAAATAATAATACAAAACAAATATAATTGCACACAGATGGACTCCAGCACCTCCTATGTGCCACTGCACATGCAGCCAGTGGGAAATGAGGAGGCTGCTGGCCCTTCTACAGCAGGGCAAGCTGCACCTGACCATTCAACAGCAGGGCACCCTACACCTGGCCCTTCTGCAGCAGGCCAACCTGCAGCTGGCTCATATGCACCATCAGCAGAATCATTTGGAACACAACCGGGGACTTCACAAGATAGTACCATGGCCATCACTTCAAGTACAGCTGACAGTAATGGCAGGCAAAAGAGGGCAACAGGGGAACCACAAAGGACATATGAAGCAAGGGCTCAGCTGGTTACCCTCAGCACGTGATTGGACACAAGAAGCTGACACACCCAGCACAATGGAAGATTTGGGAACACATAACGGCGGAGATTAATGCAGCCACAAGTTCATTTCCGACCACGTTTGGCCTTGGTAGGCTCCTTGGCCTGTGCAGCAGCTCTTCGGGGACGGCCAGATGCTGGGGCAGGTGGAGCAGATGATGTGGAGGGGTTGGCTGGTCTACCCCTCCTGCCAGCAGGGAGTGTTGCCGGTGGTAATGCACCAGAAACGGATGCCATTAGGACCCTGTTGCTGGTAACCAGCTCCACCATAAGCTCATTATGGTGGAGGAGGAGATCATTTTGGCGGGTGGCTTGCTCGGCCAGCACCTGAGCACTTGCAGCCATGGCCTGCATGCTCGCAGCCATGGACTGCTGGGTGCTGACCAAGCTCGCCAGGATCTCCTCGGTCCTACGCACCCGTTCTGATGCCAAGTCTCCCTGCTGGTTGATGTCCCCAAGCACCTCGGCCAAGGCGGCCAAATCGGCTTGGGCCGATGCCTGCTGCTGCACAGGCCTACCTCTGGGGCCAGGTGGCACGGACTCCTCCACCTCCTGAACAGAGTCGTCACCAAGCGGTGGGGTGTCTGTGGGAAAAGATAAACACAATTAGGAGACATTCTACGATAATTACTTGCACAAGTTTATGGCATGACCAATATTTACCTTCCAGAAAAGACGCAAACACTTCAGCTGGGGCCTCGCTATCCATCGTGCTCACCCCCCTGATCTCCTCAACTGATATACAGCTCTCGGCCATCACCTCCAGGGGGGTGAGCTCTAGCCCTGATGGCATGGGGCCGGCCCCAGATGTCTGGCTGTGTTCCCACCGCTTGGTCATCTTCCTCTTCAGGTTGGTTTTGAAGTCCTGCCACCTGCAATGTAAGTTGACATATTAATACATGTCACTCCCAATGTTAGCTGTTGCAGCCATTGCTCTGTGCTACATATTACAACATGTGATTAATGTCCCATATATAATATTACATGCAACTATGATATCAACCGTTACAATACACATTCACAATCACCCTACTCTAACTCTCAACGAAATAACATGGCAATAATGTATGTGTATCGTAACAACCTCACGGCCCATTTGCTAAATGCATCTAAGCATCAATTCAATCATTACTTGGCTATTACTGGCCACATGTATCACAAAACAACTTGCCTCTTCTTCACATGGTCCGTCTCACGAACTTGTGGCGCTACTTCATTAATCTCTGCCGTTATCTGTTCCCAAATCTTCCATCTGCGTGTGTGTGTCAGCTTCTCGGATGGACACTCTATCCAATCACGTGCTCGGGGAACCAGGATGGCCAGCTCCTGTGCTTCATATGCCTTATTTTTTTTGGGTGGTTCCGCTGTTGCACTGGCTCGCCCCTTGCCACGTCCCTGGCCACGCCCCCTGGCACCAGTCGCTGCACTTGAAGTGCTGGCCATGGTACTACCTTGTGAAGTCCCCTGTTGTGTTCCAAACAATTCTGCTGATGGTGGATATGAGCCAGCTGCAGGTTGGCCTGCTGCAGAAGGGCCAGGTGTAGGTTGCCCTGCTGTAGAATGGTCAGGTGCAGGTTCCCCTGCTGTAGAAGGGGCAGCAGCCTCCTCATTACCCACTGGCCGCATGTGCAGTGGCACATAGGTGGTGCTGGAGTCCATCTGGTCAAATAGTTGCTGCAGCACTGGGTCCACCTCTGGTTGGGATCCAGACATGTTAGCAACAACATTGTCACCTTCTAATACACCTTTATATACTGTTTGTGTAATCTGTTTGGCGGACATCAGCGGCAGCTGCGTTCCGTGCGTGAGCGTACGTCGCTGTTTTTTCGCGCCGCATACGGTGGCGGAAATTCCATTGTGTAAAACCTGGCGAAAGTTCTACATGAAATACTGGTCACCAATGCTAACATTGCATAGAATCTTCTGATACACCTGTGACTATTGCACAATACACATGCTATTTGCTAGCATGACATGACATTTCATTCATGACTACTGTGGTATTGTGGCGTTTTAGTGCAAGCTAAAAGTAGCCCAATCCCTTAGAGAATCCAGCCCACAAGTCATGCAATACTCATCTCTACTGTTATAGACCACACATGTGAGAGCCCTATAAATAGTGACTTCCTGCTAGAATCATTTGTCTCCAGATCTGGACTTGTCAGGGTCTAAGGTAAGCTCTTCCATGCTCCTTGTAGATATGATATCCATTAACAATGTAAGTGTATGAATGTATGCACCATTGCCTCACTGACTACAGATTGTTGGGCCAGCAAAGTGGTGTATCATTATTGCAACATGTCACATGTTCACTATTTCACTCACAGGTCTTCAACCTGTGTGGGTTCATCTATTGCAGGACAACATGTCCCAGCAATAGATGAAATGTGTCATAGTACATGATGTCGGCAAAAAATGCTGACACCTTTATCTGTGTGTTTTGGACGGTGTGTATTGAGTTCATATTATTGTGTCATCATTAGAGAGTCAAATGGATCTGCGGGATTTCACGGGGCGGCCATCTATTGTACGTATTGAAGGCTACAAATCTATTTGTAGTGGGATATGGCCATTATGTGCATAGGTGCATCAGTATTTATGTTCATTTCTTTATAGGTTGCTGAAGCTATTATGCGCTACATGGAGAGGAGGCTAAGGGCACTTGCGGCTCTCCCCACTCGTCGGCCAAGGAGGCCAGGACGTGCTAGAATCTATCGCACACGGGTGACTCTGTTTGCTATGCCCGATGATGAGGTACTTACTAGGTACCGGTTACCGCCACATGTAATTCTGGATCTGCTCACCTTAATTCAGAGCGATCTGGAACCTCTACACGGGATCACGACAGCAATTCCGCCTCACACACAGCTGCTGGCGGTGTTGCATTTCTGCGCCTCAGGATCATTCCAACAAGTAGTGGCAGTACTTGCTGGAATATCTCAGCCGGCCTTCTGCCGAATCCTGAGGCGTGTGACGTCGGCCATGTTCAGGCGCAAGGGGCACTTCATGGCCATGACATTTGCCACCGAGACCCTGCGCAGAAGCCAGCAGGCCTTCCATCAAATTGCTGGCTTCCCTAATGTGATAGGGGCTGTGGATGGCACCCATGTACCATTTGTGCCTCCATCTCGAAGTGAGAAGATATATAGGAACCGCAAATTGTTCCACTCACTGAACGTGATGGTGGTATGTGGCCCATCCATGGAGATTCTCGCCTTCAACTCGAAGTTTCCCGGAAGTGCCCATGACTCTCATGTCATCCGACAAACCGGGATATGGCAAAGACTCCAAGAGCTGGAAGGCCGTGATGCGTGGGTTCTGGGTGACTCCGGTTACCCATGTACGCCCTGGCTACTTACGCCGTACAGCTACCCAGCACCGGGCCCACAGGAGGCATTCAATCGGGCGCATGTTGCCACCAGGCAAGTGGTGGAGCGCTCAATTGGCCTTTTAAAAGGTCGATTTAGAGTGCTCCACCGCACTGGTGGTGACTTACAATATGCGCCTGAAATGGTGTCGAGGATCGTGGGCCTGTGTATATTTTTCCACAACATTGCTGTGCGGCGTGAGATACCCTTTGATGAGTGGGAGGTACCATCTGAGCCGCAAGATCCGCCCATGCGCCCATCCCGCGCCCCTGAATGCCGGAGGGGATACCAGCTGCGGGACTCTGTGGCGCAAAGATACTTCAGGTACATGTTATCGAGTTGACAGAACACACCAATTATTGTAAAAATCACCCCTTCAAATAAGTACAGTGTGTTAGTTGTCAGTGTTACAACACGAAAATTAGCCAGCCTGCCCTCCTAATGGCAAAGAAATAGGAGATATTTATCATATGTGCTTAGTTTTGGGGGAAGTTAAATATAGGTGCTAATTATTATACCTTGTTCAAGGGATCTTATGTGTTTGTTATATCTTCATTATTGTAGTTGATACTATCCCTGATGACTGGTGAGTACATTGATTTATTCTGTAATGTGTTGGGGATTTTTTCATGTGTTGATGTCTGATTTGTTTGCAGATATATATATATATATATATATGCTATTAGAATTTATTCACATGTTTCAACATTTCAAGGAGCAGGCAGCCAGGCAGGCAGGCAGGCAGGCAGCCAGGCAGGCAGGCAGGCAGGCAGGGCTGGTGTATAATGCTGGTCTCAGGATACCTGCAAGTGTGTGTATGTGTCTTTTACACATAAATGTACGCATACACATAGATGCATAGAGTAAATAATGCTAAGTACAGCTAGGCGTTGCTAAGCTATAGCACGCGTTGCTTGGCGGAGCGAGGCGTCATTGGATTTGCTAAGTGCATACACACTGTGTTTTATATATATCAGATTTGTTCATTGCCATACATCAACACTACTGTTTTGAAGGCATGCGAATTTGTCACCATTTGTGTTGGCGCAGACACGCTGTTCATGTAAAGATGAACAATAAAGTTATTAACACAAATAACTGTGATCAACCAATGCCACCACCTGATTGGTTGATAGATGCCATTGTCAACATGGCGGAGACACGAAGGGCAGAACCCTTCACACATGCGGAGCTGAGGGTTCTTGTCTCCGTCATGGAGACAAGGCTGGGCCGTGCGGGGCCGTTTATCACAAACCGCCATAAGCGGAGGGCCTATGCTGCGGCAGGGCGCCGAATTTACGCCCGCACTCGGGTGCGGAGGTCCCTCGGGCAGCTTGAGAGGCGGTGGTCGGACCTCCGCAGGCGCCAGCCCCAGCTGCTCCAGCAACTCAGGAGCGAAATTGCTGATTGTGAGTATTTTAGCTATGAAATTTCGCACTTACAACATAGCATATATAAACAATAAAATGTGTCTCATGATAACTGGGTGTCCATGGGTTTAAAAGTCCATAGACTGTTATGTGTGCTTCTTCCTGGTTAACATGCAGTCATGTGGCTTTTATATGTAATGCCATAGCATTGAGGATTCTGATGCATACAATGTGCCAGATCTAATATGTGTTACACATTGATAAATGCCTGGGTTGTAATGTGTGAACAAATTACTAACAATCACATAATAATTTACATGTCACAATTTGGAATCCATGAACAGTAAGGAGCTACTTTCCTGCATCGTTTGCCATCATTATCACCCTTCCATGTATGTCTTGTTATGGATTAATACATGTGCCCCAATGACCCGACATTGACCATGATTTTTTTTTCTACCACACAGCACGAGCCCAAGCCCGACAGGCCCGTGAAGAGGCGGAGGCAGCCCTGGGCCAGGAGGAGGCCCAAGACCCGGAGGAGGAGGTGGCGGCAAGGGTGGAGGAGGAGGAAGTGGAGGAGGAGGAGATGGTGGTGGAGGAGGAGGAGGTGCGTGAGGAGGTGGTGGAGGAGGATGTGGAAGCGGAGTTGGTTGCGGAGGAGGAGGTGTTGGTGGCGGAGGAGGAGGTGGAGGAGGTGGTGGTGGTGGTGGAGGAGGAGGAGGAGGAGGAGGAGGAGGAGGAGGTGGAGGAGGAGGAGGTGGAGGAGGAGTTGGAGGAGGAGGTTATTGTGGCAGAGGAGCTGGCGGAGGAGGGGGCTGAGGAGGCCACGGTTGCCCCGGAGGAGTCTGATGACGAGGGGGAGGAGGCGTGCCAGGCCCCGGAGTACCATCAGATCGGTATGTTAACATAATGCATCATTAATGAAGTAGTTGTACTGGTATTTGTTATGTAGCACTGGTGATAACAAATTTTTGGCCCATACTATTCATATAGACCCCAAAGTGGGTAGCTACAGATACAGGTACGGGTTAGATGGGGTGTCCAAGGCATCCCTTTCATCCAGGACACCTCTGAATTACACAGGTTTGTGGGATGGGTTGGAGCTCCATTTTGACTGCCACATAACCGTAGTAGTTAAACAGGATCCTGGAGTAAAGGGATGAGTGGATCATTTGTGGATGAAATTCACCTGCTGCAAGTGTTGATTATGACCCATCAAATAGTGGAATCTATATTGTTGGTGAATGTTATTTCTAAACTATAGGATGTATGCTATAAATGGAGTATGGGCCGGCCTACCTTGGAATGGAGTCAGAAGTTGCCAGTGTCCCAGGAGCCTCCTCTACCTAAACACCCCCTGTAGTTCAGATTGTTTTTTTGCCCTCACAGAATTGTAGGTTGGTTTAGACAGAATTATGATTTTGAGGATGTGTACTGTGCATTCCTGACATTTGCATAACTCCCATGCCACGAACCATCACTGAACTTAGACTGAGCAGATTGTGACAAGTTCTTATTGACGGAGGCCATGACATGCTTGTCATTGGTTAGTCATGGGTGGGTTGTGACTGAGAAGAAACAATATGACTGTTATGTCTTCTGCAGAGTAAAGGGTAGAGGCCAAAAAAGACAGTATGTAGTAAATAAGTTAGCATGTATGTATATATGTATGTGTCATATCTATTTATCTATGTGTGTCTCT
This sequence comes from Crinia signifera, assembly GCF_055691185.1. Classification (NCBI taxonomy): domain Eukaryota; kingdom Metazoa; phylum Chordata; class Amphibia; order Anura; family Myobatrachidae; genus Crinia; species Crinia signifera. The sequence continues at coordinate 1,530,531 of NC_139218.1, read as the reverse complement.
ATCTCTCTACATAGATAGATATATATATATATACACACATGTCACCTAGCATTTGTGCAATTTATGTCGCAGTATGTGAAATGTATGCATGAATAACATGACTAATTTTTGCCCCTTTGACATGCCCACAGATGACACCACACCGGCAGATGAGGGGGTGCGTGGGGCCGTCCTGCGAGCGGAGCAACATTTAAGGCTCCTTCTAGCAGACCTGCAGGACATCCGCGATCTGCTGCTTTGATTTATTATATTTTATATTTTATTTTTTATGTTAATGTTGATTTAAAATAAATTCTTTATGCAAGTTCACAGTTGTTGGTTTTATTTGCACTTGAAACAGTATATGTGTAGATTGTTTATAATCTTTTACACAGGGTGTAATACAAACCATTGCACTTACATTGCTGTAAGGGTTAATGTGTGCAATGGATGTGTTAGGCATGCTTGTAAGGATATATTGGCATCTAATTGATTCCAATTCCAAATAAGCTGTTTTTTATGAGGATAGGTAATTGAATAAGTGGGTCATGTGATGTATTGCAGAATTGACATAATAGTGGGTTGTTTGGCGTAAATACTCCGCTTACGGGCGGTAGCACCGCTTGGCTCCCGTTCGGATGCGGTATTTCCGAGCATACTCTGTAATACTCAGTAATACCGTGCAGAATCGGAGTGTTTCTCCCGCACACGCATGGTTTGTATGTCGTCCGTAAACACGCCCTGTTCTTAAAGAGTGAGTCCGTCCGAATGCGGAGGACACGTGGGCGTTTCTACGGACGATGGCCGCACGCGGCAAAACACCGTGGCGTGCGGACCGCACCGTAAGAATGCGGGAATATCCGCACCGATCAGAATAAGGGCCGAGATGCTGCAGTATTAGTATGATGTCATACTGTCGCCTAGTTACACAGTAATTACCTCATGAGACGCTGCAGTATTAGTATGATGTCATACTGTCACCTAGTTACGCGGTTATTACCTCATGAGACGCTGCAGTATTAGTATGATGTCATACTGTCACCTAGTTACGCGGTAATTACCTCATGAGACGCTGTAGTATTAGTATGATGTCACACTGTCACCTAGTTACACAGTAATTACCTCATGAGACGCTGCAGTATTAGTATGATGTCATACTGTCACCTAGTTACGCTGTAATTACCTCATGAGACGCTGCAGTATTAGTATGATGTCATACTGTCACCTAGTTACGCGGTAATTACCTCATGAGACGCTGCAGAATTAGTATGATGTCACACTGTCACCTAGTTACACAGTAATTACCTCATGAGACTCTGCAGTATTAGTATGATGTCATACTGTCACCTAGTTACGCGGTAATTACCTCATGAGACGCTGCAGTATTAGTATGATGTCACACTGTCACCTAGTTACACGGTAATTACCTCAAGAGACGATGCAGTATTAGTATGATGTCATACTGTCACCTAGTTACGCGGTAATTACCTCATGAGACGCTGCAGTATTAGTATGATGTCATACTGTTACCTAGTTACACAGTAATTACCTCATGAGACGCTGCAGTATTAGTATGATGTCATACTGTCCCTAGTTAAATGGTAATTACCTCATGAGATGCAGCAGTATTAGTATGATGTCACACTGTCACCTAGTTACACAGTAATTACCTCATGAGATGCAGCAGTATTAGTATGATGTCACACTGTCACCTAGTTACACGGTAATTACCTCATGAGATGCAGCAGTATTAGTATGATGTCATACTGTCACCTAGTTACGTGGTAATTACCTCATGAGACGCTGCAGTATTAGTATGATGTCACGCTGTCACCTAGTTACACAGTAATTACCTCATGAGATGCTGCAGTATTAGTATGATGTCACACTGTCACCTAGTTACACAGTAATTACCTCATGAGATGCAGCAGTATTAGTATGATGTCACACTGTCACCTAGTTACACAGTAATTACCTCATGAGATGCAGCAGTATTAGTATGATGTCATACTGTCACCTAGTTAAGTGGTAATTACCTCATGAGACGCTGCAGTATTAGTATGATGTCATACTGTCACCTAGTTACGCGGTAATTACCTCATGAGACGCTGCAGTATTAGTATGATGTCACACTGTCACCTAGTTACACAGTAATTACCTCATGAGATGCAGCAGTATTAGTATGATGTCATACTGTCCCTAGTTAAATGGTAATTACCTCATGAGACGCTGCAGTATTAGTATGATGTCATACTGTCACCTAGTTACACAGTAATTACCTCATGAGACGCTGCAGTATTAGTATGATGTCACACTGTCACCTAGTTACGCGGTAATTACCTCATGAGATGCAGCAGTATTAGTATGATGTCATACTGTTACCTAGTTACACGGTAATTACCTCATGAGATGCTGCAGTATTAGTATGACGTCATACTGTCACCTAGTTACACGGTAATTACCTCATGAGACGCTGCAGTATTAGTATGATGTCACACTGTCACCTAGTTACGCGGTAATTACCTCATGAGACGCTGCAGTATTAGTATGATGTCACACTGTCACCTAGTTACGCGGTAATTACCTCATGAGACGCTGCAGTATTAGTATGATGTCACACTGTCACCTAGTTACGCGGTAATTACCTCATGAGACGCTGCAGTATTAGTATGATGTCATACTGTCACCTAGTTACGTGGTAATTACCTCATGAGATGCAGCAGTATTCGTATGATGTCATACTGTCACCTAGTTACGTGGTAATTACCTCATGAGACGCTGCAGTATTAGTATGATGTCATACTGTCACCTAGTTACACGGTAATTACCTCATGAGACGCTGCAGTATTAGTATGACGTCATACTGTCACCTAGTTACACAGTAATTACCTCATGAGACGCTGCAGTATTAGTATGACGTCATACTGTCACCTAGTTACACAGTAATTACCTCATGAGACGCTGCAGTATTAGTATGATGTCACACTGTCACCTAGTTACACGGTAATTACCTCATGAGACGCTGCAGTATTAGTATGATGTCACTCTGTCACCTAGTTACGTGGTAATTACCTCATGAGACGCTGCAGTATTAGTATGATGTCACACTGTCACCTAGTTACGTGGTAATTACCTCATGAGACGCTGCAGTATTAGTATGATGTCACACTGTCACCTAGTTACGTGGTAATTACCTCATGAGATGCTGCAGTATTAGTATGATGTCACACTGTCACCTAGTTACGCGGTAATTACCTCATGAGACGCTGCAGTATTAGTATGATGTCACGCTGTTACATAGTTACATGGTAATTACCTCATGAGACACTGCAGTATTAGTATGATGTCACACTGTCACCTAGTTAAATGGTAATTACCTCATGAGATGCAGCAGTATTAGTATGATGTCATACTGTCACCTAGTTACGCGGTAATTACCTCATGAGACGCTGCAGTATTAGTATGATGTCACACTGTCACCTAGTTACGCGGTAATTACATCATGAGATGCTGCAGTATTAGTATGATGTCATACTGTCACCTAGTTACGCAGTAATTACCTCATGAGACGCTGCAGTATTAGTATGATGTCACACTGTCACCTAGTTACGCGGTAATTACCTCATGAGATGCTGCAGTATTAGTATGATGTCACACTGTCACCTAGTTACGCGGTTATTACCTCATGAGACGCTGCAGTATTAGTATGATGTCACACTGTCACCTAGTTACACAGTAATTACCTCATGAGATGCAGCAGTATTAGTATGATGTCATACTGTCCCTAGTTAAATGGTAATTACCTCATGAGACGCTGCAGTATTAGTATGATGTCATACTGTCACCTAGTTACACAGTAATTACCTCATGAGACGCTGCAGTATTAGTATGATGTCACACTGTCACCTAGTTACGCGGTAATTACCTCATGAGATGCTGCAGTATTAGTATGATGTCATACTGTCCCTAGTTACACGGTAATTACCTCATGAGACGATGCAGTATTAGTATGATGTCATACTGTCACCTAGTTACGCGGTAATTACCTCATGAGACGCTGCAGTATTAGTATGATGTCATACTGTTACCTAGTTACACAGTAATTACCTCATGAGACGCTGCAGTATTAGTATGATGTCACACTGTCACCTAGTTACGCAGTAATTACCTCATGAGATGCTGCAGTATTAGTATGACGTCATACTGTCACCTAGTTACACGGTAATTACCTCATGAGACGCTGCAGTATTAGTATGATGTCACACTGTCACCTAGTTACGCGGTAATTACCTCATGAGACGCTGCAGTATTAGTATGATGTCACACTGTCACCTAGTTACGCGGTAATTACCTCATGAGACGCTGCAGTATTAGTATGATGTCACACTGTCACCTAGTTACGCGGTAATTACCTCATGAGACGCTGCAGTATTAGTATGATGTCATACTGTCACCTAGTTACGTGGTAATTACCTCATGAGATGCAGCAGTATTCGTATGATGTCATACTGTCACCTAGTTACGTGGTAATTACCTCATGAGACGCTGCAGTATTAGTATGATGTCATACTGTCACCTAGTTACACGGTAATTACCTCATGAGACGCTGCAGTATTAGTATGACGTCATACTGTCACCTAGTTACACAGTAATTACCTCATGAGACGCTGCAGTATTAATATGACGTCATACTGTCACCTAGTTACACAGTAATTACCTCATGAGACGCTGCAGTATTAGTATGATGTCACACTGTCACCTAGTTACACGGTAATTACCTCATGAGACGCTGCAGTATTAGTATGATGTCACTCTGTCACCTAGTTACGTGGTAATTACCTCATGAGACGCTGCAGTATTAGTATGATGTCACACTGTCACCTAGTTACGTGGTAATTACCTCATGAGACGCTGCAGTATTAGTATGATGTCACACTGTCACCTAGTTACGTGGTAATTACCTCATGAGATGCTGCAGTATTAGTATGATGTCACACTGTCACCTAGTTACGCGGTAATTACCTCATGAGACGCTGCAGTATTAGTATGATGTCACGCTGTTACATAGTTACATGGTAATTACCTCATGAGACACTGCAGTATTAGTATGATGTCACACTGTAACCTAGTTAAATGGTAATTACCTCATGAGATGCAGCAGTATTAGTATGATGTCATACTGTCACCTAGTTACGCGGTAATTACCTCATGAGACGCTGCAGTATTAGTATGATGTCACACTGTCACCTAGTTACGCGGTAATTACATCATGAGATGCTGCAGTATTAGTATGATGTCATACTGTCACCTAGTTACGCGGTAATTACCTCATGAGACGCTGCAGTATTAGTATGATGTCACACTGTCACCTAGTTACGCGGTAATTACCTCATGAGATGCTGCAGTATTAGTATGATGTCACACTGTCACCTAGTTACGCGGTTATTACCTCATGAGACGCTGCAGTATTAGTATGATGTCACACTGTCACCTAGTTTCACAGTAATTACCTCATGAGATGCAGCAGTATTAGTATGATGTCATACTGTCCCTAGTTAAATGGTAATTACCTCATGAGACGCTGCAGTATTAGTATGATGTCATACTGTCACCTAGTTACACAGTAATTACCTCATGAGACGCTGCAGTATTAGTATGATGTCACACTGTCACCTAGTTACGCGGTAATTACCTCATGAGACGCTGCAGTATTAGTATGATGTCATACTGTCCCTAGTTACACGGTAATTACCTCATGAGACGATGCAGTATTAGTATGATGTCATACTGTCACCTAGTTACGCGGTAATTACCTCATGAGACGCTGCAGTATTAGTATGATGTCATACTGTTACCTAGTTACACAGTAATTACCTCATGAGACGCTGCAGTATTAGTATGATGTCACACTGTCACCTAGTTACGCAGTAATTACCTCATGAGATGCTGCAGTATTAGTATGATGTCATACTGTCACCTAGTTACGCGGAAATTACCTCATGAGACGCTGCAGTATTAGTATGATGTCATACTGTCACCTAGTTACACAGTAATTACCTCATGAGACGCTGCAGTATTAGTATGATGTCATACTGTTACCTAGTTACACGGTAATTACCTCATGAGATGCTGCAGTATTAGTATGATGTCATACTGTCACCTAGTTACGCGGTTATTACCTCATGAGACGCTGCAGTATTAGTATGATGTCATACTGTCCCTAGTTACACAGTAATTACCTCATGAGATGCTGCAGTATTAGTATGATGTCATACTGTCGCCTAGTTACACAGTAATTACCTCATGAGACGCTGCAGTATTAGTATGATGTCATACTGTCACCTAGTTACGCGGTTATTACCTCATGAGACGCTGCAGTATTAGTATGATGTCATACTGTCACCTAGTTACGCGGTTATTACCTCATGAGACGCTGCAGTATTAGTATGATGTCATACTGTCACCTAGTTACGCGGTAATTACCTCATGAGACGCTGCAGTATTAGTATGATGTCACACTGTCACCTAGTTACACAGTAATTACCTCATGAGACGCTGCAGTATTAGTATGATGTCATACTGTCACCTAGTTACGCGGTAATTACCTCATGAGACGCTGCAGTATTAGTATGATGTCATACTGTCACCTAGTTACGCGGTAATTACCTCATGAGACGCTGCAGTATTAGTATGATGTCACACTGTCACCTAGTTACACAGTAATTACCTCATGAGACGCTGCAGTATTAGTATGATGTCACACTGTCACCTAGTTACGCAGTAATTACCTCATGAGATGCTGCAGTATTAGTATGATGTCATACTGTCACCTAGTTACGCGGTAATTACCTCATGAGACGCTGCAGTATTAGTATGATGTCATACTGTCACCTAGTTACGCGGTTATTACCCCATGAGACGCTGCAGTATTAGTATGATGTCATACTGTCACCTAGTTACGCGGTAATTACCTCATGAGACGCTGCAGTATTAGTATGATGTCACACTGTCACCTAGTTACACAGTAATTACCTCATGAGACTCTGCAGTATTAGTATGATGTCACACTGTCACCTAGTTACGCGGTAATTACCTCATGAGACGCTGCAGTATTAGTATGATGTCACACTGTCACCTAGTTACGCGGTAATTACCTCATGAGACGCTGCAGTATTAGTATGATGTCATACTGTCCCTAGTTACACGGTAATTACCTCATGAGACGCTGCAGTATTAGTATGATGTCATACTGTCACCTAGTTACGCGGTAATTACCTCATGAGACGCTGCAGTATTAGTATGATGTCACACTGTCACCTAGTTACGCGGTAATTACCTCATGAGACGCTGCAGTATTAGTATGATGTCATACTGTCCCTAGTTACACGGTAATTACCTCATGAGACGATGCAGTATTAGGATGATGTCATACTGTCACCTAGTTACGCGGTAATTACCTCATGAGACGCTGCAGTATTAGTATGATGTCATACTGTTACCTAGTTACACAGTAATTACCTCATGAGACGCTGCAGTATTAGTATGATGTCATACTGTCCCTAGTTAAATGGTAATTACCTCATGAGATGCCGCAGTATTAGTATGATGTCACACTGTCACCTAGTTACACAGTAATTACCTCATGAGATGCAGCAGTATTAGTATGATGTCACACTGTCACCTAGTTACACGGTAATTACCTCATGAGATGCAGCAGTATTAGTATGATGTCATACTGTCACCTAGTTACGTGGTAATTACCTCATGAGACGCTGCAGTATTAGTATGATGTCACACTGTCACCTAGTTACACAGTAATTACCTCATGAGATGCTGCAGTATTAGTATGATGTCACACTGTCACCTAGTTACACGGTAATTACCTCATGAGATGCAGCAGTATTAGTATGATGTCACACTGTCACCTAGTTACACGGTAATTACCTCATGAGATGCAGCAGTATTAGTATGATGTCATACTGTCACCTAGTTACGTGGTAATTACCTCATGAGACGCTGCAGTATTAGTATGATGTCATACTGTCACCTAGTTACGCGGTAATTACCTCATGAGACGCTGCAGTATTAGTATGATGTCACACTGTCACCTAGTTACACAGTAATTACCTCATGAGATGCAGCAGTATTAGTATGATGTCATACTGTCCCTAGTTAAATGGTAATTACCTCATGAGACGCTGCAGTATTAGTATGATGTCATACTGTCACCTAGTTACACAGTAATTACCTCATGAGACGCTGCAGTATTAGTATGATGTCACACTGTCACCTAGTTACGCGGTAATTACCTCATGAGACGCTGCAGTATTAGTATGATGTCACACTGTCACCTAGTTACGCGGTAATTACCTCATGAGATGCAGCAGTATTAGTATGATGTCATACTGTTACCTAGTTACACGGTAATTACCTCATGAGATGCTGCAGTATTAGTATGACGTCATACTGTCACCTAGTTACACGGTAATTACCTCATGAGACGCTGCAGTATTAGTATGATGTCACACTGTCACCTAGTTACGCGGTAATTACCTCATGAGACGCTGCAGTATTAGTATGATGTCACACTGTCACCTAGTTACGCGGTAATTACCTCATGAGACGCTGCAGTATTAGTATGATGTCACACTGTCACCTAGTTACGCGGTAATTACCTCATGAGACGCTGCAGTATTAGTATGATGTCACACTGTCACCTAGTTACGTGGTAATTACCTCATGAGATGCAGCAGTATTCGTATGATGTCATACTGTCACCTAGTTACGTGGTATTTACCTCATGAGACGCTGCAGTATTAGTATGATGTCATACTGTTACCTAGTTACACGGTAATTACCTCATGAGACGCTGCAGTATTAGTATGACGTCATACTGTCACCTAGTTACACAGTAATTACCTCATGAGACGCTGCAGTATTAGTATGACGTCATACTGTCACCTAGTTACACAGTAATTACCTCATGAGACGCTGCAGTATTAGTATGATGTCACACTGTCACCTAGTTACACGGTAATTACCTCATGAGACGCTGCAGTATTAGTATGATGTCACTCTGTCACCTAGTTACGTGGTAATTACCTCATGAGACGCTGCAGTATTAGTATGATGTCACACTGTCACCTAGTTACGTGGTAATTACCTCATGAGACGCTGCAGTATTAGTATGATGTCACACTGTCACCTAGTTACGTGGTAATTACCTCATGAGACGCTGCAGTATTAGTATGATGTCACACTGTCACCTAGTTACGCGGTAATTACCTCATGAGACGCTGCAGTATTAGTATGATGTCACACTGTTACATAGTTACACGGTAATTACCTCATGAGACACTGCAGTATTAGTATGATGTCACACTGTCACCTAGTTAAATGGTAATTACCTCATGAGATGCAGCAGTATTAGTATGATGTCATACTGTCACCTAGTTACGCGGTAATTACCTCATGAGACGCTGCAGTATTAGTATGATGTCACACTGTCACCTAGTTACGCGGTAATTACCTCATGAGACGCTGCAGTATTAGTATGATGTCATACTGTCCCTAGTTACACGGTAATTACCTCATGAGACGATGCAGTATTAGTATGATGTCATACTGTCACCTAGTTACGCGGTAATTACCTCATGAGACGCTGCAGTATTAGTATGATGTCATACTGTTACCTAGTTACACAGTAATTACCTCATGAGACGCTGCAGTATTAGTATGATGTCATACTGTCCCTAGTTAAATGGTAATTACCTCATGAGATGCAGCAGTATTAGTATGATGTCACACTGTCACCTAGTTACACAGTAATTACCTCATGAGATGCAGCAGTATTAGTATGATGTCACACTGTCACCTAGTTACACGGTAATTACCTCATGAGATGCAGCAGTATTAGTATGATGTCATACTGTCACCTAGTTACGTGGTAATTACCTCATGAGACGCTGCAGTATTAGTATGATGTCACACTGTCACCTAGTTACACAGTAATTACCTCATGAGATGCTGCAGTATTAGTATGATGTCACACTGTCACCTAGTTACACGGTAATTACCTCATGAGATGCAGCAGTATTAGTATGATGTCACACTGTCACCTAGTTACACGGTAATTACCTCATGAGATGCAGCAGTATTAGTATGATGTCATACTGTCACCTAGTTACGTGGTAATTACCTCATGAGACGCTGCAGTATTAGTATGATGTCATACTGTCACCTAGTTACGCGGTAATTACCTCATGAGACGCTGCAGTATTAGTATGATGTCACACTGTCACCTAGTTACACAGTAATTACCTCATGAGATGCAGCAGTATTAGTATGATGTCATACTGTCCCTAGTTAAATGGTAATTACCTCATGAGACGCTGCAGTATTAGTATGATGTCATACTGTCACCTAGTTACACAGTAATTACCTCATGAGACGCTGCAGTATTAGTATGATGTCACACTGTCACCTAGTTACGCGGTAATTACCTCATGAGACGCTGCAGTATTAGTATGATGTCACACTGTCACCTAGTTACGCGGTAATTACCTCATGAGATGCAGCAGTATTAGTATGATGTCATACTGTTACCTAGTTACACGGTAATTACCTCATGAGATGCTGCAGTATTAGTATGACGTCATACTGTCACCTAGTTACACGGTAATTACCTCATGAGACGCTGCAGTATTAGTATGATGTCACACTGTCACCTAGTTACGCGTTAATTACCTCATGAGACGCTGCAGTATTAGTATGATGTCACACTGTCACCTAGTTACGCGGTAATTACCTCATGAGACGCTGCAGTATTAGTATGATGTCACACTGTCACCTAGTTACGCGGTAATTACCTCATGAGACGCTGCAGTATTAGTATGATGTCATACTGTCACCTAGTTACGTGGTAATTACCTCATGAGATGCAGCAGTATTCGTATGATGTCATACTGTCACCTAGTTACGTGGTAATTACCTCATGAGACGCTGCAGTATTAGTATGATGTCATACTGTTACCTAGTTACACGGTAATTACCTCATGAGACGCTGCAGTATTAGTATGACGTCATACTGTCACCTAGTTACACAGTAATTACCTCATGAGACGCTGCAGTATTAGTATGACGTCATACTGTCACCTAGTTACACAGTAATTACCTCATGAGACGCTGCAGTATTAGTATGATGTCACACTGTCACCTAGTTACACGGTAATTACCTCATGAGACGCTGCAGTATTAGTATGATGTCACTCTGTCACCTAGTTACGTGGTAATTACCTCATGAGACGCTGCAGTATTAGTATGATGTCACACTGTCACCTAGTTACGTGGTAATTACCTCATGAGACGCTGCAGTATTAGTATGATGTCACACTGTCACCTAGTTACGTGGTAATTACCTCATGAGACGCTGCAGTATTAGCATGATGTCACACTGTCACCTAGTTACGCGGTAATTACCTCATGAGACGCTGCAGTATTAGTATGATGTCACACTGTTACATAGTTACACGGTAATTACCTCATGAGACACTGCAGTATTAGTATGATGTCACACTGTCACCTAGTTAAATGGTAATTACCTCATGAGATGCAGCAGTATTAGTATGATGTCATACTGTCACCTAGTTACGCGGTAATTACCTCATGAGACGCTGCAGTATTAGTATGATGTCACACTGTCACCTAGTTACGCGGTAATTACCTCATGAGATGCTGCAGTATTAGTATGATGTCATACTGTCACCTAGTTACGCGGTAATTACCTCATGAGACGCTGCAGTATTAGTATGATGTCACACTGTCACCTAGTTACGCGGTAATTACCTCATGAGATGCTGCAGTATTAGTATGATGTCACACTGTCACCTAGTTACGCGGTTATTACCTCATGAGACGCTGCAGTATTAGTATGATGTCACACTGTCACCTAGTTACACAGTAATTACCTCATGAGATGCTGCAGTATTAGTATGATGTCATACTGTCACCTAGTTACACAGGAATTACCTCAATTACCTCATGAGATGCTGCAGTATTAGTATGATGTCATACTGTCACCTAGTTACACAGTAATTACCTCAATTACCTCATGAGACGCTGCAGTATTAGTATGATGTCATACTGTCCCTAGTTAAATGGTAATTACCTCATGAGACGCTGCAGTATTAGTATGACGTCATACTGTCGCCTAGTTACACGGTAATTACCTCATGAGATGCAGCAGTATTAGTATGATGTCATACTGTCGCCTAGTTACACAGTAATTACCTAAATTACCTCATGAGACGCTGCAGTATTAGTATGACGTCATACTGTCGCCTAGTTAAACGGTAATTACCTCATGAGACGCTGCAGTATTAGTATGATGTCATACTGTTACCTAGTTACACGGTAATTACCTCATGAGACGCTGCAGTATTAGTATGATGTCATACTGTCACCTAGTTACGTGGTAATTACCTCATGAGATGCTGCAGTATTAGTATGATGTCATACTGTCACCTAGTTACACGGTAATTACCTCATGAGACGCTGCAGTATTAGTATGATGTCATACTGTCACCTAGTTACACGGTAATTACCTCATGAGATGCTGCAGTATTAGTATGATGTCATACTGTCACCTAGTTACACAGTAATTACCTCATGAGATGCAGCAGTATTAGTATGATGTCATACTGTTACCTAGTTACACGGTAATTACCTCATGAGATGCTGCAGTATTAGTATGATGTCATACTGTTACCTAGTTACACGGTAATTACCTCATGAGATGCTGCAGTATTAGTATGATGTCATACTGTCACCTAGTTACACAGTAATTACCTCATGAGACGCTGCAGTATTAGTATGATGTCATACTGTCACCTAGTTACGCGGTAATTACCTCATGAGACGCTGCAGTATTAGTATGACGTCATACTGTCGCCTAGTTACACAGTAATTACCTCATGAGATGCTGCAGTATTAGTATGACGTCATACTGTCGCCTAGTTGCACAGTAATTACCTCATGAGATCATAGTTGCCTACTCTCCCGCTTTTAGCGGGAGTCTCCCGCGTTTTGACTCTTTCTCCCGGTCCCCCGGAAGGTCCCGGGATCCTCCCGGTTTTTCAGCCTTCTTGCCGAAAAGTTTGACTGCGCATGCGCAAAGTGCCAGGTGGCAGGAGTCAGCAGCGCCCGGCGTCGCTGTCCTCTTAGATGACAGCCGCCGCATAGACCCGCAGAGACAAGCAGCACGGAGAGGAGAGTGGGAACGGCTGGAGCGGCAGCGGTGAGTACCGCTAGCAAACTAATTACCATAGTCACGCCCACGGATCCGCCCCCTTTGGTGTCATGTCTGCCGGGCCCGCCCCCTACTTGATTGAGCTGGCTGCCCTCTCCCGGAGAGGGCAGCTGAAAAGTCGGCAACCCTGCATGAGATGCAGCAGTATTACTATGACGTCACACTGTCGCCTAATTACACGGTAATTAAATCATGAGATGCAGCAGTGTTACTATGACGTCACACTCCCACCTAGTTACGCGGTAATTACCTCATGAGAGGCTGCAGTATTAGTATGACGTTAAGAGACGCTGCAGCGTGGGTATGACGTCACAGTACTCGAGTCTCCTGTGTTGTCGTATCAGTATTGCATCATGCTCTGGGATATAACGCCTGTTGCACGTGGTCTGGAGTCTCGCTCTATGGTGATTGGCGCAGCTGGTTGCTAGGATACCAGGTAGCGGCGAATCGCATCTAGCCCTGTGGACCACCGCCTTCTCACTGACCAATAGGAGTCCGGCCGCAGGCAGCGTTAGCAGCTGAAGCACTGCGCACCCCGTGTGTCCCAGCTCCTGTCCTGAGAGAGTCACTGGTGCTGCTGTGCCCGACAGGTGAGGTGTCACTGGGGCAGAGGGCACGGGGTAGGCCGGGCTCAGAGGGGCGTGGGGTCGGGGCTATGGCTGCGAGACGAGTGAGATAGGAACAGGGCCGTTTTTAGAGGCGGACAAGCCGTGCAGCAGCCCGGGGCGCCACACGGCTTGTCCGCCTCTGATAATTAGCTGGGGCGCCCGGCAGCTTCTCCAGCGCTGCCGCCGCCTCCCCCCTTTCTATCCCTTGCGCCCGCCGCCCGACTCCGAGATCATCACGATCACGGGTCCGTCGGCCGCGGCGGGATATTGCGACTGCGCAATGGAGTCCTGGCTCCAGCAACAAGCTGGCCGCCGGGACTCTGGCTCTGCTGCAGTCTAAACAATCCCCCACCGATGTGTGCGGCGTGACATAATGACGTCACGCCGCGCTCGATAAACAAGGAGCAGCGCCAGCGCAGCAAGACTTGCTGCATGCCATGGAGAGAGGAGCTGCCTGACAGCCACCCTGACCGCTTAAGGTATGGGGAGGGAAGTGTGCCCACTGCCCACCAATGTATATATTTATACATCCACTGCCCACCAATGTATATATTTTAATCTGCCCACCAATGTATATATTTTAATATGCCCACTGCCCACCAATGTGTGTACATTTATACATCCACTGCCCACCAATGTATATATTTTAATATGCCTACTGCCCACCAATGTATATATTTTTATATGCCCACTATTGTGTATATTTTTATATATCCACTGCCCACCAATGTACATATTTTAATATGCCTACTGCCCACCAATGTATATATTTTATATGCCCACTATTGTGTATATTTTTATATATCCACTGCCCACCAATGTACATATTTTAATATGCCTACTGCCCACCAATGTATATATTTTATATGCCCACTATTGTGTATATTTTTATATGCCCACTGATGTATATATGTTTATATGCCCACTGCTACCAATGTATATTTAAACACCACTGCCCACCAATGTTTATTAACAATAGGTGGTAACGTATAAATTAATGGTGCAGGCCAGCAATATATATGTTACTGCCTATTATTAATAAACATTGGTGGGCAGTGGTGTTTAAATAAATATACATTGGTGACAGTGGGCATATAAATATTGGTGGGCATAAAAATATATACATCAGTGGGCATATAAAAATATACATTGCTGGGCAGTGGGCATATACAAATATATACATTGCTTAATGTGTCATTGGCATCACAGTGTGCAGCGTAATGTGTAATTGTCATCACGGTGTGAGACATAATGTGTAATTGTCATCACGGTGTGAGACATAATGTGTAATTGTCATCACGGTGTGCGGCGTAATGTGTAATTATCATCACGGTGTGCGGCGTAATGTGTAATTATCATCACGGTGTGAGACATAATGTGTAATTATCATCACGGTGTGAGACATAATGTGTAATTGTTATCACGGTGTGCGGCGTAATGTGTAATTGTCATCACAGTGTGCGGCGTAATGTGTAATTGTCATCACAGTGTGCGGCGTAATGTGTAATTGTCATCACAGTGTGCGGCGTAATGTGTAATTGTCATCACGGTGTGCGACATAATGTGTAATTGTCATCACGGTGTGCGACAATGTGTAATTGTCATCACGGTGTGCGGCGTAATGTGTAATTGTCATCACGGATAAATAGTGTTTAATGATTTAAGTAGTAGCCTAAAGTGCGGGAGTACAATAACAATTCCTGCGGACATGCAGGTTGCAAAGGTGAGATGTAAGGTAATTGTTTTCCTGCCAGACCACGCCCTTATATTAAGCCACACCCCTTTTAAAAAGAAACCACGCCCCCTATTTCTTCTCTGTCGCGTTAACTTTTTTTTTTTTTTGGGGGGGGGGGGGGGGGTGGGCGCATTTTTATTCCTTTGCCCTGGGAGCTAAATTGTATAGAAACGGCCCTGGATAGGAAGGTGGGGTGGCTGGGGCGTTATCCCGGGGCTATGGCTGGTGAGGGAGCCCTGGGCTATGGGGGTGAGTGAGGGCTATGGCTGGTGAGTGAGCCCGGGGCTATGGGGGGGGGGTGGTGGTGTGAGTGAGGGCTATGGCTGGTGAGGGAGCCCGGGGCTATGGGGGGGGGGGGGGGGTGAGTGAGGGCTATGGCTGGTGAGTGAGCCCGGGGCTATGGGTGGTGAGGGAGCCCGGGGCTATGGGGGGTGAGTGAGGGCTATGGTTGGTGAGGGACACCGGGGCTATGGGGGGTGAGTGAGGGCTATGGCTGGTGAGGGAGCCCGGGGCTATGGGGGGTTAATGAGGGCTATGGCTGGTGAGGGAGCCCGGGGTATGACCGAGGTGAGGGCTATGGCTGGTGAGGGAGCCCGGGCTATGGGTGGTGAGTGAGGGCTATGGCTGGTGAGGGAGCCCGGGCTATGGGTGGTGAGTGAGGGCTATGGCTGGTGAGGGAGCCCGGGGCCATGGGTGGGGGGGGGGGGGGGGTGGTGAGTGAGGGCTATGGCTGGTGGGGGAGCCCGGGGCTATGGCTGGTGAGGGAGGGCTATAGCTGGTGAGGGAGCCCAGGGCTATGGCTGGTGAGGGAGCCCTGGGCTATGGGGGGTGAGTGAGGGCTATGGCTGGTGAGTGAGCCCGGGGCTATGGGGGGTGAGTGAGGGCTATGGCTGGTGTGGGAGCCCGGGGCTATGGGGGGTGAGTGAGGGCTATGGCTGGTGAGGGAGCCCGGGGCTATGGGGGGGGGGGGGGGTGAGTGAGGGCTATGGATGGTGAGGGAGCCCGGGGCTATGGCTGGTGAGGGAGCCCGGGGCTATGGCTGGTGAGGGAGCCCGGGGCTATGGCTGGTGAGGGAGCCCTGGGCTATGGCTGGTGAGGGAGGGCTATAGCTGGTGAGGGAGCCCGGGGCTATGGCTGGTGAGGGAGGGCTATAGCTGGTGAGGGAGCCCTGGGCTATGGGGGGTGAGTGAGGGCTATGGCTGGTGAGTGAGCCCGGGGCTATGGGGGGTGAGTGAGGGCTATGGCAGTAGCGGTGTGTGGGACGGGAGTGGTGGCAGTAGCGGAATGTGTGAGTGGGGTGGCAGTAGGGGTGTAGGAGTGTGCATCGGAGCAGGAAGGGATGGTCGGAGAGAGGATTTGTTGGGGAGGAGTGATGGTAGGTGGGAATGATGTGCGGAGGGGGTAAAATGTCACAAAGGTACGTAAGCAAGACCCATTGCAACCAATCTGCTCCTAACTGTCATGTTGAAGGATTGTGTTTGCAAAATGAAAGGAGCAGATTGGTTGGTAGTTCCTCTCGCTCCCCTTTTTATTCTCTAATGACAACATGTAGTTCCAGCTGCCCCTGTGCTTGGTGTAGGGAGAGTGTACTCTGAGGGGAGAGTGTACTCTGAGGTAGAGCATTTCTCTCATGCAGGCTTCTCCTGAACACTGGTCCCGGAATGCTGAGTCATTGTTCTACATAAACATTGTTAACCTGTCCTAGAGGTGAGCTATATTTACCCTAGGGTTGGGTTGTCCTAGTGGTGAGGTATAGTTACTTCAGGGATAGGATGTCCTAGAGGTGAGGTATATTTACCCCAGGGCTGAGCTGTCCTAGAGGTGAGGTATATTTACCCCAGGGTTGTCTTGTCCTAGAGGTGACGTTTATTTACTCCAGGGTTGGGTTGTCCTAGAGGTGAGGTATATATACCCCAGGGTTAGGTTGTCCTAGAGGTGAGGTATGTTTACCCCAGGGTTAGGTTGTCCTAGAGGTGAGGTATATTTACCCCAGGGTTAGGTTGTCCTAGAGGTGAGGTATATTTACCCCAGGGTTAGGTTGTCCTAGAGGTGAGGTGTGTATATATACCCCAGGGTTAGGTTGTCCTAGAGGTGAGGTATATTTACCCCAGGGTTAGGTTGTCCTAGAGGTGAGGTATATTTACCCCAGGGTTAGGTTGTCCTAGAGGTGAGGTATATTTACCCCAGGGTTAGGTTGTCCTAGAGGTGAGGTGTGTATATATACCCCAGGGTTAGGTTGTCCTAGAGGTGAGGTGTATATATACCCCAGGGTTAGATTGTCCTAGAGGTGAGGTATATTTACCCTAGGGCTGGGTTGTTCTAGAGGTGAGGTATATTTACCCCAGGTCTGGGTTGTCCTAGAGGTGAGGTATATTTACCCCAGGTCTGGGTTGTCCTAGAGGTGAGGTATATTTACCCCAGGTCTGTGTTGTCCTAGAGGTGAGGTATATTTACCCCAGGTCTGGGTTGTCCTAGAGGTGAGGTATATTTACCCCAGGGTTGGGTTGTCCTAGAGGTGAGGTATATTTACCCCAGGGTTGGGTTGTCCTAGAGGTGAGGTGTATTTACCCCAGGGTTGGGTTGTCCTAGAGGTGAGGTGTATTTACCCCAGGGCTGGGTTGTCCTAGAGGTGAGGTATATTTACCCCTGGGGCCTGCATCTCCCGCTATATGTGCCCTGCACCTGTGGTCTATGGGGATGGACTGTGGCCCTGATCCAGTAAGAATTGCATGCGAGAAGCTGCTTGTAGTTTAGCATATGTGATCCATAGCAATGCAAATGCAGGAGGAGCCTGCCTACCTACCTCCCGCCACTCTGCCTGCCTCCCACCCCTCTGCCTGCCTTCCTCCCGGCCCCTACCCACCTTCCGCCACTCTGCCTGCCTACCTACCTTCCGCCACTCTGCCTGCCTTCCACCCCTCTGCCTGCCTTCCTCCTGGCCCCTACCTACCTTCCGCCACTCTGCCTGCCCCCTGCCTGCCTTCCTCCTGCCCCCTATCTACCTACATTCTGCCACTCTGCCTGCCTTCCTCCCGGCCCCTACCTACCTTCCACCACTCTGCCTGCCACATGCCCGCCTTCCTCCTGCCCCCTACCTACCTACCTTCCGCCACTCTGCCTTCCTCCCGGCCCCTACCTACCTTCCGCCACTCTGCCTGCCACATGCCTGCCTTCCTCCCGCCCCCTACCTACCTTCCGCCACTCTGCCTGCCTTCCTCCCGGCCCCTACCTACCTTCCGCCACTCTGCCTGCCACATGCCCGCCTTCCTCCTGCGCCCTACCTACCTACCTTCTGCCCCTCTGTCTGCCCCCTCCCAGCCCCTACCTACCTTCCGCCACTCTGCCTGCCCCCTGCCTGCCTTCCTCCCGCCCCCTACCTACCTTCTGCCACTCTGCCTGCCTCCCACCCCTCTGCCTGCCTTCCTCCTGGCCCCTACCTACCTTCCAACCCTCTGCCAGTCTCACACCCCTTTGCCTGCCTTACTCCCGGCCCCTACCTACCTTCCGCCACTCTGCCTGCCTTCCTCCCGGCCCCTACCTACCTTCCGCCCCTCTGCCTGCCTGCCACCCATCTGCCTGCCTTCCTCCCTGCCCCTACCTACCTTCCGCCACTCTGCCAGCCTTCCTCCCGCCCCCTACCTACCTTCCGCTACTCTGCCTTCCTCCCGGCCCCTACCTACCTTCCGCTACTCTGCCTGCCCCCTGCCTGCCTTCCTCCCGCCCCCTACCTACCTACCTTCTGCCACTCTGCCTTCCTCCCGCCCCCTACCTACCTTCTGCCACTCTGCCTTCCTCCCACCCCTCTGCCTGCCTTCCTCCCGGCCCCTACCTACCTTCCGCCACTCTGCCTGCCCCCTGCCTGCCTTCCTCCCACCCCCTACCTACTTAACTTCTGCCCCTCGGCCTGCCTTCCTCCAGGCAGGGGAGCGCAAATATAATAGTTACGCCTGCCTCCTGCACCCCTGCCTTCCTCCAGCCCCCATGCCTTCTTGCCACTCTGCCTACCTCCCACCCCTGTGCCCGCCTTCCTGCCTCCCGCTCCCCTGCCTGCCTAGGTTTTGGGGTGCCTTATGGTTTGTGACCACATTGTTTGAATATAAATTGCAGGTACTCTGCACTCACTAAATGAACTAACAATAATAAACTGGAGATTTAGTTAATGTATTGATCATTGCATTTAAGCCTGCAGCCCCCTTCACGAGAGAAAAGTGGGGTCCTGTGAAGCTGACTGCAGGCTTAAAGTTAATACATGAACTACAATCATTTCGGAAACGTTACCTGCTGTGCAGTCTACCTTGTTTGTCCTCAAGTGCCACCTTCTGTTGCGTGTATTGTTCCTCATGTAATTAAAGGGCACCAGTAGCGAGTGAGTGCAGGCTCTCCTGCATGGGTGCCGGACGGGTTCCCGACAGTCATTTACCCGACGTCGGCATCCCAACTGTCAAAATGGCAGACAGCCGGGTGCCCGACGGACACCTGCTATTTTCCCTCGTGGGGTCCACGACCCCCATAGAGGGAGAATAGAAATAGCCCGCAAGGGGCTTTTTGCGCTAGCCATGCTGTCTGACTCCGGACAGTCGGGATAATGACTGTCGGAGTCCCATACCACACCCCTCCTGCATTATATACACGCATCTTTGTGATAATGACTGGTTGGACGCTTCCTTCCCCTGCATGTATGTTCTGTGTTGGAGATACACGCACACGCATCTTTGTGATAATGACTGGTTGGACGCTTCCTTCCCCTGCATGTATGTTCTGTGTTGGAGATTACACGCACACGCATCTTTGTGATAATGACTGGTTGGACGCTTCCTTCCCTGCATGTATGTTCTGTGTTGGAGATTACACGCACACGCATCTTTGTGATAATGACTGGTTGGACGCTTCCTTCCCCTGCATGTATGTTCTGTGTTGGAGATTACACGCACACGCATCTTTGTGATAATGACTGGTTGGACGCTTCCTTCCCCTGCATGTATGTTCTGTGTTGGAGATTACACGCACACGCATCTTTGTGATAATGACTGGTTGGACGCTTCCTTCCCCTGCATGTATGTTCTGTGTTGGAGATTACACGCACACGCATCTTTGTGATAATGACTGGTTGGACGCTTTCTTCCACCGCATGTATGTTCTGCGTTGGAGATTACACGCACACGCATCTTTGTGATAATGACGAGTTGGACGCATCCTTCCCCTGCATGTATGTTCTGGCGTTGGAAATTACACGCACACGCATCTTTGTGATAATGACTGGTTGGACGTTCCTTCCGCCTGCATGTATGTTCTGCGTTGGAAATTACACGCACACGCATCTTTGTGATAATGACTGGTTGGACGCTTCCTTCCCCTGCATGTATGTTCTGCAATGGAGGTTACACGCACACGCATCTTTGTGATAATGACTGGTTGGACGCTTCCTTCCCCTGCATGTATGTTCTGTGTTGGAGGTTACACGCACACGCATCTTTGTGATAATGACTGGTTGGACGCTTCCTTCCCCTACATGTATGTTCTGTGTTGGAGGTTACACGCACACGCATCTTTGTGATAATGACTGGTTGGACGCTTCCTTCCCCTGCATGTATGTTCTGTGTTGGAGGTTACACGCACACGCATCTTTGTGATATGACTGGTTGGACGCTTCCTTCCCCTGCATGTATGTTCTGTGTTGGAGGTTACACGCACACGCATCTTTGTGATAATGACTGGTTGGACGCTTCCTTCCCATGCATGTATGTTCTGCAATGGAGGTTACACGCACACGCATCTTTGTGATAATGACGAGTTGGACGCATCCTTCCCCTGCATGTATGTTCTGCGTTGGAAATTACACGCCACACGCATCTTTGTGATAATGACTGGTTGGACACTTCCTTCCCCTGCATGTATGTTCTGTGTTGGAGATTACACGCACACGCATCTTTGTGATAATGACTGGTTGGACGCTTCCTTCCCCTGCATGTATGTTCTGAATGGAGGTTACACGCACACGCATCTTTGTGATAATGACTGGTTGGACGCTTCTTCCCCTGCATGTATGTTCTGTGTTGGAGGTTACACGCACACGCATCTTTGTGATAATGACTGGTTGGACGCTTCCTTCCCCTGCATGTATGTTCTGTGTTGGAGGTTACACGCACACGCATCTTTGTGATAATGACTGGTTGGACGCTTCCTTCCCATGCATGTATGTTCTGCAATGGAGGTTACACGCACACGCATCTTTGTGATAATGACGAGTTGGACGCATCCTTCCCCTGCATGTATGTTCTGCGTTGGAAATTACACGCACACGCATCTTTGTGATAATGACTGGTTGGACGCTTCCTTCCCCTGCATGTATGTTCTGTGTTGGAGGTTACACGCACACGCATCTTTGTGATAATGACTGGTTGGACGCTTCCTTCCCCTGCATGTATGTTCTGCAATGGAGGTTACACGCACACGCATCTTTGTGATAATGACTGGTTGGACGCTTCCTTCCCCTGCATGTATGTTCTGTGTTGGAGGTTACACGCACATATGCCATGTGCTAGGGTTGATTTGGCCAGAATCTACTTTGTGCCACCTTGATGCCAACCTCCTTATTCTTTCCACAGATCACCATGCCATCTGTACCCCCTGTTGCAGAATCGGTCACCTGCCCTCACTTGCCAGAGAACCTTGTGCCAATGGCAGTGTGGAGGCGGAGCTTGTTGCAGAAAGGAAATGGATCCGCCCCGACCTTCCAAGCAAGTGCACATGGCAGTTGGGAAAGCCGCAGACTGAGTCGCCTCATCATTGTGTGTCACTGTGAGTATGACGGGGCCCAGTATCGCTGCCATGACTCTGCTGTATGTTACTCCGGGGGCCAATGTGATGGCCCCAGGCCTCGCTGATCTTGCGCTCCTAATACATTAGAACATTAACCACCTAACTGGTAAATTTGTTTTGTAAAAACTGCTTAGAAATCGTGATGTTTCTCTGGTTTTACGAACATCGGATTATCCCCTTGGGGAACATCGGTGACATTTGTGATTATCTGAGCAGCCGCCAGGTACAGGTGCTGCTTCTCTGAGTGGATGCCAATGTCCGCAGCATGGCAGACACTGGGGGAAGGGAGCGGGAGCTGTTAGGTCCTCTGACCGCCACATCGGAGGGAAGATCTCCCGTCATGTATCTGATTGGTCGCACCATATAACGCACTGCCTGGTGTGGTCGCAAATGATGTGACATGCCAGGCAGGTGCCTGATGTATAGATGATGTATATTATGTTTCTGGGGAGTCTCCTAGAAATAGGGCCCCATAACTGTGACAGCATCCTTCTGCTTCCAGCACCCCCCGTCCCCCCATCCTCCCAGCATCCTGCAGAAGATTGGAGACACGCCCCTGGTCCGAATCAATAAGATTGGAAAGAGACATGGACTGAAGTGTGAATTATGTGAGTGTCAACCAGCTTTCTGTGCTTCACATTGCTTCTGCTGTGCTGTATATATTCTGCTGTGCCACTCAGCGCCTGCTGTCACTGTGCTGTGCTGCATATATTCTGCTGTGCCACTCAGCTTCTGCTGGTGCTGCATATATTCTGCTGTGCCACTCAGCTTTCTGTGCTTCACATTGCTTCTGCTGTGCTGTATATATTCTGCTGTGCCACTCAGCACCTGCTGTCACTGTGCTGTGCTGCATATATTCTGCTGTGCCACTCAGCTCCAGCTTCTGCTGTGCTGCATATATTCTGCTGTGCCACAGCTTTCTGTGCTTCACATTGCTTCTGCTGTGCTGCGTATATTGTGCTGTGCCACTCAGCTCCTGCTGTCGCTGTGCTGCATATATTCTGCTGTGCCACTCAGCAGCGCCTGCTGTCGCTGTGCTGCGTATATTCTGCTGTGCCACTCAGCAAAGCCTGCTGTCGCTGTGCTGCATATATTCTGCTGTGCCACTCAGCTCCTGCTGGTGCTGTGCTGCATATATTCTGCTGTGCCACTCGGCTCCTGCTGGTGCTGTGCTGTATATATTCTGCTGTGCCACTCGGCTCCTGCTGTCACTGTGCCGTGCTGCATATATTCTGCTGTGCCACTCAGCTCCTGCTGTCACTGTGCTGTGCTGCATATATTCTGCTGTGCCACTCAGCGCCTGCTGTCACTGTGCCGTGCTGCATATATTCTGCTGTGCCACTTTGCTCCTGCTGGCACTGTGCTGCGTATATTCTGCTGTGCCACTTTGCTCCTGCTGGCACTGTGCTGCGTATATTCTGCTGTGCCACTCTGCGCCTGCTGGCACTGTGCTGCATATATTCTGCTGTGCTTCTTTGCTCCTGCTGGCACTGTGCTGTGCTGCATATATTCTGCTGCGCCTGCTATGCTGTGCTGCGTATATTCTGCTGTGCTTCTTTGCTCCTGCTGGTGCTGTGCTGCGCTGCTGTTGCTTGTCTGTGTTGCGCACAATATATGATCTGTCTATAACACCAGTAAAGGTATAGAAAATCTCACTCTGTATATAACTGCTCCTTACAGTGGCCAAATGTGAGTTCTTTAATGCGGGTGGGAGTGTGAAGGATCGCATCAGTCTGCGGATGGTGGAAGATGCTGAGAGAGATGGGATCCTTAAGCCAGGAGACACCATTATAGAGCCAACCTCTGGAAACACCGGTAAGGGGCGAGGCAAATTGTAGTAGAGAATCTAACAAGGAAGCCAGGGTGGAGGGGTGTAAAATGCAGTGCTAGGGAGCGGCCAGGGTTGGGGGAGTGTAAAATGCAGTGTCGAGAGGGTTATAAAATGCAGTGCCGGGAGGGGCCATGGTCGGGGAGCATACAGTGCAGTGCCGGGAGGGGCCATGGTCGGGGAGCATACAGTGCAGTGCCGGGAGGGGCCATGGTCGGGGAGCATACAGTGCAGTGCCGGGAGGGGCCATGGTCGGGGAGCATACAGTGCAGTGCCGGGAGGGGCCATGGTCGGGGAGCATACAGTGCAGTGCCGGGAGGGGCCATGGTCGGGGAGCATACAGTGCAGTGCCGGGAGGGGCCATGGTCGGGGAGCATACAGTGCAGTGCCGGGAGAGGCCATGGTCGGGGAGCATGCAGTGCCGGGAGGGGCCATGGTCGGGGAGCATACAGTGCAGTGCCGGGAGGGGCCATGGTCGGGGAGCATACAGTGCAGTGCCGGGAGGGGCCATGGTCGGGGAGCATACAGTGCAGTGCCGGGAGGGGCCATGGTCGGGGAGCATACAGTGCAGTGCCGGGAGGGGCCATGGTCGGGGAGCATACAGTGCAGTGCCGGGAGGGTAAGTGTAGCCTATGACGGCAGGTTATGTGGCTTGGGCCTTCATGGACGAGGTGTGGGTGGTAGGCTACACTTACCTCTCCTACCACCCACACCTCCTCCATGGAGGCCCAAGCCACATACCCTGCCGTCATAGGCTACACTTACCTCTCCTACCACCAGCACCTCGTCCATGGAGGCCCAAGCCACATACTCTGCCGTCATAGGCTACACTTACCTCTCCTACCACCAGCACCTCGTCCATGGAGGCCCAAGCCACATACCCTGCTATCATAAGCTACACTTACCTCTCCTACCACCAGCACCTCGTCCATGGAGGCCCAAGCCACATACCCTGCCGTCATAAGCTACACTTACCTCTCCTACCACCAGCACCTCGTCCATGGAGGCCCAAGCCACATACCCTGCCGTCATAAGCTACACTTACCTCTCCTACCACCAGCACCTCGTCCGTGGAGGCCCAAGCCACATACCCTGCTATCATAAGCTACACTTACCTCTCCTACCACCAGCACCTCGTCCGTGGAGGCCCAAGCCACATACCCTGCTATCATAAGCTACACTTACCTCTCCTACCACCAGCACCTCGTCCATGGAGGCCCAAGCCACATACCCTGCCGTCATAAGCTACACTTACCTCTCCTACCACCAGCACCTCGTCCATGGAGGCCCAAGCCACATACCCTGCTATCATAAGCTACACTTACCTCTCCTACCACCGACACCTGGTCCGTGGAGGCCCAAGCCACATACCCTGCTGTCATAGGCTACACTTACCTCTCCTATAACGGCAGGGGTATGTGGCTTGGGCGTCCAGTGGGTGGTAGGTGAGTTCTTTGCCTGCCGGCGGAGAGGTAAGTGTAGCCTATATGGGCCTCTATGGACAAGGTGAGGGTGGTAGGTGAGGTTTTCGGTTATAGTTTGAATCCATCATGGACAACACCGAATTTCCGTGATTGCCCAGAAGATGAGGCGACACTCATAGAAGGCCTATGGCCTATGGACCCCTGCCCCTTGTTTACCATGTGTACCGCCATCTTCCTCCCCAGGTATCGGCCTGGCCCTGGCGGCGGCAGTGAAGGGATATCGCTGTATCATTGTAATGCCGGAGAAGATGAGCATGGAGAAGGTGAGCGGAGCCATTGCTTAGTATAGGAACCTGACCAGTCGCTCTGGTTATAGTGGTGCAGCACAGAGTATTTCTCACACCGGAAATGGTCTGTTCCAGATAGAAGGAAATATGAACAAACTCTTCCCTCTGCTGTTGATCGCTGGTCATCCGACCTCACAGCTAGACCGTATCCGGCCTCACAGCGAGACCATATCCGACCTACTCCCCTTTATATAGTATTTATAGGTGCAGAGAATTCCGGGGCACACCTAGATACTACCCCCTACTGATACCCTGTGCTGTACCCTTGTACATGTCGGTATATATCACTCCCTGCTGATACTTTGTGCTGTACCCTCGTTCATGTCGGTATATATCACTTCCTGCTGATACTTTGTGCTGTACCCTCGTTCATGTCGGTATATATCACTCCCTGCTGATACTTTGTGCTGTACCCTTGTACATGTCGGTATATATCACTCCTTGCTGATACCCTGTGCTGTACCCTTGTACGTGTCGGTATATATCACTCCTTGCTGGTACCCTCGTACATGTCAGTATATATCACTCCCTGCTGATACTTTGTGCTGTACCCTTGTACGTGTCGGTATATATCACTCCCTGCTGATACCCTGTGCTGTACCCTCGTACGTGTCGGTATATATCACTCCTTGCTGATACTCTGTGCTGTACCCTCGTATGTGTCAGTATATACCACTCCCTGCTGATACCCTTTGCTGTACACTTGTACGTGTCGGTATATATCACTCCTTGCTGATACCCTGTGCTGTACCCTTGTACGTGTCGGTATATATCACTCCCTGCTGATACTTTGTGCTGTACCCTTGTACGTGTCGGTATATATCACTCCTTGCTGATACTTTGTGCTGTACCCTTGTACGTGTCGTTATATATCACTCCTTGCTGATACCCTGTGCTGTACCCTTGTACGTGTCGGTATATATCACTCCCTGCTGATACCCTGTGCTGTACCCTTGTACATGTCAGTATATATCACTCCTTGCTGATACTTTGTGCTGTACCCTTGTACATGTCGGTATATATCACTCCCTGCTGATACCCTGTGCTGTACCTTTGTACATGTCAGTATATATCACTCCCTGCTGATACCCTGTGCTGTACCCTTGTACGTGTCGGTATATATCACTCCTTGCTGATACTTTGTGCTGTACCCTTGTACGTGTCGGTATATATCACTCCCTGCTGATACCCTGCGCTGTACCCTCGTACGTGTCGGTATATACCACTCCCTGCTGATACTTTGTGCTGTACCCTCGTACATGTCGGTATATATCACTCCCTGCTGATACTTTGTGCTGTACCCTCGTACATGTCGGTATATATCAATCCCTGCTGATACTTTGTGCTGTACCCTCGTACATGTCGGTATATATCACTCCTTGCTGATACTTTGTGCTGTACCCTTGTACATGTCGGTATATATCACTCCTTGCTGATACCCTGTGCTGTATCCTTGTACATGTCGGTATATATCACTCCCTGCTGATACCCTGTGCTGTATCCTTGTACATGTCGGTATATATCACTCCCTGCTGATACCCTGCGCTGTTCCCTCGTACGTGTCGGCATATATCACTCCCTGCTGATACCCTGTGCTGTACCCTCGTACATGTCTGTATATATCACTGGGGGTGATAAGTAGCCATAAATCCTGATGATACCCTGTGCTATACATGTTGGTATATATCACTCCCTGCTGATACTCTGTGCTGTACCCTCGTACGTGTCAGTATATACCACTCCCTGCTGATACCCTGTGCTGTACCGTTGTACATGGCTGTATGACCTCTGTTCCGGGCCACTGCAGGTAGACGTCCTCCGCGCTCTGGGAGCAGAGATTGTGCGCACTCCGACCAATGCTCGCTTTGATTCGCCAGAGTCTCATGTGGGAGTTGCGTGGCGGCTGAAGAATGAGATTCCCAACTCTCACATCCTGGATCAGGTACTGGGAGAACAAGGAGCAATGAGGCGCAGTGGGGTTGGGGCTGTATGGGAGGCATTTGGGATACTATGGTGGTTAAATATGGCACAGGGTAAGGGATGGCAGCTGGAGGCACAGACTGGAACCTGTGCTGTATGATATGAGGCACATGGTGGTGGCTGTGGGATACACATAATGGGGATAGTGAGGCATAGAATGTGAGGTAGAGGCCGGGGAGCAGTAGTAGATATGGGGGAGTGAGGTAGAGGCTCGGGGAGCAGTGGTAGATATGGGGGAGTTAGGTAGAAGCCCGGGGAGCAGTGGTAGATATGAGGGAGTAATGTAGAGGCCCGGGGAGTGAGGCACAGGCCCGGGGAGCAGTGGTAGATATGGGGGAGTGAGGTAGAGGCCCGGGGAGCAGTGGTAGATATGTGGCCGCGAGGTAGAGGCCGGGGAGCAGTGGTAGATATGGGGGAGTGAGGTAGAGTGCCCGGGGAGTGAGGTAGAGGGCCCGGGGAGTGAGGTAGAGGCCCGGGGAGCAGTGGTAGATATGGGGGAGTGAGGTAGAGGCCCGGGTAGCAGTGGTAGATATGGGGGAGTGAGGTAGAGGCCCGGGTAGCAGTGGTAGATATGGGGGAGTGAGGTAGAGGCCCGGGGAGCAGTGGTAGATATGGGGGAGTGAGGTAGAGGCTCGGGGAGCAGTGGTAGATATGGGGGAGTTAGGTAGAAGCCCGGGGAGCAGTGGTAGATATGAGGGAGTAATGTAGAGGCCCGGGGAGTGAGGCAGAGGCCCGGGGAGCAGTGGTAGATATGGGGGAGTGAGGTAGAGGCCCGGGGAGCAGTGGTAGATATGTGGCCGCGAGGTAGAGGCCGGGGAGCAGTGGTAGATATGAGGGAGTGAGGTAGAGGCCCGGGGAGTAGTGGTAGATATGGGGGAGTGAGGTAGAGGGCCCGGGGAGTGAGGTAGAGGCCCGGGGAGCAGTGGTAGATATGGGGAAGTGAGGTAGAGGCCCGGGTAGCAGTGGTAGATATGGGGGAGTGAGGTAGAGGCCCGGGTAGCAGTGGTAGATATGGGGGAGTGCGGTAGAGGCCCGGGGAGCAGTGGTAGATATGTGGCCGCGAGGTAGAGGCCAAGGAGTAGTGGCAGATATGTGGCCGCGAGGTAGAGACCGGGGAGCAGTGGTAGATATGGGGGAGTGAGGTAGAGGCCCGGGGAGCAGTGGTAGATATGTGGCCGCGAGGTAGAGGCCGGGGAGCAGTGGTAGATATGGGGGAGTGAGGTAGAGGCCCGGGGAGCAGTGGTAGATATGTGGCCGCGAGGTAGAGGCCGGGGAGCAGTGGTAGATATGGGGGAGTGAGGTAGAGGCCCGGGGAGCAGTGGTAGATATGGGGGCGTGAGGTAGAGGCTTGGGGAGCAGTGGTAGATATGGGGGTGCGAGGTAGAGGCCGGGGAGCAGTGGTAGATATGGGGATGCAGAGGTGATAGTGGGGTGTAATGTTACCGTCTTTTCCCTAGTACCGGAACGCCAGCAATCCGCTTGCTCACTATGACAGCACCGCAGAGGAAATCCTGCAGCAATGTGATGGTCAGTAACTGCATGCGGGGAAGTTATGTGCTGGGATGACACTCCCCCTCCAATCTGTCTGTCAAACTGGAAAAAGTGTGTGTGGAGGGGGAGGGGGGGGGGGAGGGGGAGGGGGGGGGGGGGAGGCATGTATTTTAAAAAATACATATAATTTGTAGCTAAAGGTTTTGTGTAAGGGAGTGGGGTAATGCTGCAGCTTCACCTACCTGCCCATGTGACAACGATTACTGGTTCTGACCATCGGGAGCCAAGGCACACTGACTGCACAAGTGTGCAGTGCTTTACTGGGAGTTGACTAAGATCCATGAGGTCAGAGGTGGAGAGACTTGTGCTGAGCTCTGATTGGTGGAGATCATCACATTCATCTCAGGCCCGTGAAAGACAGCAGGAGCAGCCTAGTCATGGGAGGGTTTTTATCAGCACTGAGCCTGTGAGGTCACCTACAGAGGAACAAACGCAGGCTTTTCGTTTGTGTGTGTGTGTGTGTATAATATTTATTACAGGTTGAGTATCCATTATCCAAAGTATTCCAGAAAGTGAATAAAGTGACCTGTAACTGGCACTAAACCTGTGCAAGAACATGATTGCTTGGCATTCACATTCAGTGTCTGACATAGGGCACAAACTTTGTCTCATGTTTTAAAACCTTGTTTTATGCACAAATACAATATATTTGTGTGTATTCCATGTGATCCTGTAACCTGAGCCCCTTATGGGAACTTCCCCATTAGAAGTTTCGGATTATCAGCCTGTTGTACATTCTAGATCCCACAAGACATCTAATACCAGCCAGTTTGTACGTACAGTAGGAGCAAGTTTCATCTTTGCTCCTTTGGCCATGGCTAGCCATGGCTATTCTATTGTTCTCAGCTGCAATACGTATTGTATTGCAGTTGAGAACAATAGATTAGCCATGGCTAGCCCTGCCCAAAGGAGCAAAGATGAAACTTGCTCCTACTGTACTCTCCCACGTCATTTCCCCCAATTCTTTCTGGCCACCCCCAGTTGTAGACCACATATTATGGGTACAACTCTCTGATACCCCAGATGCCCTGACTAGCAGGCTTTCCCATGGAGTTTACATGTACTCTCTTAGCACAATGTTCCTTTGGTTTTCCCTTTGCTTTAGAACAATTCCTTACATTTGATCTTGCCTCCTGGTTTATGTGACGACATACATACGTATGATCTACATGCCTGGCTTTGCGCTAATATTGCAGCTTGCCTTTATCTGCTATATTAGGGACTCTGCGGTCTTTATGTTTATACTGCCTTTGCTGTGTGTTGTAATATTCTCCAGTGCACTTTGTGGCCAGTAATGACAAGAGGGAGAGGGCCCCCCAAAGGCTTAATCTGGCCCTGCACTAGGGGTAAGGGGGGGTGAGGTCTCTTTTTGCTCTGTCTGTCACACAACACACTGTGGGGGGGGGGGGGGGGGTTTGTAACGTCCTGTATTCCTGGTGTGAACAGCTGATGGCCGTGTGTGTGTGCCAGGTGCTAGCAGAGAACTGGTCAGATGCTGTTACTAATGATTAGCCACAGAGTATACAGAGCCCTCTATATTTAGCACACTTTGGTAACACCCGTGTGTGTACACTACATAACCACAAGTCCCAGCAGGCGGGGCATTAATTAATTAATTGCGCACAACAGGTACCAGAGCGCAGTACTAACACCAAAATATATACTGTACAAACTTCCCAACGGAATTTGTCTCCCGTCCAAGTACGGCAGCTAGTCCCGCAAAAACACGTAATGGATTCAGTGCGCAGGTAAAAAAAAAACCCTTTTTTTTTCTTTATTACATCTCGCTCTCTTGTCTTATTCTGCAGTAGAAGATCCACATGGGTACCTGTGGGAAAAAAAGTAAACTTAATATCCCTGATTTTAGATCGGTCCGGGGGTGCCCTGGAGGGGGGAACCCTTTATTGGGGGGGTCCCCACTCCCCCAGGGACCCAGCCAGAGTGTCATATTTTGGCTGGGGGAACTTATATAAAAAGTTTCTTCCAGCTGTTGCATGGCACGGTTGGCTCTAGGAGCAAGGTGCTGGTTCTAAAAATACAGGGGAACCCTTTATTTTATTTATTTGGTACTTGTTTCCTAGCACGGCCACAATCGCGGGCGATTGCCCCCCGATTTTCCCATTGAAAAAAGTAAAAATCGCTTCGGTCGCGTCGTATGCGGCTAAAAAAGGCTTAAATGGTCCAGACGCGATGCCCCCGATTTCCCATAGGAAACAATGTTAAATGCCTCAATTTACCCGCGATGCCCCCGATTTCCATAGGAAACAATGTTAAATGCCTCAATTTCACCAAATCATCATAGGGAACAATGTTAAATGGGCCATAAACCCCCCAAAACACCCCTGAACAGTGAAATGTCCCCCCAAAAGTAGTTTACGCCACCCAACGATCAACGCGAACCCGAAGCGTGGCGAGCGCAGCGGTACGCGTCCTCCGACCTTTTCATACCCCCACTATCCACGTCGGCGTGGAGTTGAAAATAGAATAGTGTGGCGAGCGGACGCGGATACCTTCACAGGTAAACGCGTCCATTCGCGGGCTTCACAGGTATCCGCGTCCCCTCACGGGGCTCGCCACGCTTCGGGCTCGCTGCGCTCGCCACACTATTCTATTCTCAACTAGTGGGGGTATGAAAAGGTCGGAGGACGCATACCGCCGCCGCTCGCCACGCTTCGGGTTCGCGTTGATCGTTGGGTGGCGTAAACTACTTTTGGGGGGACATTTCACTGTTCAGGGGTGTTTTGGGGGGTTTATGGCCCATTTAACATTGTTCCCTATGATGATTTGGGTAAATTTACCCATTTAACATTGTTCCCTATGGGGAAATCGCGGGCATCGTCGGTACCATCGCACCCGATTTTTTTAGTGCATGCGATGGCCGCGATGCCCCCGATTTTTTACTCACGATGCCCACGATCATGATCGTTGTGGCCGTGCTAGGAAACAAGTACCATTTATTTTGTTACCCTCGTTTTTTTTGTAAAAAGGACTTGTCCAAGAGCCTGGTGCTGGTTTCAGAAATACAGGGGGACCCTATGCAATTTATCTCCTGTATTTTTTTGCTACTAGGACTAGCTCAAAAAGCCCAGGGCTGGTTATACAGGTTGAGTATCCCCTATCCGAAATGCTCGGGACCACGAGCATTCCGGATAGGGGAATATTCCGGTTTTTGGAATATTTTTTTTGGAGCCATACTTACCTGTCCCCTGATGGTCCCCGGGCGTCCGCGCAGTCCCCAGGCGTCCACAGCAGGCCTCCGGCATCTTCTCCTGGTCTCCAGCGGTCCCAGGAATGCATTGCGCGAGTGTGCGCGCGCACCGGTGACGTCAATAATTCGGATAATAGATATACGGATACGGGATACTCAACCTGTACTTGTTGGGGCGGTTCCCGGGTCAGTCTGCGCTGTTGGGGCGGTTCCCGGGTCAGTCTGCGCTGTTGGGGCGGTTCCCGGGTCAGCCTGCGCTGTTGGGGCGGTTCCCGGGTCAGCCTGTGCTGTCTATATTGACCAGGTCAGCCATTGGTGTGTTAGCTGTGAGTGTTTGTTTCCCTAGGACGGCTGGACATGGTCGTGGTCAGTGCTGGCACCGGGGGGACAATTACTGGACTTGCACGAAAGTTGAAGGAGAAGTGTCCAAATTGCAAGGTGAGCAGATGCAGAAATATGAAACTAATGGCGCTATGGTGACACTGCTGACATTCTACACAGATCTGCTCGAGTGGGGGGGGGGCTCCGCGCGGAGGGGAGAGTGGGGGGCTCCGCGCGGAGGGGAGAGTGGGGGGCTCTACGGAGAGTGTTGTGGGCATGCTCCTATACCTACCACCTGTCCCATGGCAGCGGTGGTCTCAATGATTGCAGCCCCCCTGCGGCTGGCTTGCTGCCACCTTCCCCTGGGGTGGGGGGGTGACAGTCACTGAACTAGTAGACAGAGACTGGTCTATACATGAACTAAGAACCCAGAGACCAAGGGGCCTGAATATAGATGACCAAGGAAACCTCTTCTTATAAACGTCTGCCATTGATTATTATTTGTACATCCCTTTTATTACCCCCGGACACTGTGCGTATATCTGTTACATCCCTTCTAATCCCCCCTGACACTGCATGTATATCTGTTATATCCCTTCTATTCCCCCCGGACACTGTGCGTATATCTGTTACATCCCTTCTATTCCCCCTGGACACTGTGCGTATATCTCTGTTATATCCCTTCTATTACCCCCGGACACTGTGCGTATATCTCTGTTACATCCCTTCTATTCCCCCCGGACACTGTGCGTATATCTCTGTTATATCCCTTCTATTCCCCCCGGACACTGTGCGTATATCTCTG
The DNA here is from genome assembly GCF_055691185.1 of Crinia signifera. NCBI lineage: Eukaryota > Metazoa > Chordata > Amphibia > Anura > Myobatrachidae > Crinia > Crinia signifera. The sequence goes on along the minus strand of NC_139218.1, from coordinate 1,496,620 downwards.
TTATATCCCTTCTATTCCCCCCCCCCCCCCCAGACACTGTGCGTATATCTCTGTTATATCCCTTCTATTCCCCCCGGACACTGCGCGTATATCTCTGTTATATCCCTTCTATTCCCCCCCCCCCCCCCCCCCCCCCCCCCCAGACACTGTGCGTATATCTCTGTTATATCCCTTCTAATCCTCCCCGGACCCTGCATGTATATCTGTTACATCCCTTCTATTCCCCCCGGACACTGTGCGTATATCTCTGTTATATCCCTTCTATTACCCCCGGACACTGTGCGTATATCTGTTACATCCCTTCTATTCCCCCCGGACACTGTGCGTATATCTCTGTTATATCCCTTCTATTCCCCCCGGACACTGTGCGTATATCTCTGTTATATCCCTTCTATTCCCCCCCCCCCCCCCAGACACTGTGCGTATATCTCTGTTATATCCCTTCTATTCCCCCCGGACACTGCGCGTATATCTCTGTTATATCCCTTCTATTCCCCCCCCACTCCCCCCCAGACACTGTGCGTATATCTCTGTTATATCCCTTCTAATCCCCCCCGGACCCTGCATGTATATCTGTTACATCCCTTCTATTCCCCCCGGACACTGTGCGTATATCTCTGTTATATCCCTTCTATTCCCCCCGGACACTGCACGTATATCTCTGTTATATCCCTTCTATTCCCCCCGGACACTGTGCGTATATCTCTGTTACATCCCTTCTATTCCCCCCGGACACTGTGCGTATATCTGTTACATCCCTTCTATTCCCCCCGGACACTGTGCGTATATCTGTTACATCCCTTCTATTCCCCCCGGACACTGTGCGTATATCTGTTACATCCCTTCTATTCCCCCCGGACACTGTGCGTATATCTCTGTTATATCCCTTCTAATCCCCCCGGACACTGTGCGTATATCTCTGTTATATCCCTTCTAATCCCCCCGGACACTGTGCGTATATCTCTGTTATATCCCTTCTATTTCCCCCGGACACTGTGCGTATATCTCTGTTACATCCCTTCTATTCCCCCCGGACACTGTGCGTATATCTGTTACATCCCTTCTAATCCCCCCGGACACTGTGCGTATATCTGTTACATCCCTTCTAATCCCCCCGGACACTGTGCGTATATCTGTTACATCCCTTCTAATCCCCCCCGGACCCTGCGCGTATATCTGTTACATCCCTTCTAATCCCCCCGGACACTGTGCGTATATCTCTGTTATATCACTTCTATTCCCCCTGGACCCTGCGCGTATATCTGTTACATCCCTTCTATTCCCCCCGGACACTGTGCGTATATCTCTGTTATATCACTTCTATTCCCCCCCCCCCCCGGACACTGTGCGTATATCTCTGTTATATCCCTTCTATTCTCCCCGGACACTGTGCGTATATCTCTGTTATATCCCTTCTATTCCCCCCGGACACTGCACGTATATCTGTTACATCCCTTCTATTCTCCCCGGACACTGTGCGTATATCTCTGTTATATCCCTTCTATTCCCCCCCCCCCCCCCCGGACACTGTGCGTATATCTCTGTTATATCCCTTCTATTCTCCCCGGACACTGTGCGTATATCTCTGTTATATCCCTTCTATTCCCCCTGGACCCTGCGCGTATATCTCTGTTACATCCCTTCTATTCTCCCCGGACACTGTGCGTATATCTCTGTTATATCCCTTCTATTCTCCCCGGACACTGTGCGTATATCTGTTATATCCCTTCTATTCCCCCCGGACACTGTGCGTATATCTCTGTTATATCCCTTCTATTCTCCCCGGACACTGTGCGTATATCTCTGTTATATCCCTTCTATTCCCCCTGGACCCTGCGCGTATATCTCTGTTACATCCCTTCTATTCTCCCCGGACACTGTGCGTATATCTCTGTTATATCCCTTCTATTCCCCCCGGACACTGCACGTATATCTGTTACATCCCTTCTATTCCCCCTGGACACTGTGCGTATATCTGTTATATCCCTTCTATTCCCCCCGGACACTGTGCGTATATCTGTTATATCCCTTCTATTCCCCCCGGACACTGTGCGTATATCTCTGTTATATCCCTTCTATTCTCCCCGGACACTGTGCGTATATCTCTGTTATATCCCTTCTATTCCCCCTGGACACTGTGCGTATATCTGTTACATCCCTTCTATTCCCCCCGGACACTGTGCGTATATCTCTGTTATATCCCTTCTATTCCCCCCGGACACTGTGCGTATATCTGTTACATCCCTTCTATTCCCCCCGGACACTGTGCGTATATCTGTTACATCCCTTCTATTCCCCCCCGGACACTGTGCGTATATCTCTGTTATATCCCTTCTATTCCCCCCGGACACTGTATGTATATCTCTGTTACATCCCTTCTAATCCCCCCGGACACTGTGCATATATCTGTTACATCCCTTCTATTCCCCCCGGACACTGTGCGTATATCTGTTACATCCCTTCTATTCCCCCCGGACACTGTGCGTATATCTCTGTTACATCCCTTCTAATCCCCCCCGGACACTGTGCGTATATCTGTTACATCCCTTCTATTCCCCCTGGACCCTGCGCGTATACATCCCTTCTAATCCCCCCGGACACTGTGCGTATATCTCTGTTATATCACTTCTATTCCCCCCCGGACACTGTGCGTATATCTCTGTTATATCCCTTCTATTCCCCCCCCCCCCCCCCCCCCCGGACACTGTGCGTATATCTCTGTTATATCCCTGAAAACTCACCTATTCATCAAAGCGTAACCCTTCCACTGCATAAACTAGCTGGTTCTCCGACCCCTTGCCTGTTTACAAGAGGTACAAGCAAGTGGGTGGTGGCTAGATAGCAGGATATAATTACATAGTTACATAGTATGTAAGGCTGAAAAAAGACTTGCGTCTATCTAGTTCAACCTGGTATAGATATCCATTGCTGATTTGGTAGGTTCTGGTATTTTACAGACAAATTATATTTGTACCCATGGATGTTTTTCTCCAGTAAATGTTTGTCCAACTTTGCCTTGAACGCATTTAATGAGCCAGCCGTTACCACCTCTCTGGGAAGAGAGTTCCAGAGTTTGACTGTTCTGACCGTAAATAAATTCTTTCTACTAGCTGAATGAAATCTTTTTTTCTTCTAATCTATACTCATGCCCTAGATTCCTTTCTAGTAGACATTTCCTTATATTGGCCCCTGATATACTTGTACATGTTGAGCATGTCCCCCCTTAAACGTCTCTTTTCTAATGTAAATAGTCCCGGTACTTGTTTCCTAGCACGGCCACAATCTTGTGGATCGTGTACCTTTCAGTTAAGGTACACGATCCACACGATGGACCCGATTTCCTTTGAAATCAGGTCCATTTTGCCGGCAAAGGTACAAAATCGGGGGCATCGCGTCGGTCGGGACCATTAACATTGGTCCCGACGCGACCGACGCGATGCCCCAGATTTCCCCATAGGCTTCAATGTTAAAATATTTTTTTAACATTGAAATCGTGAGGATCGCATCGGTCTTGTGCCATTATAATGGCACAAGATGAGATGGACTTGATTAAGTCCATCTCACCTTTAAAAAAATGTGAAATGGGCCAATATGACCCCATTTCACATTATAGATGTCCCCGTCGTCACCCCACGATAGACGCCAACCCGAAGCGTGGCGAGCGCAGCGTTGCGCGTCCTCCGACCTTTTCATTCCCCTACTATCCACGTCGGCGTGGAGTTGAGAATAGAATAGTGTGGCGAGCGCAGCGAGCCATCGAGCCTGAAGCGTGGCGAGCGCAGCGAGCCCCGCGAGGGGACGCGTATAACTTCACAGGTATACGCGTCCCCTCGCGGGGCTCGCTGCGCTCGCCACGCTTCGGGCTCGGTGGCTCGCTGCGCTCGCCACACTATTCTATTCTCAACTCCACGCCGACGTGGATAGTAGGGGAATGAAAAGGTCGGAGGACGCGCACCGCCGCCCCGCGCGGGCTTGCTGCGCTCGCCACGCTTTGGGTTGGCGTCTATCGTGGGGTGGGGTTTACGTCGTTAAATTTGGGGGTCTAGGGAATATTTTACATTGAATCCAATGTAAAATCGGGTCCCAGGGACCCGATTTTACATTTCATTCAATCAAAAAATCGGGTCGATCGCATCGCATGCGACCAAATCGCATGCGATGCGATCGACCCGATTTTTGCGACACGACCACCCCGATGTAAATCGGGGTGGCCGTGCTAGGAAACAAGTACCATAGTCCCAAATTGCTTAATCTCTCCCCATAGCTTAAATTCTCCATTCCCCTAATAAGCTTTGTTGCTCGCCTTTGGACTTTTTCTAATTCTATGATGTCCATTTTATAGTGTGGGGCCCAGAACTGCACTCCGTACTCGAGGTGAGGTCTCACCAATGCTTTATATAGTGGCATAATTACCCTTGAGTCCCTAGTTTCCATTCCCCTCTTAATACATGCCAGAATTTTGTTGGCCTGTTTTGTAGCTACATTACAATGGGCACTACATCCTAGATTGCTGTCTATTTGGACTCCTAGATCCTTTTCAAGTATGGAATTACCCAGTTCCTCTCCGCTAAGGTTGTAACTTGCACACTGGTTGTGTCTCCCAAGGTGCATAACCTTACATTTATCTACATTGAACCTCATCTTCCATTTTTTTGCCCACTCATCTAGAATTGCAAGATCATTTTGAAGCATGGTAATCTGTCTGTCTCCCCTTCCTACTAGATTGTAAGCTCCTCCGAGCAGGGCCCTCTTCCCTCCTGTTGTCAAAGCCCTCTTCTCTTCACATTTCACTCACAGCTCTCCTATACTCAAACACTCAGGGCCTTATTCTGGTCGATGCGGTCCGTTCCGAATTCTTTCAGAGGGCGCATTTTAGCCGTCTGCGTAGGCAACGCTATGCGCATGTGACACGCATGGTCTCTGTACTCGTTCTCACTAATACCGTAAAGAAATGTGCACCGAATTGACTCGGGAAATATGGGCGTTTTTGGGCGTCATTCGGACTTGCACAAGGGCGTGGTTTCAAAGTGGGAAAAACTGGGCGTAAATATGGGCGTACACGAGGGAGTGCACGAACTCTGGTAGGTGTGCATTCAGACAGCACACCGACTGCAAACGAACCAACACGCATGAAATATGCCATCTTCATAAGCAAGTTTCACTTTGCGGAGAGCACTTGTTCATGCGCTAGGCATTCGGTTCACCCAATTAGTACGCCCGCACCTGAAGCACGGACGCCTGGATACAATCCACTCCTCTACTCATTAATTACACTCTTTTCATTGCTTCAATTGGAAGCATTGCTGCCTAAAGGGACCATTACTTAAAGGGGTAACAATGATTGAATAGCACTTCACATGATGTAAGGGTTAATGTAAAGTGGTAGTAATGTGTTTAAGTATCAAATAGGATTTAATTGATTACAAATATAAACAATCCCTTTTTTATGAGGTTACCTAATTGCATAAGTGTGTCATGTGACAGATTTATGAGTTCAGATAATACTTGTGAGTTTTGCAGAAATACACCGCATTGGTGCGTACGGGCAGCTTCCCGTCCGTTCTGACGCTTTAAGACCGTGCAGAATCTTTGTGTGGCCACCGCACACGCACGGTTTGGATGTTGTCCGAAAACACACCGTCTTAGAGAGCGAGTCGGTCCGAATGCGGAGGACCTGTGGGCGTTTGTTCTTACAATGTCCGCACAGCGTGGCGTGTGGTCCGCTCCGAAAGAATTCGGAACGGACCACACCAACCAGAATAACCTCCTCAGTGACCATCTTCGTCCGCATACTCCTCTCCATCATTGGCATCTAGCCTCTAGTTGTATGTTGATTGGGTCCTCACTACTTATATATAATCTGTAATGTGTATTGATCTGTGGTGCTCTTTATTTGTACTGTATTTTTGTTATTTATTCAATGTTATGCCAAGCTTTGTCTCCCTGTATTGTTCCTTTGTACGGCGCTGCGAAACACTTGTGGCGCCTTATAAATAAAATGATAATAATAATAATCCCTTCTATTCACCCCTGAACACTGCACCTTTATCTCTGTTACATCCCTTCTATTCCCCCCGGACACTGCACAGTTATCTCTGTTATATCCCTTCTATTCCCCCCGGACACTGCACATTTTTATTCTTCGGGAGACGTCAGGGGCCACAGAGCTTAACAATGGGTAGAGAGCGGATGAGCGACCATTCTAGCACCAGAAAATACCCACGTGAGTCTCCTCCCCTGATCCCTTCCTGCCTGCCTGCTGCATAGTGATAGAGGGACACAGAGCTCTCAGCCATTCCGGGGTCCACCTCTTCACAGCCAGGCCATTTGGGCAAATCCCCCCTGTACCTCTCCTACTGGAGCACAGGGTACAGCAATTTATGCTCCTGCCGGCCATAGTGCTTTGCGGAGCTCAGTGCCGTTTTATTATTTGCATTATATGTGTGCTGTGTCTCTTATACTGTGTTAACACCATCACTGCGTGTCAGAAGTATAATGTGTTACCTGTACCAGTGTAGCTGCCTCTTGTACAATGTCAGAGGACAGCGATAGTGACACAGGGGCTCCTATATTGGTGTCCTGCACATGTTGTAAGGTTGGCTTACCCCAGCTTGAGGAGGGGTTTTGCCAACAGTGTATCAATGGTCATGCGCAGCCTCCTGTGGCAGCTTCCTCTCACGAATCTGCTGGGGCTCAGTCCCCTACTCAGGTTATGTCGCAGTTAGTAGACAATCTCTTTTCTCCTTCATCCACTAGGTGTCACTAGAGTTGCACTGGGGAATAGAAGGCGACCACAGGGAGCACGGGCACTTTAAATATAACATTAGTGTGGCCAACTCCTCCCCTTCTACTTCCCCTCTCAGGCAGTCTTAGTTTGTTCCCGCAAGGGAGCAGGTCACACTTGTGCTCACTCCTGGGCATTTTTATAATTAACTAAAGCAGCAAGTTTTTTTTCTTCACAGAGGACAGGCAGATAGTTGCTGCTACTATCTGCCTGCTATGAGGAAAGCCTGCCGGAGGGAGCCGGCTGCTGCTACGGTTTGCGCCCGGCTCCCTGGCTGCAGAGACCACCGTCTTTGGAGATGAAACGGGCGCTGCGATCCTCCCCCAGCCACACCACTCACCCTCTATTAGCAGCGGAGGTCAGGGCTCTACAAAGGCGGCAGAGCAGAGGATTATTTAAAATCTGGCGCCATGGAGAAGAGAGTTGCCGGGCGGGGGGGGGCAGAGCTACCGCGTGGTACTCCCAGCCGCCCCGGCTATCTCCAGCATTTCAGTGTGCATGCGGCGGCCATTTTCTTTGTACTTCGCACCGCTGGTCACATTATTGGAGGCTCCCCAGTGTCACTGCACACTCCACCAAAGGCTGCAAAGAACACTCCATTCTCCTGGTGACCGTCCTGCTACAGCTCTACCCAGTCTGTGAGTTACAGGGGGGAGGGGGGGGGAGGGGGGGGGGTTAGAGCTAGGTGAAGACAGTTGGGCTGTGTTAAAAGTAGGGCTATAGCGCTCCCTGGATATATACAGGTTGAGTATCCCGTATCCAAAATGCTTGGGACCAGGAGAATTTTGGATAACGGATTATTCCGTATTTCGGAATATTTTAATATTTCAATTATGTATTTTGAAGTATCTTGCATGTATGCTGTATAAACACACAAAATACACACAAATATATTTTATTACCACATAAAATACACACAAATATATTATTTGTTCAAAAAACAAGGTTTCAAAACATGAAACAAAATGTGTGTACTGTGTGTACTATCTCAGATATTGAATTTGAATGCCAAGCAATCATAATATAGTGCCTGTTACATATCATGTCCTTAGTAGTGCTGTTACAAATGTCCCCAGTGAGTTTTTAGTAAAAAAAAAAAAAAAATTTCACTTTCTGGAATGTATGGTTTGTATAGACCCTGTGGCAGCTTCTCCTTTTCACTGTCTCTCCCATCCAGTGCTCTATCTGGATCTTCTATACCTACTCTCCCTTGGGTGTGTGGTAGTGTGTAGACCTGTCTGTGTGCCTTATAGTTGTGATAATGGCAGGGGGTAAGCTCCAAGAGGATTGCTTGTAAAAAGTGTAATACTAAATGTACACCTTCCTCAGAGGGGATTTTGTACTGTGATAAATGCACTGTCAATTTCCCTCCCACTCAACCCCCCTTTCTGGGCTACACAATTTACAGATGTCATGTCACGCTTATCCTCTGAACTCTCAGTCTCAGGATGGGTAGACATCTAGAAGCCAGCAGAGTGATTTAGCCTCTGCAGTACAAAGCCTCACTAGAGCCTTGGCTTCAGGGCAATCTGAATCTCGCCCTTCTTCCTCAAAATAGCCCCCCCCCCGCCTTTGCAAAGGAAGAGGGCCCCTCCACAACAGGTGGACTCCCCTGATTCTTATGACATGACAGAATTAGAAGTGGGTGAATTTGCACCCCCCCCCCCCCCTTCCCTTGAGGAGGTGCAGGAAGTGCTGGCTTTGGACACTCAGGAGCCTGCAGAACCCTCCTTTTTGGTAAAAAGCAAAAACAGTCCTCCAACTTCCCCACTGCGGAAGAGAGGCCTGGAGTCATCCAGACAAACGGTTTCAAACCCCTCGCAGGTTTTTAACAAATTACCCATTTCTGCCAGAAGGTAGAAAGAGGGTAAAAATTCCCCCTTCGGTGGATTCCTCTGTGTCACGGCTGTCAAAAGACAGTCCTCCCGGTTCCTGTGGCTACCACCCTAAAAGACATCTCTGACTGCAAGTTAGAGTTAACCCTGAAAATAATTTTTCAGCTTCTGGGGTCTTGCAGCATCCAGCACAAGTCGGATGCTGGGTTAATAAGGCCATAGGCGTATGGGCCTCACAAATCTCGTCTGCGATACGTGAGGGTTCAGACCCTGCTACTGTCATTCAACTGTCATAGCAGATTCAAGATGCCTCAACTTTTCTGATGGAAGCGTCCTCGCACATTTGTATAGTTGCAGCTAGAATTTCTGCGCTATCTATTCTGGCTTGCAATGCCCTCTGGCTGCACCAGTGGCAGGCGGACACCGAATCTAAAAGAGTAGTGAAGGCCTTGGCCTTCAATGGGGAGGTCCTGTTCAGTCCTGAGCTGGATAAATGGATATCCCAGGTGACAGGTGGTAAGTCACACTTTCTTTCTTCAGCAGCACCGCCTTCTGTTCGCAGGGCCACACAGGTAGCTTTATTTCGGTCCTTTAGCCCCTCAAACAGATTTAGGGGTCGATCCAGAGGTGGCACTCCATCACACCAAGGTTCCAGAGGTCGCAGAAGAGGTGCCTCTGCAACTACCCTGGACCTCCAAGCCTGCAGCATGACGGTCTTCCGTCCCATCTGGGGGACCCCAGGGTGGGACCTAGACTACGAAATTTCAGTCACGTCTGGCTCCAGTCCTGTCAGGACTCCTGGGTAAGGGATCTTGTGGCCCTAGGCTACAAAATTCACTTCCGTCTAACTCCCCCAAACAGGTTTTTCAAAACAGGGATGCCAGTTCCTCCAGAGAAGGGGAATCTCTTATTGGCAGCCATTGCCAGATTGAAAAACACAGGAATGGTGGTTCCGGTTCCTACAGAACCGCGTACCCAAGGCTACTACTCAAGTCTTTTTCTCGTGCCAAAGCCGGATGGCTCAGTATGCCCCATTCTTTATTTAAAGGATTTGAACCCGTACTTGCAGGTGGTCAAATTCAAAATGGAGTCCTTGCAGTCAGTGATACAGGGGTTGGAAGAGGGGGAGTTCGTGGTATCTATCGATATTAAAGGATGTGTACCTACACATCCCCATCTGGCCCCCCCACCAAGCATTTCTTCGGTTTGCGGTGCAGGATCATCACTAGCAGTTTCAGGCACTACCATTCGGCCTATCGTCCGCACCTCGGATTTTCACCAAGGTTATGGCGGTGATAATGGAGGTTCTCTGCACTCAAGGTGTAACAATCATACCTTATCTAGACGACCTTCCTATCTTGGGAGACCCTGCTGGAGAACATTCTTCTCGCTCAAAGAATCCTCATTTCTTCTACGATCCCATGGCAGCCTTAACATTGGGATTCCATCCCTCCTCCTCGTAATTAGACAGGTTACTTTTTTCCCAGGGACCTCCCCTTCCTGTATAAATCCCTGCTCCTCCCATACCCTGGTGTCTTTTTTTCCTGTCTCCTTGTGTAGTTAGAGGCAGGAGTGGTTACTTTATTTTGGGCTCACTTCATAGATACAGGGGGTCACTATGGGGAAGAGCAACATGGAAGCGTGGCTCTAAGAGTACTGTCCATGTAAAAAGGTCAGGAGCGGATGGGTAAGTCTCCTTAAAAAGCATATATGTATATCACCTTAAACCGCTGCGGAAATCCAGCATGATACTGCTACTGAGAACGGCGGCGTCCAGGCAGCGTGTGCGACTACAAGCACCAGGATTCAGAGCGCCGGAGGCGACTTCCGCCAACGCCAGGCTTTCAGAGTGGCGGTGACGCGCTTCCGCCGCGGCAGGACTACAGCGTCCACAATGCATTGCGGGACGCCATTTCCGGCAACAGCACGCACGGCGCGCTCTGCACAGTTAAAAGCCGCTGGACGGGCGGCACTATGGCAGCTTGTATGAAAGCAGAGGGATCTCTGAGCAAGCGGTGGACAGCGTTTTCTGAGAGGCCAGTGGCAGTGACTTGTTTTAGCCGGTTTAAGGTAGGACACTTCCTTACTACTCAGATACCTCATATGCTTAGAGGATATCTCTCATGGGAATATGTTCATTCAGGTCCTTTGACAGTATGGAACAGCAGAATCTGCCTTCCCCCACTAGAGAAGAGAGTGCCCCTGTGAGGTGAGCCTTGTTATTTTTTTTATGCTAATAGGAATAGGGTTTTTTTTGTTATAGCATAGTGACAGGCTTTCTTTCTCCATAGTGTGCCGGATATTGAGGTACAGACTGGAGCTAGGAAGAAAACAATTAAGAAAAAGCATAGAGAAACATGCTGCATGAACTGTGACAGAAAGTTTGAATTTGTACAAGGCAAAACACTATGTGGACAGTGTGAAGTACGACCTAAACAGGACTCAGGAGCAAGTAGTGATAGTCATACTAAGATGCTTAAGGATTTGATGGACTGGATGAGAGACTCTTTCGTTTCTAAAACAGAGTATAGGGAGGATCAGGGCTCTAAAAGGTCCAGAGATCAAGCAGGTCTGCCATATGAGGATCCCAATACTTCTGATGAGCAGGACGGGGCACAGGTTGCCGATGATGAGCCTGGTGAAATCAAGGAGGACACTAGAATATTCAATTTTGAGACAGTTGAGATTATTCTGAAAAATATATATAAAACCATGAATTATGAGGATCCGGTAACTCCCGTGGAGGGGGCGGATGTATTATTTGAGGATAGGTCGAAAAAGACAAGATCCTTTCCGGTACACCGTGTAATCAAAGAGGTCATTAATAAAGAATGGACGAATGTGGAGAAAAAACAGGGCAAGTTGTTCCGAGTCGACCGGATGTATCCCATTAAGGATGATGATTTTGTTAAATGGTGCGGATTACCAAGAATTGATGCAGCTGTGGCGGAGGTTACATCTCGCACTACCTTACCGTTGGAGGACGGAGCCTCCTTCAAGGATCCAATGGATCGAAGAATGGAGAACTCATTAAGAAAGCTACACTTCTCCACGGCTGTATCTTTGAAGGCGGGTGTATCCATGGCATCAGTAGCCAGGGCCCTTAGGGTATGGTGTACCACTCTTCATAATGACATTGAGGAGAAAATCTCCAGACAATATTTATTAAAGAATTTAGAGGTGATCCAAAAATCGGTGGAGTTCTTATGCGAAGCCTCATTGGATGTGACAACATTTGCAGCCAGGGCTATGTCAGCTGGAGTAGCCACAAGAAGAGCTCTATGGCTAAGGCCCTGGGCTGCTGACTCCAATTCAAAGAACCGTCTAGTATCGTTACCTTTTGAAGGAGCATTCCTATTTGGGACCAAACTGGATGCACTAATTCATAGGCTTACGGGAGGTAAATCCTTGAAATTACCTCAAGATAGGAAGACTCGTTTCCAATATCCTTCAGGCTCCAGACAAGCGTTCAGAGAAGCCAAGTCTTATAGGCCAGGTAGGCCATACAGTCAGAGAGGGGCTTTCGCCTCTTCTCGCCAGTCCTTTCGTCAAAACTTCCGAAGAGGTGGCAGGCAATGACAGTCAGCAGTTTCCCCCGGTAGGAGCCCGGCTGTTACTATTTACCAACATTTGGGGGAATTCAGTTCAGGACATTTGGGTTCAGAACATAGTGTCCGAAGGTTATCAGCTGGAGTTTGCTCAGGTACCAATCAAGAATTATTTTATGGAATCAAGAAATCCGAGATCAAAGTTGGAAGAGACAGAATTGAAGAAGATCATAGTCAATCTGCTACTAATAAGAGCAATAGAGCCGGTTCCATCAGAACAGAGGATGGAGGGGTTTTACTCCAATCTTTTCCTAGTCAGGAAGAATACAGGAGGTTTCAGAACGATAATAGACCTAAGGCGTCTGAATCAATACCTGGAAGTAAGGAAATTCCAGATGGAGACTATGAAGACGATCACAGCAGGAGTAAGAAGAGGAGACTTCATGGTGTCTCTAGACTTAAAGGACGCCTACTATCATGTTCCGATCCACAACAGTCACAGAAAATTTCTCAGGTTTTCAATCAAGGGAAAACACTATCAGTTCACGTGCCTCCCCTTCGGGTTAGCCTCATCCCCGAGGGTATTCACCAAGGTGCTAATAACAGTGATAGCGAATCTCAGGAAGAGGGGGATTCTGTTATGGCCTTATTTGGACGATATTTTGATAGCTGCTCCCTCCAAGCAAATTCTAATGAAACAGCTCAAGATAGTAAAGGAGCACTTGCAGTCGCACGGATGGCTGGTGAACGAAGGAAAGAGCCAGCTGGAGCCAACACAAAGAATAAAGTTTCTGGGAGTGATGATAGATTCCGTGAAGTTCACCATTTCCCTGTCAGAGGAAAGATGTTTGAAGATAAGAGAACTAGCGGTCGCCTTGGCAGGAAGAAGAGTTGTAGTTCTCAGAGATTGGGTAAGGCTTTTGGGAATGATGTCATCCACGATCGGGATAGTTCCATGGGCTCAATGGAACATGAGAGAATTACAGTGGGCAGTGTTGCCATACCTAAAGAGAAGATGGACAAAGGCAGAGAAGGTGTCAATTCCGGACAAAGCAAAGAAATCTCTGTCATGGTGGAGCAAGCCAACCCTGAGGGACAAGGTGACATCGTTGAAGATGCCCAAATTTATAGTCATTACAACCGACGCGAGCCAGTTAGGCTGGGGAGCCCATTCCGAAGGAGAGACGGTACAAGGGCTATGGACAAAAGGAGAAAGTCGGAATTCATCCAATTGGCGAGAGGCCGAGGCGGTATGGAGAGCAATCGAGTTCTTTTCTCCAAGAATCAGGAAGTCAGATTTAAGAATCTTCTCCGACAATACCTCAGTCGTGGCCTACATAAATCATCAGGGGGGCACGAGGAGCAAGTCCCTAATGAATGTAGTTGCGAAGATAGTGTCATGGGCAGAGGAGAATCTGAATTCACTATCAGCCTTATTCATGCCCGGGAAACAGAATGTGCTAGCAGACTTTCTCAGTCGAAAACAGATCCTCCCAGGCGAGTGGGAGTTGAATGGGGAGACCTTCAGGGAACTAACCAGCCGGTTTGGAGTTCCAGAAGTGGACCTCATGGCGACACATTTGAACAAAAAGGTAGAGAAATTCTTCTCCAGATTTTGGCTACCCCAAACATCAGCAGCGGATGCCTTGTCAGTCCAGTGGACGTTCCGACTAGGGTATGTGTTCCCACCATTTCCATTGATTCACAAGGTGTTAAAGAAAATAATGGAAGATCAGGTAGAGGTGATAATAATCCTTCCTTTCTGGCCTCGGAGATCCTGGTTCTCAACAGTACAGAGATTGGCGATTCTGGGTCCATGGACCCTCCCACTGAGACCAGATTTGTTAAGACAGGATCAAGTGCTTCACCCAGATCCAGCTACTCTAGCTTTGACGGCTTGGAGATTGAAAGGAACTCCTTGAAGCAGAAAGGTCTGTCAGACCAAGTGGTGGCGATCCTGCTACAAGCAAGGAAGAAAGTTTCTTCGAATATCTACTATAGGGTATGGCGTACCTTTATTAACTGGAGAGGGGTAACATTACCAATACAAGAGACATCCACAGCAGAGATTCTACAGTTCCTGTGTAGAGGGTTCTCCGAGGGTCTGGCCAACTCTACATTAAAGGTGCAGATCTCAGCCTTGAGCGTCCTGGTGGAGAGAAGGCTGGCAGAAGAACAATTGATTATAAGATTCTGTAACGCAATTAAGAGGATGAGACCTCCAATTAGAGCGCTAGTAGCATCATGGGATCTGAATTTGGTGTTGACGACCTTAATGAGACCTCCATTTGAACCCTTGTCCGAGACTTCGTTGAGACATTTAACATGGAAAACAGTATTCTTAGTTGCCATAACATCGGCAAGAAGAGTCAGTGAACTACAAGCCCTTTGGGCTGAAGAACCATATTTAAAGATACTTCCAGGAAGAATTGTTTTAAAGACAAATCCACATTTCGTTCCAAAAGTGGTTTCTGAATTTCACCTCAATCAGGAGATCTCGCTACCTTCATTCTATCCTGACCCACAGAGTGAAGAAGAAGAATTGTTACACAGACTAGATGTGGTAAGATGTATTACCATTTACCTACAAAGAATGGAGGATGTTAGGCAATCAAGAAGCCTGTTCATCATCCCGGAAGGAGCCAGAAAGGGGCTCACACCTACCAAGCAGACCATCGCTAGATGGTTGAGAGAAGTTATCTCATTTGCATATAAATTGGAAGGAAGAGAAGTTCCGGCGATCATTTCGGCACACTCCACGAGGGCTACGGCGACTTCCTGGGCCCTGAAGGCGAATGCATCAGTCAAGGATCTGTGCGACGCCGCTACTTGGTCCTCAGTCCATACCTTTTCAAGGCATTATGAGCTAGATGTTTCAAGAACTCAATTTGGGAGTCAAGTTTTGCAGAGTGTGTTTAAAAAGTAAAATATTATAGAACATGCTTTCGTGTCCCTCCCTTTCTTATTTGCTTTGGTATTTCCCAATGTTAAGGCTGCCATGGGATCGTAGAAGAAAACATCGGATTATACTCACCGATAATTCCTTTTCTTCTTAGAGACCATGGCAGCCATGGTTTGCCCTCCCTTTTGTGTTCTTTTTTCCCAGGAATGGAAGGAGACACTCGAAAAGACACCAGGGTATGGGAGGAGCAGGGATTTATACAGGAAGGGGAGGTCCCTGGGAAAAAAGTAACCTGTCTAATTACGAGGAGGAGGGATGGAATCCCAATGTTAAGGCTGCCATGGTCTCTAAGAAGAAAAGGAATTATCGGTGAGTATAATCCGATGTTATCCCATGGATGGATCCTCAATTTCGAGAAGTCCACTGCTTCTACCAGCTCAGCGCCTTTTGTTTATTGGGATGATCTTGGACACAGTCTAGATAAAAGTATTTTTACCATCCGACAAGATCCAGTCCTTACAGATCTTGGTCAGGCTTGTCCTGCGTCACAGACAGGTGTCCGTTTACCTTTGCACCAGGCTCCTGGGAAAGATGGTATCCACTTTCGAGGTGGTGCAGTACGGGCGGTTCCACTCTCGCCCATTTCAGCTGTTGCTTCTCCATCAGTGGTACGTATCTCACCTGCACCTACAGCAGATGGTGACCCTATCTCCTCGAGCTCGTCTGTCCTTGCTTTGGTGGCTCAACACAGCCAACGTACAGCAAGGAAAACGGTTTGTGATCTGGGACTGGACCCTCCTCACCACGGACACCAGCCTCCGAGGTTGGGGAGCAGTCACCTTAGACCATCAGTTCCAGGGGTTATAGACCAGACAGGAGAGTCTCCTCTCGATCAACGTTCTGGATCTGAGAGCTGTCTATTACGCGCCTTCTACAGGCAAAATGTCTCCTTCAGGGCAAGGCCATCTGCATCCAGTTCGACAACTGCACGGCAGTGGCGTATATCAACAAGCAGGGAGGAACCCGCAGTTGCGCAGCCATGAAGGAGGTCAGCAGAATCCTGATCTGGGCGCAGACTCACGCTCTGGCCCTCTCGCCATTTTCATACCCGGAGTAGAAAACTGGGAGGCTGATTTTCTCAGCCGGTAAGATGTACATCAGGGAGAATGGTCCTTACACCCTCAGATCTTTCAGAGGTTGATCCTTCGGGGGGGCCGTCCTCAGGTGGACCTGATGGCGTCCTGTCACAAAGGGGTGGACGAGCTGGTCGCTCCGTGGCCCTTCCAGTTTGTGTACCCCTTTCCACCGTTCCCGTTGATACCTCGAGTTTTTCAACGCATCCGGAGAGAGGGAGTCACGGCTCTGTTCATACCACCAGACTGGCCATGTCTGTCTTGGTACACCAGTCTGACAGCAATGCTGATAGATGAACCATGGCCCCTGCCTCTTCAGGACGAGCTTCTCAGCCAGGGACCCTTACTGCCACTGGCCTCTGCCAGGCGCGTATCTGAACTTGGGGCTCTTTCTTGTCATTTCCCCCTTCCTTCAGTTCCATTCTGACAGAGCGGAACTCCGAACTAGTCTGTCTTTCTACCAAAGGTAGTATCTACCTTTCACTTAAATCAACCAATTGTGGTTCCAGCATTTACGGAGGACTCACCAGAGGCAGATCACTGGATGTTGTCAGGGCTCTGCGCATCTATGTTTCTTGCACAGCCCCCATTAGGAAGTCTGATGCTCTGTCACCTACGACCCCTTACGTCGCGGGTGGCCAGCTTCTAAGCAAACACTTTCTAGGTGCATTGGAATGACAATTCGTCGGGCCTATGTCACCTTTTCTCGGACTCCTGCTTGCATAACAGCACACTCAACCAGATCGGTGGGTCCCCTTTGTTAGGTTTTACAGATTTGATACCTTTGCGGCTCAGCGTTCATTGTTTGGCCACACGGTATCCAAACATCAGCATTCACCCACCCAGGTTGGAAGCTCTGGGGCATTCCCCAGTGTAACTCCAGTGACACCTAGTGGATGAAGGGGAGAGAGTGATTTTGTACTTAACGTAAATTATTTTCTCAGAGTCCACAGGTGTCACTGGACGCCCACCACAGCGCTGTTCTCTTCTGTTGCCTTAGGGCAAGTTACCTATCGGTGTAATTACCTTGGAGTTTTCCCTGTTACATAGTAGGTGAGGCTGAAATAAAGACTTGCATCCATCTAGTTCAACCTATGTTTATAGTAGCTAATCCCTTGTTGTATAGTATGTTCTGATATTTTAAAGACAGATTGTTACTTATTCGTACCCGTGGATGTTTTTAACCAATAAATGTTTATCCAACCTGTTATAGTTACAGCTGTTATGTTGTCTGTTGACTCTGTATGTTTTGGTTTTCAGTGTTTTTTTTCTCACTGTCTTCTTCTTTACTTCATGTATTGAATGATGTATGTGGTATTTAACCTCCTCTTCGGAAGTGTGTTTTATCTTCCTGCTCCCTTCCGAGCACAATCCTTAGGACTGCCTGAGAGAAAGTAGAAGGGGAGGAGTTGGCCACACTAATTTTATATTCAAAGTGCCTATGCTCCCTGTGGTCGCCTTCTATTCCCCAGACACATGATGACTCGGAGAAAAGGATTTATGGTAAGTACAAAATCCCTCCATCTGCACCGCCACATCTCCAGTGTGTGCCCCCTTGTGGAGGAGCCTGCCTGGGCACGTGGCAGCCTTGGTTCATGGCATCCAGACATCCTTACAGAGTAAACCTGGAAGCCGCATGGCTCGGGTCAGAGGGGCCCTTTCCCTCAGACCCCTCCTCCAGCCGCTAGTGCCCCGCTCCCGCCAGTGGTGTGGGGGCACAAGACGGCCGTGTGGCCCCTGCCACCGGTCCCCACTGCCCCAACCCCCCCCCCCCAAAAAAAAATGGCCAGCATCTCCCTGAAGCCGAGGCGGGCAGGGAGACACTGGCCATCCGTCGTGATACTGGGACGCGTGTTTGCGTGAGATGCATGCGCGCCCCAGTCCCTATCATTTATATTGAGCCCACATACTATTGGTAATGCTCATGCTGCCCACCGATGGTGCAAATCACCATCGATGGGCAGCATGAACGTAATCATGCTGCCCGACACCAATGGCCTCTACTACAGCCTATGCACTTACTGGATAGTGCGGCTGTGCAGTACTAGTGTGCTGACACAATGGGGGGAGCTGCTGCTGTGTGCACGGGAAGAGAACGGAGCAAGAAGCAGGGACTGGCTCCGTGACAAGGCGGGTGGGCGGTGACTGACAAGGCGGGTGGGCGGGTCCCGGCGGGTGCAGGAGGCTAGTGTCGCTGGTGCACAGTGCTTTGTGCACCAGCGACCTGCAATTTTTAGGCAGAATCAGAGGAGCAAGCTCCCCAACCAGCGACCATGAAGGGCTGGCCATGGGAGCGCGCTCCCAGCCCTTTATCGCTGGCTGCACATTAAATCACTGGCAATATGGTCGCTGAGCGACCATTTTGCCAGCGATTTCATGCATAATTGCAGCCGTGTGTACACAGCATTAAATTTACAAGACACTACTGAACCCCCCTCGGTCTTCGGGACCGTCTTTTAATCATCGTAATCGGACTCTAGCGGGTTTTCCCTAAATCTACTGATTTAGAGGAGACCCTCTCTGAGGTCTGGGAGATACCTACAGTAATAGGATGTTTGCACTCCCTTAAGCTCTTTGCCATCCTTTATCCACTCCGTCTGGAGGAAAGTGTCTTCTGGGAGCCCCTAAACACGTCGCAATGATTGTGCGCTCCTCTACTCTCCCCATTCCCACCGCATACCTTAAGGATTCCGCTGTCCGGAAGTTGGAAAATGTTCCTAAGCTCAGCTATACAACCTCCAGGGCGGTGGCTCGGCCTACACTGGCGTCTGCCTGGGTGGCTTAGTCCATGGTGGAATGGACTACCGCCCTCGCCAATATGGTTGCGAAGGGGTAGTGCAGATGACCTGCTGCACTCTATTTAGGGGAGGCTGCACTAGATGCAGCCACCTTTACCTCCTGCGTGTCTCTGTGGCTCCACTCATGGAAGGAGGATTCTGATTCCAAGAAAACCTTCAGAGGCTCTTTTTTTACGGGTTCCCTTTTTTTGGGGGATTAGAATTGGACATAATCGTGGCCACTGTGGCTGCTTCCAAAGCAGCTTTTCTGCTGTCCACTCCTACTCCACACCCCCGCACTGTGTTCCAGTCCTTATGTTTTCAGGGCAGGGGTAGGTGACAAGTCTTCTACAAGAACTCCTCCCCAGTGTGCAAAGTCCTCTAAGGCTAAGGGCAAATGTCCCTGGGCCACCAGACACCTTGAATCTAAGTCTGAGGGCAAGTTCTCAGCATGACGGAGTGGCGCTCCCTCCACCTGGGGGATCCCAGGGGGGGGGGGGGGTTACCTGCTACCTTTTTTTCAGGCATCTGGCTGGAGTCCACGACAGACACATGTGTTAGGTATGTGGTCTCCCAAGGCTACTCAATAACTTTTCACCTTCGTCCACCAAGCTCCTTCTTTTCCACAAGTTCTCCCAGGGACCTGGAAAAGAGCAGAGCTCTAGAGCAGGCCATCCAAAAGCTACTGTCATCCGGGGTCATAGCTCCCATTCCTGTGTCTCAGCGAGGCACAGGGTTTTAGGCCAGCCTCTTCTTGGTTCGGAAGCCCAACTGTTTTTTCTGAAACGGCTCAACGAATTTGTCAGGGTCTCAAAGTTGAGGATGAAAACCTTGAGGTCCATTGTTCTGGTTTTACAACTGGGGGACTACATGACATCCTTGGACATCCAGGATGCAAATTTGCATATCCCCATCAAGCGGGAACATTGACTGTGTTTCTGCAGTTTGCACTGCAGGACCGTCAAATCCAGTTTCAGGCTCTGCCCTTCAGCCTATCCACGGCTCCCAGGGTGTTTACGAAGGTCATGGCAGACTTCGCAATTGGGGTTTCAGGGATCCTTCCGGATCTGGATGACCTGTTGATCCTGGCACAGTCGCCCGAGGTTCTCCAGGCACACTTGACCAATTTGACGGTCCTAGAACATCACGGCTGGAGCATCAATTGGCCCCAAGTCTTCTCATCTATGGTTCATCTAGGGGCCCTGTTGGACACAGTTCTTCAGCGTATCTACTTGCCAGAGGTATGCCAAAGGGCTCCCCCAGGTGTGCATCAATCCATGCCTGCATGAGGGTCCTGGGCTCCATTGTGTTGACCTTTGACATGTCAGAGCATGCACAATTCCACTCTCGCCCTCTCCAACAAGAGATCCTCAACAAATATTCGGGGTCGTACTACAATCTACGAACACACCGGATTGTCTTGATTCTGGCAGTACGATCTCCCTGTCCTCGTGGCTTCTGGATCAGAACCTCATGGAGAGGGGACTGTTATGGATTCATCAGTGGACTCTCGGATGCCAGCCTCCGTGGTTGGGGGGCAGTCACGTGTCATCTTTTCAGGGGCTGTGGAATTCACAGGAATCCCTGCTTGTCCATCAATGTTCTCGAACTGAGGGCAGTCCTGCGAGCTCTCCGCCAGATGAAGCCTTGGCTTCGAGGTCACCGTGTGCAAGTCCAGTCAGACAACGAGACAACTGTGGCTTATATCAACCAGCAGAGGGGCACTCTGTGTCGGGAGGCCTCCTGCATCTTCCGATGGGCAAGTTCCCGGCCTTATCGTCAATCTTTATTCCAGGGGTCCTCAATTGGGAGGCTGACTTTCTCAGCCATCTGGAGGTGTTCCAGATGTTGGTTGACTGTTGGGGCAGACCAGAGGTGGACTTGATGGCCTGACGCCACAATCACCTGGTCACCCAGTACAGGTCTGGGAGACCCAGGGGCCTGATGTATGCCTTTCCCCCATCTCACTCCTCCTCAGAGTTCTTTGCAAGTTCAAGACGGAGGTGTCTGACCTGTCAGTATCCTTTCCTAGTCTTTCATCCTGATGGGGCGGTTTTTCAAACCGTTCCTTCACACCTCCGCAAGGTGGTATCCAAGTTTCATGTCAACTAGGAGGTTGTTGTTTCTGCTTTTCGTAAGCCGGATGCCTCTCCTGAGCAGTGTTCCCTGGATGTGGTCTGTGCTTTGCGCATCTATTTGCGTCGCACTAGAACACTTCTGAAATCTGACTTTGTCCTCCTATGGATTTCTGGAAGAGGGGTTGGCCTGCTACCAAGCAAACTATTGCCCGATGGCTGAGGTCTGGGAGAATCGAAGAGATGTACCAGATATACGCACAGTGTCCGGGGGGAATAGAAGGGATGTAACCGAGATATAAGCAGTGTCCGGGGGAAAATAGAAGGGATGTAACCGAGCTATAAGCAGTGTCCGGGGGGAGTAGAAGGGATGTAACAGATATACACACAGTGTCCGGGGGGAGTAGAAGGGATGTAACAGAGATATACGCACAGTGTCTGGGGGGAATAGAAGGGATATAACAGAGATATACGCAGTGTCCGGGAGGAATAGAAGGGATATAACAGAGATATACGCAGTGTCCGGGGGGGAATAGAAGGGATATAACAGAGATATACGCACAGTGTCCGGGGGGGAATAGAAGGGATATAACAGAGATAAATGTTTAGTGTCAGGGGGGAATAGAAGGGATATAACAGAGATATATGCACAATGTACGGGGGAAATAGAAGGGATGTAACAGATATACGCACAGTGTCCGGGGGAAATAGAAGGGTTATAACAGAGATATACGCACAGTGTCCGGGGGAAATAGAAGGGATGTAACCGAGATATACGCAGTGTCCGGGGGGGAATAGAAGGAATAGAACAGAGATATACGCACAGTGTCCGGGGGGGGGGGGGGGAATAGAAGGGATTTAACAGATATACGCACAGTGTCCGGGGGAAATAGAAGGGATGTAACCGAGATATACGCAGTGTCCGGGGGGGAATAGAAGGAATAGAACAGAGATATACGCATAGTGTCCGGGGGGGGGGGGGGGGGGGGGGAATAGAAGGGATTTAACAGATATACGCACAGTGTCCGGGGGAAATAGAAGGGATGTAACCGAGATATACGCAGTGTCCGGGGGGGAATAGAAGGAATAGAACAGAGATATACGCACAGTGTCCGGGGGGAGTAGAAGGGATGTAACAGAGATAAGTGCGCAGTGTCCGGAGGGGGGGGGGAATAGAAGGGATGTAACCGAGATATAGGCACAGTGCCAGGGGGGTGGGGTGGGTGGGTATATATCTGTTACATCCCTTCTATTGACTCCAGGACACTGCCCTTCTATTGACCCCAGGACACTGCACGTATATCTGTTACATACCTTCTATTCCCCCCCCCCCCCCTGTCCCCAGACACTGTGTGTATATCTTTGTTAAATCTATTCTATCCCCGCCCCCCCAGGCACTACGCGTATATCTGTTACGTCTATCCTTCCCCAGGCACTGCAGGTATATCTTGGTTACATCCCTTCTGTTCCTCCCGCAGGACCACCTCTGCCAAACAATAAGAGATAGGAATAGCTAGCCTACCACACGTCCCTAACCATGTAGCAAGGGCAACATCTACTCCACCAGCTATCCTATAAACATTGTGCGCTTTATTCCTGTTGATTTGGGTTTTTTTTTCCCCTCCTTCAATGTTTCAGCATTCTTTATTTACACTGTATGCTGCAAGCGCTCTGTATACACAGACTCACATATTTACTGTACAGCATCTTCGGGTGTAGGAAAGCCCCGCCCCGCCCCGCTCACCCTGCACCGCCCCGCTCACCCTGCACCGCCCCGCTCTGTGCTCCTCTGCTAATGAGAACCAACTCAGAATGAATTTATCAGATTTCTAGACTTTAAGAAAAATATCAGATAAGAAATTGTCTTTTTGGGCTTGAAGTTGGGACAAGATTTCCAGTCTGCAAATGTTCAACTACAGTATGATCAATGTATTTTTTGCCTTTATATAATAAACCGGTGACAGATGCATCAAACCGCTTGAAGTCTGTGACCACAACCGATGCCTGGATAGTTCCACAGAATAAAATATCAGAGGAGAGCATGCCACTGACTGTGCCCTTGTTATGTGGGCAGGAGGTGGCCATGTATGTGGGCAGGAGGTGGCCATGTATGTGGGCAGGAGGTGGCCATGTATAGCATATGTGCAGGAGGTGGCAATGTATGTGGGCAGAAGATGGCCATGTACTGACAATACGGCATAAATGGCTAGATTGCATGGCACATGCAGTTAAGGTGTAAATTGTTACAATATCTGTGTGTCATTGTTAATATACTCTAGGTAATTGGAGTGGATCCAGAAGGTTCTATTCTAGCTGAGCCTGAGCAGCTCAATCAGACAGACAAGACTGGATACGAGGTGGAAGGAATCGGATATGACTTCATTCCAACTGTGCTGGACCGAACGGTGAGACTTTAGGCTCTGTGAGCAGACTGAAGTGTTGGGGATGAGATGGCATGGGAAAAGTAAGGAGGTCACTGGGAGGAGTTAGGGCCATCCCTGAGAGGACGTGGGGAGGTGTGGGATGGAGTAGGGTTATGGGTGAGAGGGCCTGATGAGGTGGGATGGAGTAGGGTTATGGGTGAGAGGGCCTGATGAGGTGGGATGGAGTAGGGTTATGGGTGAGAGGGCCTGATGAGGTGGGATGGAGTAGGGTTATGGGTGAGAGGGCCTGATTAGGTGGGATGGAGTAGGGTTATGGGTGAGAGGGCCTGATGAGGTGGGATGGAGTAGGGTTATGGGTGAGAGGGCCTGATGAGGTGGGATGGAGTAGGGTTATGGGTGAGAGGGCCTGATGAGGTGGGATGGAGTAGGGTTATGGGTGAGAGGGCCTGATGAGGTGGGATGGAGTAGGGTTATGGGTGTGATGTGGGAAGGAGTAGGGTTATGGTTAAGAGGACAGGGTGTGATGTGGGATGGAGTAGGGTTATGGGTGAGAGGGCCTGATGAGGTGGGATGGAGTAGGGTTATGGGTGAGAGGGCCTGATGAGGTGGGAAGGAGTAGGGTTATGGGTGAGAGTACATGATGTGATGTGGGAAGGAGTAGGGTTATGGGTGAGAGGGCCTGATTAGGTGGGATGGAGTAGGGTTATGGGTGGGATGGAGTAGGGTTATGGGTGAGTGGGCCTGATGTGGGAAGGAGTAGGGTTATGGGTGAGTGGGCCTGATGTGGGAAGGAGTAGGGTTATGGGTGAGTGGGCCTGATGAGGTGGGATGGAGTAGGGTTATGGGTGAGCGTACATGGTGTGATGTGGGAAGGAGTAGGGTTATGGGTGAGAGGACCGGGTGTGATGTGGGATGGAGTAGGGTTTTGGGTGGGATGGAGTAGGGTTATGGGTGAGAGGGCCTGATGAGGTGGGATGGAGTAGGGTTATGGGTGAGAGAGCCTGATGAGGTGGGATGGAGTAGGGTTATGGGTGAGAGTACATGATGTGATGTGGGAAGGAGTAGGGTTATGGGTGAGAGGGCCTGATGAGGTGGGATGGAGTAGGGTTATGGGTGAGAGGGCCTGATGAGGTGGGATGGAGTAGGGTTATGGGTGAGAGGGCCTGATGAGGTGGGATGGAGTAGGGTTATGGGTGAGAGTACATGATGTGATGTGGGAAGGAGTTGGGTTATGGGTGAGAGGGCCTGATGAGGTGGGAAGGAGTAGGGTTATGGGTGAGAGGGCCTGATGAGGTGGGATGGAGTAGGGTTATGGGTGAGCGTACATGGTGTGATGTGGGAAGGAGTAGGGTTATGGGTGAGAGGGCCTGATGAGGTGGGATGGAGTAGGGTTATGGGTGAGAGGGCCTGATGAGGTGGGAAGGAGTAGGGTTATGGGTGAGAGGGCCTGATGAGGTGGGATGGAGTAGGGTTATGGGTGAGCGTACATGGTGTGATGTGGGAAGGAGTAGGGTTATGGGTGAGAGGGCCTGATGAGGTGGGATGGAGTAGGGTTATGGGTGAGAGGGCCTGATGAGGTGTGATGGAGTAGGGTTATGGGTGAGTGGGCCTGATGTGGTAAGGAGTAGGGTTATGGGTGAGTGGGCCTGATGAGGTGGGATGGAGTAGGGTTATGGGTGAGAGGACAGGGTGTGATGTGGGATGGAGTAGGGTTTTGGGTGGGATGGAGTAGGGTTATGGGTGAGAGGGCCTGATGAGGTGGGATGGAGTAGGGTTATGGGTGAGAGTACATGATGTGATGTGGGAAGGAGTAGGGTTATGGGTGAGAGGGCCTGATGAGGTGGGATGGAGTAGGGTTATGGGTGAGAGGGCCTGATGAGGTGGGATGGAGTAGGGTTATGGGTGAGAGGGCCTGATGAGGTGGGATGGAGTAGGGTTATGGGTGAGAGTACATGATGTGATGTGGGAAGGAGTTGGGTTATGGGTGAGAGGGCCTGATGAGGTGGGAAGGAGTAGGGTTATGGGTGAGAGGGCCTGATGAGGTGGGATGGAGTAGGGTTATGGGTGAGAGTACATGATATGATGTGGGAAGGAGTAGGGTTATGGGGGAGAGGGCCTGATGAGGTGGGATGGAGTAGGGTTATGGGTGGGATGGAGTAGGGTTAAGGGTTATGGCCTGATGAGATGTGGAATGAGAATGTCTTACCACCACTTACTTTGCCCATTGATTTAATTGCTTATTTTTGTCAGGTGGTTGACGAATGGTATAAATCAAATGATGAGGAATCCTTCATAATTGCACGAGCCCTGATCAGGGAGGAAGGGTTGTTGTGTGGTGAGTAGCTTTGCTCAGGACCATGTGTGGACAACAGTATGTACAGTAATACAAAAAGTTGAGAAATCATAGGCGCTGTGTTCTTTTTAGTTCCTTGGTTTAGTGTACCAAAGGCTTGTGTGGTGAATCCTTGTCTAGCAGGTGACTAAAGGACCCTGATAACTGACCTTAAGTCAGTGCCCTATGTGCACATCAAGGTATCTTTAGTCAGCTGGTCTCGTCATACACCGATACACGATACAAACAGTCTGGTCTCCTCAGCGGGGGACTCAAAAGGTAGATGACTTACCAAGGACTAATGCCCTATGTTCATCAAAAGGTATCTTTGATCGTGATGTCACTCCAATCAGGCAATCCAGGTCACATAAAAAAGATTTATTTTCAAAGTGCGATGGATACAGCATAAAATACTAAAAAGTCCAATAAAAGTACAGCAAAGTACACGAAAAGTACAAAGGTACAAAAAGTTGAAATGGCGAGGAGATTTTGGGTCTGGTCGGCAAAAATTTTGGGGCACCCTCCTATCCGGATGGAGGGGATACCACCATAAAGGGCTCAAGATGTTAATTAGCCAAAAAGCCTTCAGCACTCAAAAGTCCTCACCTCCCACCAACGCGTTTCGGGCTGTTTAGAATAGCCCTTTTTCAAGGTGTGTGGGCTTACTGCCCTCCAACTGATATTTATACCAGTTAGCATCAACTTAGAAACAAGTGGTTACAAAAACCCGGAATATAGTACCTTCCGTGATTCTGCTATATATAGAAAAACACACTGTTAAAACTTAACATAAAAACACTCCATAGACATCCTCCGTATATATATCACAATACAATCCCATAAAATGCAAATTACACAATAAAACAGCATTATCTCATTTGTCACAGTAGAGTCCGGTTTTCCATATTTTGTTGTGCCTTAGACGGGCGTCCTCATTGTTGGCTGATTAACAGCTGTGCGCTCCACAGTCAGCTGTCTGCAGCTTCCGATTTTCAAGCTGCATTTCCGGGTCTGTATCGTCAGGCCGGAAGTGCGTCATTCTACTTCCGCTGTATGGAACGCAGGAAGTAGCGGACGTTTGGAACGCATCCTCGTCCGTGGCTGTTTATGGATGGGGTGTCTCAGAATTAAAGAGGCTGTGACCTTGAACGTACTCGCCAAGTTGTCATGGCGAGTACGTTCAAGGTCACAGCCTCTTTAATTCTGAGACACCCCATCCATAAACAGCCACGGACGAGGATGCGTTCCAAACGTCCGCTACTTCCTGCGTTCCATACAGCGGAAGTAGAATGACGCACTTCCGGCCTGACGATACAGACCCGGAAATGCAGCTTGAAAATCGGAAGCTGCAGACAGCTGACTGTGGAGCGCACAGCTGTTAATCAGCCAACAATGAGGACGCCCGTCTAAGGCACAACAAAATATGGAAAACCGGACTCTACTGTGACAAATGAGATAATGCTGTTTTATTGTGTAATTTGCATTTTATGGGATTGTATTGTGATATATATACGGAGGATGTCTATGGAGTGTTTTTATGTTAAGTTTTAACAGTGTGTTTTTCTATATATAGCAGAATCACGGAAGGTACTATATTCCGGGTTTTTGTAACCACTTGTTTCTAAGTTGATGCTAACTGGTATAAATATCAGTTGGAGGGCAGTAAGCCCACACACCTTGAAAAAGGGCTATTCTAAACAGCCCGAAACGCGTTGGTGGGAGGTGAGGACTTTTGAGTGCTGAAGGCTTTTTGGCTAATTAACATCTTGAGCCCTTTATGGTGGTATCCCCTCCATCCGGATAGGAGGGTGCCCCAAAATTTTTGCCGACCAGACCCAAAATCTCCTCGCCATTTCAACTTTTTGTACCTTTGTACTTTTCGTGTACTTTGCTGTACTTTTATTGGACTTTTTAGTATTTTATGCTGTATCCATCGCACTTTGAAAATAAATCTTTTTTATGTGACCTGGATTGCCTGATTGGAGTGACATCACGATCAAAGATACCTTTTGATGAACATAGGGCATTAGTCCTTGGTAAGTCATCTACCTTTTGAGTCCCCCGCTGAGGAGACCAGACTGTTTGTATCGTGTATCGGTGTATGACGAGACCAGCTGACTAAAGATACCTTGATGTGCACATAGGGCACTGGCTTAAGGTCAGTTATCAGGGTCCTTTAGTCACCTGCTAGACAAGGATTCACCACACAAGCCTTTGGTACACTAAACCAAGGAACTAAAAAGAACACAGCGCCTATGATTTCTCAACTTTTTGTATTGCCATTGTTTGGGATTTAAGGAGTCCCCTGTTTAATCAAGGGCTGCAGTGTTCAGGCGCAGTCATTATTCTTTAAATTGTATTTTATCAGTATGTACAGTAGACTGGATATTTAATACTCCACGTTTCCCTCTGCAGGGGGTAGTTCTGGAAGTGCAATGAGTGTGGCTCTGCAAGCTGCAAAGGACCTGAAGGAAGATCAGAGATGCGTCGTGATCCTGCCGGACTCCGTACGGAACTACATGTGAGATGCTGACCTGCTCGCCACCTGTGTAATGTACATTATAGGAACAATAGTGTTCAGCATCCTGACCATCACACCAGCAGGGACTATAATCACCCTGTATACATATAGTGTAATATGGAGGTGGTCCCTGTGCCCATTCATTCTGTAGGTCAGGGCCTGATGTTGGACAAGGCGGCCGGGTGCTCCTAATCTCCAGTTCATCCTGAAGGGGACTGGGGGTCAGGGCTCTGTAAGGACATGTGCTGTGGAAGAACGTGACTGGCTGTATAGTCCTGGGGCACAGTCATGTTGGAATAGAAAAGGGTCTTCCCCAAATTGTGGCCACAAAGTTAGAATCCTGGCATTGTCCAACATGCCATGGTCTGCTGGAGCATTAAGATTACCATTCACTGGAGACAGGGGGCCTAGTCCAAACCTTTTAACATTGATCCATCCCATCATCCTTCCTCCACCAGCCCCTGTACGGTTATCCCTCTTCTCCCAAATCTCACAGCTGGCATAATGCAGTGAGGCCGGTAACGTTCTCCGAGCATCTGCCAAACACTCCAGAGAACACGTTCCCGCTGCACCACACCCAGTCTGTGTTACATCCCCCTATCCGATGCTTGCACGCAGCTGTTCCTACATTACACTCCAGAGAACACATTCCCGCTGCCCCACACCCAGTCTGTGTGTTACACCCTCTATCCGATGCTTGCACGCAGCTGTTCCTACATTACACTCCGAAGAACACGTTCCCGCTGCCCCACACCCCGTCTGTGTGTTACACCCTCTATCCGATGCTTGCACGCAGCTGTTCCTACATTACACTCCAGAGAACACGTTCCCGCTGCCCCAAACCCAGTCTGTGTGTTACACCCCCCTATCCGATGCTTGCACGCAGCTGTTCCTTCATTACACTCCAGAGAACACGTTCCCGCTGCCCCACACCCAGTCTGTGTGTTACACCCCTCTATCCGATGCTTGCACGCAGCTGTTCGTCCATTACACTCCAGAGAACACTTCCCGCTGCCCCATACCCAGTCTGTGTGTTACCCCTATATTCGACGCTTGCACGCAGCTGTTCCTACATTACACTCCAGAGAACACGTTCCCGCTGCCCCACACCCAGTCTGTGTGTTACACCCCTCTATCCGATGCTTGCACGCAGCTGTTCGTCCATTACACTCCAGAGAACACTTCCCGCTGCCCCATACCCAGTCTGTGTGTTACACCACCCTATCCGATGCTTGCACGCAGCTGTTCGTCCATTACACTCCGGAGAACACGTTCCCGCTGCCCCACACCCAGTCTGTGTGTTACACCCCCCTATCCGATGCTTGCACGCAGCTGTTCCTACATTACACTCCAGAGAACACGTTCCCGCTGCCCCACACCCAGTCTGTGTGTTACACCCTCTATCCGGTGCTTGCACGCAGCTGTTCGTCCATTACACTCCGGAGAACACGTTCCCGCTGCCCCACACCCAGTCTGTGTGTTACACCCTCTATCCGGTGCTTGCACGCAGCTGTTCGTCCATTACACTCCGGAGAACACGTTCCCGCTGCCCCACACCCAGTCTGTGTGTTACACCCCTCTATCCGACGCTTGCACGCAGCTGTTTGTCCATTACACTCCAGAGAACACGTTCCCGCTGCCCCACACCCAGTCTGTGTGTTACACCCAGTATCCGATGCTTGCACGCAGCTGTTCGTCCATTACACTCCAGAGAACACGTTCCCGCTGCCGCACACCCAGTCTGTGTGTTACACCCAGTATCCGATGCTTGCACGCAGCTGTTCGTACATTACACTCCAGAGAACACGTTCCCGCTGCCCCACACCCAGTCTGTGTTACACCCAGTATCCGATGCTTGCACGCAGCTGTTCGTACATTACACTCCAGAGAACACGTTCCCGCTGCCCCACACCCCGTCTGTGTGTTACACCCCTCTATCCGATGCTTGCACGCAGATGTTCGTCCGTTACACTCCAGAGAACACGTTCCCGCTGCCCCACACCCAGTCTGTGTGTTACACCCCTCTCTATCCGATGCTTGCACGCAGCTGTTCCTACATTACACTCCAGAGAACACGTTCCCGCTGCCCCACACCCAGTCTGTGTGTTACACCCCTCTATCCGATGCTTGCACGCAGCTGTTCCTACATTACACTCCAGAGAACACGTTCCCACTGCCCCACACCCAGTCTGTGTGTTACACCCCTCTGTCCGATGCTTGCACGCAGCTGTTCCTACATTACACTCCAGAGATCACGTTCCCACTGCCCCACACCCAGTCTGTGTGTTACACCCCTCTGTCCGATGCTTGCACGCAGCTGTTGCTACGTTACACTCCAGAGAACACGTTCCCGCTGCCCCACACCCAGTCTGTGTGTTACACCCCCCTGTCCGATGCTTGCACGCAGCTGTTCGTCCATTACACTCCGGAGAACACGTTCCCGCTGCCCCACACCCAGTCTGTGTGTTACACCCCCCTATCCGACGCTTGCACGCAGCTGTTTATCCATTACACTCCAGAGAACACGTTCCCGCTGCCCCACACCCCGTCTGTGTGTTACACCCCCCTATCTGATGCTTGCACGCAGCTGTTCCTACATTGCACTCCAGAGAACACGTTCCCGCTGCCCCATACCCCGTCTGTGTTACACCCCTCTATCCGATGCTTGCACGCAGCTGTTCGTACATTACACTCCAGAGAACACGTTCCCGCTGCCCCACACCCCGTCTGTGTTACACCCCTCTATCCGATGCTTGCACGCAGCTGTTCGTACATTACACTCCGGAGAACACGTTCCCGCTGCCCCACACCCCGTCTGTGTTACACCCCTCTATCCGATGCTTGCACGCAGCTGTTCGTACATTACACTCCGGAGAACACGTTCCCGCTGCCCCACACCCCGTCTGTGTTACACCCCCCTATCCGATGCTTGCACGCAGCTGATCGTACGTTACACTCCAGAGAACACGTTCCCGCTGCCCCACACCCAGTCTGTGTGTTACACCCCTCTATTCGATGCTTGCACGCAGCTGTTCCTACATTACACTCCAGAGAACACATTCCCGCTGCCCCACACCCAGTCTGTGTTACACCCCTCTATCCGATGCTTGCACGCAGCTGTTCCTACATTACACTCCAGAGAACACGTTCCCGCTGCCCCACACCCCGTCTGTGTTACACCCCCCTATCCGATGCTTGCACGCAGCTGATCGTACGTTACACTCCAGAGAACACGTTCCCGCTGCCACATACCCAGTCTGTGTGTTACACCCCTCTATCCGATGCTTGCACACAGCTGTTCGTACATTACACTCCAGAGAACACGTTCCCGCTGCCCCACACCCCGTCTGTGTTACACCCCCCTATCCGATGCTTGCACGCAGCTGATCGTACGTTACACTCCAGAGAACACGTTCCCGCTGCCCCACACCCAGTCTGTGTGTTGCACCCCCCTATCCGCTGCTTGCACGCAACTGTTCGTACATTACACTCCAGAGAACACGTTCCCACTGCCCCACACCCAGTCTGTGTGTTGCACCCCCCTATCCGATGCTTGCACGCAGCTGTTCGTACATTACACTCCAGAGAACACATTCCCGCTGCGACACACCCAGTCTGTGTGTTACACCCTCTATCCGATGCTTGCACGCAGCTGTTCCTACATTACACTTCATAGAACACGTTCCCGCTGCCCCACACCCAGTCTGTGTGTTACACCCTCTATCCGATGCTTGCACGCAGCTGTTTGTCCATTACACTCCAGAGAACACGTTCCCGCTGCCACATACCCAGTCTGTGTGTTACACCCCCCTATCCGATGCTTGCACGCAGCTGTTCCTACATTACACTCCAGAGAACACGTTCCCGCTGCCCCACACCCAGTCTGTGTGTTACACCCTCTATCCGATGCTTGCACGCAGCTGTTCCTACATTACACTTCATAGAACACGTTCCCGCTGCCCCACACCCAGTCTGTGTGTTACATCCCTCTATCCGATGCTTGCACGCAGCTGTTCGTCCATTACACTCCACAGAACACGTTCCCGCTGCCACATACCCAGTCTGTGTTACACCCTCTATCCGATGCTTGCACGCAGCTGTTCCTACATTACACTTCATAGAACACGTTCCCGCTGCCCCACACCCAGTCTGTGTGTTACACCCTCTATCCGATGCTTGCACGCAGCTGTTTATCCATTACACTCCAGAGAACACGTTCCCGCTGCCCCACACCCCGTCTGTGTGTTACACCCTCTATCCGATGCTTGCACGCAGCTGTTCGTCCATTACACTCCACAGAACACGTTCCCGCTGCCACATACCCAGTCTGTGTGTTACACCCCCCTATCCGATGCTTGCACGCAGCTGTTCCTACATTACACTCCAGAGAACACGTTCCCGCTGCCCCACACCCAGTCTGTGTGTTACACCCCTCTATCCGATGCTTGCACGCAGCTGTTCGTACATTACACTCCAGAGAACACGTTCCCGATGCCACATACCCATTCTGTGTGTTACACCCTCTATCCGATGCTTGCACGCAGCTGTTCCTACATTACACTTCATAGAACACGTTCCCGCTGCCCCACACCCAGTCTGTGTTACACCCCCCTATCCGATGCTTGCACGCAGCTGTTCCTACATTACACTCCAGAGAACACGTTCCCGCTGCCCCACACCCAGTCTGTGTGTTACACCCTCTATCCGATGCTTGCACGCAGCTGTTCCTACATTACACTTCATAGAACACGTTCCCGCTGCCCCACACCCAGTCTGTGTTACACCCTCTATCCGATGCTTGCACGCAGCTGTTTGTCCATTACACTCCAGAGAACACGTTCCCGCTGCCACATACCCAGTCTCTGTGTTACACCCCCCTATCCGATGCTTGCACGCAGCTGTTCCTACATTACACTCCAGAGAACACGTCCCCGCTGCCCCACACCCAGTCTGTGTGTTACATCCCTCTATCCGATGCTTGCACGCAGCTGTTCCTACATTACACTTCATAGAACACGTTCCCGCTGCCCCACACCCAGTCTGTGTGTTACACCCCCCTATCCGATGCTTGCACGCAGCTGTTCCTACATTACACTCCAGAGAACACGTTCCCGCTGCCCCACACCCAGTCTGTGTGTTACATCCCTCTATCCGATGCTTGCACGCAGCTGTTCGTCCATTACACTCCATAGAACACGTTCCCGCTGCCACATACCCAGTCTGTGTTACACCCTCTATCCGATGCTTGCACGCAGCTGTTCCTACATTACACTTCATAGAACACGTTCCCGCTGCCCCACACCCAGTCTGTGTGTTACACCCTCTATCCGATGCTTGCACGCAGCTGTTTATCCATTACACTCCAGAGAACACGTTCCCGCTGCCCCACACCCCGTCTGTGTGTTACACCCCCCTATCCGATGCTTGCACGCAGCTGTTCCTACATTACACTCCAGAGAACACGTTCCCGCTGCCCCACACCCAGTCTGTGTGTTACACCCTCTATCCGACGCTTGCACGCAGCTGTTCCTACATTACACTCCAGAGAACACGTTCCCGATGCCACATACCCAGTCTGTGTGTTACACCCTCTATCCGATGCTTGCACGCAGCTGTTCCTACATTACACTTCATAGAACACGTTCCCGCTGCCCCACACCCAGTCTGTGTGTTACACCCTCTATCCGGTGCTTGCACGCAGCTGTTCCTACATTACACTCCAGAGAACACGTTCCCGCTGCCCCACACCCAGTCTGTGTGATACACCCTCTATCCGATGCTTGCACGCAGCTGTTCCTACATTACACTCCAGAGAACACGTTCCCGCTGCCCCACACCCAGTCTGTGTGTTACACCCCCCTATCCGATGCTTGCACGCAGCTGTTCCTACATTACACTCCAGAGAACACGTTCCCGCTGCCCCACACCCAGTCTGTGTGTTACACCCTCTATCCGGTGCTTGCACGCAGCTGTTCGTCTATTACACTCCATAGAACACGTTCCCGCTGCCACACACCCAGTCTGTGTGTTACACCCTCTATCCGATGCTTGCATGCAGCTGTTCCTACATTACACTCCAGAGAACACGTTCCCGCTGCCCACCACCCAGTCTGTGTGTTACACCCCCCTATCCGATGCTTGCACGCAGCTGTTCGTACATTACACTCCAGAGAACACGTTCCCGCTGCCCCACACCCAGTCTGTGTTACACCCCTCTATCCGACGCTTGCACGCAGCTGTTCGTCCATTACACTTCAGAGAACACGTTCCCGTTGCCACATACCCAGTCTGTTACACCCCTCTATCCGATGCTTGCACGCAGCTGTTCGTACATTACACTTCAGAGAACACGTTCCCGCTGCGACACACCCAGTCTGTGTGTTACACCCCCCTATCCGATGCTTGCACGCAGTTGTTCGTACATTACACTCCAGAGAACACGTTCCCGCTGCCCCACACCCAGTCTGTGTGTTACACCCCCCTATCCGATGCTTGCACGCAGCTGTTCGTACATTACACTCCGGAGAACACGTTCCCGCTGCCCCACACCCAGTCTGTGTGTTACACCCCCCTATCCGATGCTTGCACGCAGCTGTTTATCCATTACACTCCAGAGAACACGTTCCCGCTGCCCCACACCCCGTCTGTGTGTTACACCCTCTATCCGATGCTTGCACGCAGCTGTTCGTCC
Source organism: Crinia signifera (assembly GCF_055691185.1). Lineage (NCBI taxonomy): Eukaryota > Metazoa > Chordata > Amphibia > Anura > Myobatrachidae > Crinia > Crinia signifera. The sequence continues at coordinate 1,461,638 of NC_139218.1, read as the reverse complement.
ATTACACTCCAGAGAACACGTTCCCGCTGCTCCCCACCCAGTCTGTGTGTTACACCCCCCTATCCGATGCTTGCACGCAGCTGTTCCTACATTACACTCCAGAGAACACGTTCCCGATGCCACATACCCAGTCTGTGTGTTACACCCTCTATCCGATGCTTGCATGCAGCTGTTCGTACATTACACTCCAGAGAACACGTTCCCGCTGCCCCACACCCAGTCTGTGTGTTACACCCCCCTATCCGATGCTTGCACGCAGCTGTTCCTACATTACACTCCAGAGAACACGTTCCCGCTGCCCCACACCCCGTCTGTGTTACACCCCCCTATCCGATGCTTGCACGCAGCTGTTCGTACATTACACTCCAGAGAACACGTTCCCGCTGCCCCACACCCCGTCTGTGTGTTACACCCCTCTATCCGATGCTTGCACGCAGCTGTTCCTACATTACACTCCAGAGAACACGTTCCCACTGCCCCATACCCAGTCTGTGTGTTACACCCCTCTATCCGATGCTTGCACGCAGCTGTTCCTACATTACACTCCGGAGAACACGTTCCCGCTGCCCCACACCCAGTCTGTGTGTTACACCCCTCTATCCGATGCTTGCACGCAGCTGTTCCTACATTACACTCCAGAGAACACGTTCCCGCTGCCCCACACCCAGTCTGTGTGTTACACCCTCTGTCCGATGCTTGCACGCAGCTGTTCCTACATTACACTCCAGAGAACACGTTCCCGCTGCCCCACACCCAGTCTGTGTGTTACACCCCTCTGTCCGATGCTTGCACGCAGCTGTTCATCCATTACACTCCAGAGAACACGTTCCCGCTGCCCCACACCCAGTCTGTGTGTTACACCCCTCTATCCGATGCTTGCACGCAGCTGTTCGTCCATTACACTCCAGGGAACACGTTCCCGCTGCCCCACACCCAGTCTGTGTGTTACACCCCTCTATCCGATGCTTGCACGCAGCTGTTCGTCCATTACACTCCAGGGAACACGTTCCCGCTGCTCCCCACCCAGTCTGTGTGTTACACCCCTCTATCCGATGCTTGCACGCAGCTGTTCGTACATTACACTCCAGAGAACACGTTCCCGCTGCCCCACACCCAGTCTGTGTTACACCCTCTATCCGATGCTTGCACGCAGCTGTTCGTACATTACACTCCAGAGAACACGTTCCCGCTGCCCCACACCCAGTCTGTGTTACACCCTCTATCCGATGCTTGCACGCAGCTGTTCGTCCATTACACTCCAGAGAACACGTTCCCGCTGCCCCACACCCCGTCTGTGTTACACCCCTCTATCCGATGCTTGCACGCAGCTGTTCCTACATTACACTCCAGAGAACACGTTCCCGCTGCCCCACACCCAGTCTGTGTGTTACACCCCTCTGTCCGATGCTTGCACGCAGCTGTTCCTACATTACACTCCAGAGATCACGTTCCCACTGCCCCACACCCAGTCTGTGTGTTACACCCCTCTGTCCGATGCTTGCACGCAGCTGTTCCTACATTACACTCCAGAGAACACGTTCCCGCTGCCCCACACCCAGTCTGTGTGTTACACCCCCCTATCCGACGCTTGCACGCAGCTGTTTATCCATTACACTCCAGAGAACACGTTCCCGCTGCCCCACACCCCGTCTGTGTTACACCCCCCTATCTGATGCTTGCACGCAGCTGTTCCTACATTACACTCCAGAGAACACGTTCCCGCTGCCCCATACCCCGTCTGTGTTACACCCCTCTATCCGATGCTTGCACGCAGCTGTTCGTACATTACACTCCAGAGAACACGTTCCCGCTGCCCCATACCCCGTCTGTGTTACACCCCTCTATCCGATGCTTGCACGCAGCTGTTCGTACATTACACTCCAGAGAACACGTTCCCGCTGCCCCACACCCAGTCTGTGTGTTACACCCCTCTATCCGATGCTTGCACGCAGCTGTTCCTACATTACACTCCAGAGAACACATTCCCGCTGCCCCACACCCAGTCTGTGTTACACCCCTCTATCCGATGCTTGCACGCAGCTGTTCCTACATTACACTCCAGAGAACACGTTACCGCTGCCCCACACCCCGTCTGTGTTACACCCCCCTATCCGATGCTTGCACGCAGCTGATCGTACGTTACACTCCAGAGAACACGTTCCCGCTGCCACATACCCAGTCTGTGTGTTACACCCCTCTATCCGATGCTTGCACGCAGCTGTTCGTACATTACACTCCAGAGAACACGTTCCCGCTGCCCCACACCCCGTCTGTGTTACACCCCCCTATCCGATGCTTGCACGCAGCTGATCGTACGTTACACTCCAGAGAACACGTTCCCGCTGCCCCACAACCAGTCTGTGTGTTGCACCCCCCTATCCGCTGCTTGCACGCAACTGTTCGTACATTACACTCCAGAGAACACGTTCCCACTGCCCCACACCCAGTCTGTGTGTTGCACCCCCCTATCCGATGCTTGCACGCAGCTGTTCGTACATTACACTCCAGAGAACACATTCCCGCTGCGACACACCCAGTCTGTGTGTTACACCCTCTATCCGATGCTTGCACGCAGCTGTTCCTACATTACACTTCATAGAACACGTTCCCGCTGCCCCACACCCAGTCTGTGTGTTACACCCCTCTATCCGATGCTTGCACGCAGCTGTTCCTACATTACACTTCATAGAACACGTTCCCGCTGCCCCACACCCAGTCTGTGTGTTACACCCTCTATCCGATGCTTGCACGCAGCTGTTCCTACATTACACTTCATAGAACACGTTCCCGCTGCCCCACACCCAGTCTGTGTGTTACACCCCCCTATCCGATGCTTGCACGCAGCTGTTCCTACATTACACTCCAGAGAACACGTTCCCGCTGCCCCACACCCAGTCTGTGTGTTACATCCCTCTATCCGATGCTTGCACGCAGCTGTTCGTCCATTACACTCCACAGAACACGTTCCCGCTGCCACATACCCAGTCTGTGTTACACCCTCTATCCGATGCTTGCACGCAGCTGTTCCTACATTACACTTCATAGAACACGTTCCCGCTGCCCCACACCCAGTCTGTGTGTTACACCCTCTATCCGATGCTTGCACGCAGCTGTTTATCCATTACACTCCAGAGAACACGTTCCCGCTGCCCCACACCCCGTCTGTGTGTTACACCCTCTATCCGATGCTTGCACGCAGCTGTTCGTCCATTACACTCCACAGAACACGTTCCCGCTGCCACATACCCAGTCTGTGTGTTACACCCCCCTATCCGATGCTTGCACGCAGCTGTTCCTACATTACACTTCATAGAACACGTTCCCGCTGCCCCACACCCAGTCTATGTGTTACACCCTCTATCCGATGCTTGCACGCAGCTGTTTGTCCATTACACTCCAGAGAACACGTTCCCGCTGCCACATACCCAGTCTGTGTGTTACACCCCCCTATCCGATGCTTGCACGCAGCTGTTCCTACATTACACTCCAGAGAACACGTTCCCGCTGCCCCACACCCAGTCTGTGTGTTACACCCCTCTATCCGATGCTTGCACGCAGCTGTTCGTACATTACACTCCAGAGAACACGTTCCCGATGCCACATACCCATTCTGTGTGTTACACCCTCTATCCGATGCTTGCACGCAGCTGTTCCTACATTACACTTCATAGAACACGTTCCCGCTGCCCCACACCCAGTCTGTGTGTTACACCCTCTATCCGATGCTTGCACGCAGCTGTTCCTACATTACACTTCATAGAACACGTTCCCGCTGCCCCACACCCAGTCTATGTGTTACACCCTCTATCCGATGCTTGCACGCAGCTGTTTGTCCATTACACTCCAGAGAACACGTTCCCGCTGCCACATACCCAGTCTGTGTGTTACACCCCCCTATCCGATGCTTGCACGCAGCTGTTCCTACATTACACTCCAGAGAACACGTCCCCGCTGCCCCACACCCAGTCTGTGTGTTACACCCTCTATCCGATGCTTGCACGCAGCTGTTCCTACATTACACTTCATAGAACACGTTCCCGCTGCCCCACACCCAGTCTGTGTTACACCCCCCTATCCGATGCTTGCACGCAGCTGTTCCTACATTACACTCCAGAGAACACGTTCCCGCTGCCCCACACCCAGTCTGTGTGTTACATCCCTCTATCCGATGCTTGCACGCAGCTGTTCGTCCATTACACTCCACAGAACACGTTCCCGCTGCCACATACCCAGTCTGTGTTACACCCTCTATCCGATGCTTGCACGCAGCTGTTCCTACATTACACTTCATAGAACACGTTCCCGCTGCCCCACACCCAGTCTGTGTGTTACACCCTCTATCCGATGCTTGCACGCAGCTGTTTATCCATTACACTCCAGAGAACACGTTCCCGCTGCCCCACACCCCGTCTGTGTGTTACACCCTCTATCCGATGCTTGCACGCAGCTGTTAGTCCATTACACTCCACAGAACACGTTCCCGCTGCCACATACCCAGTCTGTGTGTTACACCCCCCTATCCGATGCTTGCACGCAGCTGTTCCTACATTACACTCCAGAGAACACGTTCCCGCTGCCCCACACCCAGTCTGTGTGTTACACCCTCTATCCGACGCTTGCACGCAGCTGTTCCTACATTACACTCCAGAGAACACGTTCCCGATGCCACATACCCAGTCTGTGTGTTACACCCTCTATCCGATGCTTGCACGCAGCTGTTCCTACATTACACTTCATAGAACACGTTCCCACTGCCCCACACCCAGTCTGTGTGTTACACCCTCTATCCGATGCTTGCACGCAGCTGTTCCTACATTACACTCCAGAGAACACGTTCCCGCTGCCCCACACCCAGTCTGTGTGTTACACCCCCCTATCCGATGCTTGCACGCAGCTGTTCCTACATTACACTCCAGAGAACACGTTCCCGCTGCCCCACACCCAGTCTGTGTGTTACACCCTCTATCCGGTGCTTGCACGCAGCTGTTCGTCTATTACACTCCATAGAACACGTTCCCGCTGCCACACACCCAGTCTGTGTGTTACACCCTCTATCCGATGCTTGCATGCAGCTGTTCCTACATTACACTCCAGAGAACACGTTCCCGCTGCCCACCACCCAGTCTGTGTTACATCCCTCTATCCGATGCTTGCACGCAGCTGTTCCTACATTACACTCCAGAGAACACGTTCCCGCTGCCCCACACCCCGTCTGTGTGTTACACCCCTCTATCCGATGCTTGCACGCAGCTGTTCGTACATTACACTCCAGAGAACACGTTCCCGCTGCCCCACACCCAGTCTGTGTGTTACACCCCCCTATCCGATGCTTGCACGCAGCTGTTCGTACATTACACTCCAGAGAACACGTTCCCGCTGCCCCACACCCAGTCTGTGTTACACCCCTCTATCCGACGCTTGCACGCAGCTGTTCGTCCATTACACTTCAGAGAACACGTTCCCGTTGCCACATACCCAGTCTGTGTTACACCCCTCTATCCGATGCTTGCACGCAGCTGTTCGTACATTACACTTCAGAGAACACGTTCCCGCTGCGACACACCCAGTCTGTGTGTTACACCCCCCTATCCGATGCTTGCACGCAGCTGTTCGTACATTACACTCCGGAGAACACGTTCCCGCTGCCCCACACCCAGTCTGTGTGTTACACCCCCCTATCCGATGCTTGCACGCAGCTGTTTATCCATTACACTCCAGAGAACACGTTCCCGCTGCCCCACACCCCGTCTGTGTGTTACACCCTCTATCCGATGCTTGCACGCAGCTGTTCGTCCATTACACTCCAGAGAACACGTTCCCGATGCCACATACCCAGTCTGTGTGTTACACCCTCTGTCCGATGCTTGCATGCAGCTGTTCCTACATTACACTCCAGAGAACACGTTCCCGCTGCCCCACACCCAGTCTGTGTGTTACACCCCTCTGTCCGATGCTTGCACGCAGCTGTTCATCCATTACACTCCAGAGAACACGTTCCCGCTGCCCCACACCCAGTCTGTGTGTTACACCCCTCTATCCGATGCTTGCACGCAGCTGTTCCTACATTACACTCCAGGGAACACGTTCCCGCTGCCCCACACCCAGTCTGTGTGTTACACCCCTCTATCCGATGCTTGCACGCAGCTGTTCGTCCATTACACTCCAGGGAACACGTTCCCGCTGCTCCCCACCCAGTCTGTGTTACACCCCTCTATCCGATGCTTGCACGCAGCTGTTCGTACATTACACTCCAGAGAACACGTTCCCGCTGCCCCACACCCAGTCTGTGTTACACCCTCTATCCGATGCTTGCACGCAGCTGTTCGTACATTACACTCCAGAGAACACGTTCCCGCTGCCCCACACCCAGTCTGTGTTACACCCTCTATCCGATGCTTGCACGCAGCTGTTCGTCCATTACACTCCAGAGAACACGTTCCCGCTGCCCCACACCCCGTCTGTGTTACACCCCTCTATCCGATGCTTGCACGCAGCTGTTCGTACATTACACTCCAGAGAACACGTTCCCGCTGCCCCACACCCAGTCTGTGTGTTACACCCTCTGTCCGATGCTTGCACGCAGCTGATCGTACATTACACTCCAGAGAACACGTTCCCGCTGCCCCACACCCAGTCTGTGTGTTACACCCTCTATCCGATGCTTGCACGCAGCTGTTCGTCCATTACACTCCAGAGAACACGTTCCCGCTGCCCCACACCCAGTCTGTGTGTTACACCCCCCTATCCGATGCTTGCACGCAGCTGTTCCTACATTACACTCCGGAGAACACGTTCCCACTGCCCCACACCCAGTCTGTGTTACACCCTCTATCCGATGCTTGCACGCAGCTGTTCCTACATTACACTCCAGAGAACACGTTCCCACTGCCCCACACCCCGTCTGTGTGTTACACCCCCCTATCCGATGCTTGCACGCAGCTGTTCGTACATTACACTTCAGAGAACACGTTTCCGCTGCCCCACACCCCGTCTGTGTGTTACACCCCTATCCGATGCTTGCACGCAGCTGTTCCTACATTACACTCCGGAGAACACGTTCCCGCTGCCCCACACCCAGTCTGTGTTACACCCTCTATCCGATGCTTGCACGCAGCTGTTCCTACATTACACTCCAGAGAACACGTTCCCACTGCCCCACACCCCGTCTGTGTGTTACACCCCCCTATCCGATGCTTGCACGCAGCTGTTCGTACATTACACTTCAGAGAACACGTTTCCGCTGCCCCACACCCCGTCTGTGTGTTACACCCCCTATCCGATGCTTGCACGCAGCTGTTCGTACATTACACTCCAGAGAACACGTTCCCGCTGCCCCACACGCCGTCTGTGTGTTACACCCTCTATCCGATGCTTGCACGCAGCTGTTCCTACATTACACTCCAGAGAACACGTTCCCGCTGCCCCACACCCTGTCTGTGTGTTACACCCCCCTATCCGATGCTTGCACGCAGCTGTTCCTACATTACACTCCGGAGAACACGTTCCCGCTGCCCCACACCCAGTCTGTGTTACACCCTCTATCCGATGCTTGCACGCAGCTGTTCCTACATTACACTCCAGAGAACACGTTCCCACTGCCCCACACCCCGTCTGTGTGTTACACCCCCCTATCCGATGCTTGCACGCAGCTGTTCGTACATTACACTTCAGAGAACACGTTTCCGCTGCCCCACACCCCGTCTGTGTGTTACACCCTCTGTCCGATGCTTGCACGCAGCTGTTCGTACATTACACTCCAGAGAACACTTCCCGCTGCCCCACACCCAGTCTGTGTGTTAGACCCCTCTATCCTATGCTTGCGTGCAGCTGTTCGTACGTTACACTCCCACCACACAGTGTTTGTACTTACATTAAGGCCAGTGGGATTTCAGAGCTCCGCAGGGTGTCGTCCACTTTTCACACCTGCTCCTTAGCAGTCACTGACCCTGCTCTGCGGGGTGTTACGTGGTCTTCTGTTACTGATTTGCGGTTGTTCCTAAACGCTTCCACTTTATTATAATATCACTTACAGCTGACAGGAAGATCCAGCAGGGATGAAATATCTTTTACCATTTTACCACGCACGGGTGTTGCGCCCCCCCCCCCCCCCCCCCACACACACACACCCCGCCTGGTGAGGGTGGCCATGGAGACTGCGTGGCTTGGTGTTATACACCTATGGCACGGGCTCTTTTATGTCCTGCATATTACATGTAAACGTTATGACTGAAGCAGTGAGAATCTATGTAAATGATTTATTTCTTCCCTTGGGTCGTCACATTAACCCATTGAACGTTGCCTCCCGGACAGCATCCTCCAGCTGCAGGCTGATACTGGTACGGTGCACGGAGCTTGGCAGATGGGATGCCGGAAGCCATTGTACACTGATTATTAGGCATGGTCTTCAGACACTACTGATGGTCGATGCTTTTTGCTCTCAATGGTCCAGTGGTTTTCTGATTGCCACTCACCCCTGAGTCACGTCATTAATCCCACCCCTGATACCTGATTAACCTGCCATGCCCAACAGCAGAGATGGCCGTCAGTGGTTGCACGCAATCAATGAAGCATTGACATTGATGGTCATCCCACCTCCCACAACAGAGGCTAGCAGAAAGCCCAGTCCATAGCGGCTTACCATGCATCAAGTAATGATGGCACATGCTCTGCAGCTGATCCGTGTTCTAATTCTATTTCCTCTCCTTGCACTATTCCCCTCTATTCCTTTCCTGCCATCTTTGATAAAGTCATCCGTGGATGACGAAACGCGTCAGGTTCACCCCTGGATACTTTTGGGGACACAAATTGGATTACAAATACCTTCCACCAACCACTTGGACCAACTCCCTCCACAACAATTCTTTGCCCACTGGACACTCAAGGGACACCACCACCTGTTCACTCTGGAGCCGGTCTTGCCGTGAGTAAACAACATCTATGCTCACGAAGTGACATACAACATCAGGCTATCCAACAGGTTAATGGACACCCACTAAAACCAGTTAACATCTATCGTTTTTGGCAAAAACTGTCTTTAAAGGGAGTACTTATAGGAACAAGTGTGACTGTATTTCTTCCCAAGTATCCATGCCCCAAACATAGGGGTTGTTTCATACAAAGTGCAATATACCATCAATAGATGTTTTAGCTACATATGATTTTTTGTGTGATATATGTATTTTTATTTATGTAATAAATTGTTTTATATATTTATATTACAATTAATCAGGTTTTGATTCTTTCATTGATTTAGCGCTCCACCTACCCATTTTTTTCTTCCATATCTTCCTTTGGGGGAATGACCACCCCCACTGGTGTGAGCAGCTACACGAGATAACCCATCCTTCCAGCGCCTGTTTTTTGCGTTTACGGGGGCACGTTCTCTCCCCTTATTTTTCCATCTGGGTTAGAGAGACGACCTCTGTGCGCAAATTTCTTTTTCTATGATGGAGTCACACTATTAGCATTGTTGCTATGGTTACCACAGTCAGATCATGTTATTATTACCCACACACATAGCCAATGCCTCTGACCAGTGCAGCCCCGTGTACACAGCCAACAATATTTCTATATCCGTACCGGTGTATATAACGCGTCTGCTGTCCTGTATGATATATTACTGTGTGTACATCATACTGTATACCATGTAGTATATACAGCATGTCCCTCATCGTTCTGCCTCTTGTCTGTCAGGTCAAAGTTCCTCAGTGATAAGTGGATGACGCAGAAGCAGTTCCTGAAGGTGGAGGATCTAGAGGGGAGTAAGCCATGGTAAGGTTCCATCTTCTGCACCCATTGCTCCAGAGATTGCTCGCACATTGTACTGATGTTTCCTCTCTACCCGCCTCAGGTGGTGGAACGTCAAGGTTTCGTCTCTGTCCCTTTCTGCTCCACTGACTGTGCTTCCATCCGTCAGCTGCAGCCAAACCATCCAACTTCTCAGAGAGAAAGGTTTTGACCAGGTGCCCATTGTATCAGAGGCTGGGTGAGTTTCCTGTCCTCTTCCCCACAGTAGCAACCTCTCTACAGAGGAAAGCCCATGAGAATCCTGTGTGCGATGGGAGTGGCCCACATGAGCCGCGAGGGAGTGTGACGGGCACTGCTGTATGTGCACACGGTATGACATACGTGCAGGGTTAGGTCACATGCTGCGTGCCGGTATGACATACGTGCTGGGTTAGGTCACACGCTGCGTGCCGGTATGACATATGTGCTGGGTTAGGTAACACACGCTGCGTGCCGGTATGACATACGTGCAGGGTTAGGTAACACACGCTGCGTGCCGGTATGACATACGTGCTGGGTTAGGTCACACACGCTGCGTGCCGGTATGACGTGCAGGGTCAGGTCACGCACGCTGCGTGCCGGTATGACATACGTGCAGGGTTAGGTCACACACGCTGCGTGCCGGTATGACATACATGCAGGGTTAGGTCACACACGCTGCGTGCCGGTATGACGTGCAGGGTCAGGTCACGCACGCTGCGTGCCGGTATGACATACGTGCAGGGTTAGGTAACACACGCTGCGTGCCGGTATGACATACGTGCAGGGTTAGGTCACACACGCTGCGTGCCGGTATGACGTGCAGGGCCAGGTCACGCACGCTGCGTGCCGGTATGACATACGTGCAGGGTTAGGTCACACGCTGCGTGCCGGTATGACATACGTGCAGGGTTAGGTCACACACGCTGCGTGCCGGTATGACATACGTGCAGGGTTAGGTCACACACGCTGCGTGCCGGTATGACATACGTGCAGGGTTAGGTCACACACGCTGCGTGCCGGTATGACATACGTGCAGGGTCAGGTCACGCACGCTGCGTGCCGGTATGACATACGTGCAGGGTTAGGTCACACGCTGCGTGCCGGTATGACATACGTGCAGGGTTAGGTCACACGCTGCGTGCCGGTATGACGTGCAGGGTCAGGTCACGCACGCTGCGTGCCGGTATGTCATACGTGCAGGGTTAGGTCGCACGCTGCATGCCGGTATGACATACGTGCAGGGTTAGGTCACACACGCTGCGTGCCGGTATGACGTGCAGGGTCAGGTCACGCACGCTGCATGCCGGTATGACATACGTGCAGGGTTAGGTCACACACGCTGCGTGCCGGTATGACGTGCAGGGTCAGGTCACACACGCTGCGTGCCGGGATGACATACGTGCAGGGTTAGGTCACACGCTGCGTGCCGGTATGTCATACGTGCAGGGTTAGGTCGCACGCTGCGTGCCGGTATGACATACGTGCAGGGTTAGGTCACACGCTGCGTGCCGGTATGACGTGCAGGGTCAGGTCACGCACGCTGCGTGCCGGTATGACATACGTGCAGGGTTAGGTCACACGCTGCGTGCCGGTATGACATACGTGCAGGGTTAGGTCACATGCTGCGTGCCGGTATGACATACGCGCTGGGTTAGGTCACACACGCTGCGTGCCGGTATGACGTGCAGGGTCAGGTCACGCACGCTGCGTGCCGGTATGACATACGTGCAGGGTTAGGTCACATGCTGCGTGCCGGTATGACATACGTGCAGGGTTAGGTCACATGCTGCGTGCCGGTATGACATACGTGCAGGGTCAGGTCACGCACGCTGCGTGCCGGTATGACATACGCGCTGGGTTAGTTCACACACGCTGCGTGCCGGTATGACATACGTGCAGGGTTAGGTCACACGCTGCGTGCCGGTATGACGTGCAGGGTCAGGTCACGCACGCTGCGTGCCGGTATGACATACGTGCAGGGTTAGGTCACATGCTGCGTGCCGGTATGACATACGTGCAGGGTTAGGTCACATGCTGCGTGCCGGTATGACATACGTGCAGGGTCAGGTCACGCACGCTGCGTGCCGGTATGACATACGTGCAGGGTCAGGTCACGCACGCTGCGTGCCGGTATGACATACGTGCAGGGTCAGGTCACGCACGCTGCGTGCCGGTATGACATACGTGCAGGGTTAGGTCACATGCTGCGTGCCGGTATGACATACGTGCAGGGTTAGGTCACATGCTGCGTGCCGGTATGACATACGCGCTGGGTTAGGTCACACGCTGCGTGCCGGTATGACGTGCAGGGTCAGGTCACGCACGCTGCGTGCCGGTATGACATACGTGCAGGGTTAGGTCACATGCTGCGTGCCGGTATGACATACGTGCAGGGTTAGGTCACACGCTGCGTGCCGGTATGACATACGTGCAGGGTTGGGTCACACGCGCTGCGTGCCGGTATGACATACGTGCAGGGTCAGGTCACGCACGCTGCGTGCCGGTATGACATACGTGCAGGGTCAGGTCACGCACGCTGCGTGCCGGTATGACATACGTGCAGGGTTAGGTCACATGCTGCGTGCCGGTATGACATACGTGCAGGGTTAGGTCACATGCTGCGTGCCGGTATGACATACGCGCTGGGTTAGGTCACACACGCTGCGTGCCGGTATGACATACGTGCAGGGTCAGGTCACGCACGCTGCGTGCCGGTATGACATACGTGCAGGGTTAGGTCACATGCTGCGTGCCGGTATGACATACGCGCTGGGTTAGGTCACACACGCTGCGTGCCGGTATGACATACGCGCTGGGTCAGGTCACGCACGCTGCGTGCCGGTATGACATACGTGCAGGGTCAGGTCACGCACGCTGCGTGCCGGTATGACATACGTGCAGGGTTAGGTCACATGCTGCGTGCCGGTATGACATACGCGCTGGGTCAGGTCACGCACGCTGCGTGCCGGTATGACATACGTGCAGGGTCAGGTCTCGCACGCTGCGTGTCGGTATGACATACGTGCTGGGTTAGGTCACACGAGCTGCGTGCCGGTATGACATACGTGCAGGGTCATGAGTACATACAGCCTGAATAGCACTGCGCACATATCTGTGAGTGAGTCGGCCGACCCCTCTCTGCTGAAGAACCGGGCCTAGACTAAGCGTTCTGAGGGTAGGTACAGGTGTAGGTATTAGAGAGAGGGAATGGGAGACCCGCACCATAAATTATTACGAATGATTTAGTTTGTGGATGGGTAAATTCACACCGGTCAGGAATCTTCTGGAATATCTCTCCTGGCTGGCTATGGTGCTGTCCCCTGATGTGAAATGATACAATGTAAATCGAGGAGAAAAGAGAAATCCGTTTAGCTAGGACGCACTCCTCATCCACGTGGTCTCTTAGAGAATTATTCTTAAAAACGTACCTAAAATTAGGTGTATACTTTATTTATGGCTTTATTTACTCACAGGCCATCATGGTGTATTTAACAATATTTTGAATTTTATTAATTATATGTGACCTCTATTGAATTAGGATTTTTAGTAGCGAAAGTATTAAAATAAGATAAAGATATAGAAAGAAGAAACTGTAGTAGATAGCTGGATACAAATAAAGAGTGTCATTTACACCAAGAACCACGTGAGGACAGGGTGTCAGGCTATACGGCAAACACACCTGCCATCACTGTTCACTGACATTACACTCCTAACATACACATTGGAGATGCAACACTATATCAAATGAGAATAAAAAGTATCAAATCTTTGGGCTCCAAACACAGTATGCACAACACCTAGATACAAGGAGTGATTAAAATAACTGGCAACATATGTGACAAGTGATACAATAAATATTCATCACAGCAGACAGTGATACCATTATCATTTATTACCTACAAATACAGGCTTTAATGCCAACCATTTAGGCATTTGCATCAAAAAGCAGGTGCAATATAATCAGTACTAAGCTACAGACCACAGATTTATTTTAATCTTTACAAATTTTCTTTCTATATCTTTATCTTATTTTAATACTTTCGCTACTACAAATCCCTGGTACAGGGAATTATTCAATAGAGGTCACATATAATTAATAAATTTCAATATTGTTAAATACACCTGGATGGCCTGTGAGTAAATAAAGTCATAAATAAAGTATACACCTAATTTTAGGTACGTTTTTAAGAATAAGTCTCTAAGAGACCATGTGGATGAGGAGTGCGTCCTAGCTAAACGGATTTCTCTTTTCTCCTCGATTTACAGGTGTAGGTACATAGTGATCCATACAGTGTCTGATCGCTCCCTTCCATCAGAGGTGGACTTAGGCCGCATGGGACCCTAGGCATGATAACAATTTGGGGCCCTCCTTCCTCCAGCAATCCATCAGACCCAGGGTAAAAAGTACCCGCTCCCTCCCTTACTGCGCAGAGGTCGTGCAATGTTCCTCTGGGAACAATTTGGACAGCCATGGTATCTTCATGGGGCCCCTTGGGACCTGCTGGGCCCTAGGCAGTGCTCGGTATGGCCATCTCAGGGACAGAACACTTAATCCATTGTCCTTCTCCCTCCAGCACAACCTTCATTTACATCCATTCAGCATTTCCTTTCAGTCGCTGCAATACATTACCAGGGTATCCTGGGACCAGTAGTGCCACAGCAGCCTACTAGGACTCTTTGGTGTGTTCTCCCCCTATTTGCTGGGGGCTGTCTGCAGTTTATCTAACCAGGATCTTTCATGGGCTGATTGTTTGGGGCCTCGCACCACGCGGTTTCCAACCACCGACCCAGATTGTCCTCTCCTGAGACTCACACCTCTCGTCCTGCTGCTAGGGTACCCCTAATGGTGGTGAAGCCCCTTGTTCCATCCACTGATATCTTCATACTGCCAGGGACCATGTATCCGCCCCATTCACGGGGCCTCTAGGACAGTAGCCTCACGCTCTCCAACGGCATGTTCTCTGCCCTTAGCCCCCTCATTTCTTGTTTTACCCCCTACATGTGGAAGGGTCTGGAGGACGGGTACAGGCTGGAATCTTCCCCACTGATACGTTTTAAACCGCTATTTGATCCTTTTCAGTATCTGTAACCCCCCCCCCCCCCCACACACACACACACACACACACCTTTTCAGTATGCCACAATGGCGGACTTGCAGCTCTGCACATACTGTAGGTGACTGTCCATATTTCTGCGGCACCAGTGTCCTGTAACGGTCATCTGTCCTCATTTCTCTGAATCACTGTTTCTGTATTTCAGGCTGGTACTTGGGATGGTGACATTGGGGAACATGTTGTCCTCCGTACTGGCCGGTAAGGTGAAATCATCTGATCCCGTCACCAAAGTCATCTACAAGCAGTTCACACAGGTGCATGGAATGTAATAATATCTCTGTATGCACAGTGGAGCTAGGAGGATTGGATGGGCATAGTACCCAGCAACTGATTGGCACTCTGGGTGAAACGGTATAAGGGCCAGGAGCAAATGATCCCAAACCTTCAGACTAGTGCAATTTAGTTGAATCCATATAAAGAATAGGCCGCACTGCACGGACTTGGCAGAAGGTTAGATTAGAAATACACAGAGATTACAAGGCCATGAGGGTACGCCAGTGTTTCAGGACGAGATGCCTCTTTATCAGGATGGATGGGGTTGGAACAGTGCTGGTGTAATGGAAGTGTAAGGTCAGGCAGAAACTAATTGCACCATCCATCCTGAATGCGCCTAGTCTGAAGACATCGACGTATCCTCATGGCTTTGTAAGTCTGTGCTGCCTATTCATCTGGATTCCAGCTCCGCACCAAGGGACTGGCGAAATGGCAGATGTGGTTTATAGGGAAGTAAATCGCATCCAGGGAATCTGACATCTAAAGTGGGGATGTTACTGCAGGGTATATAAAGGGATAGTATTCAATCAGGATTATCTGTAAGGGATCGGTCGTGTCCATCTAATCATCTTCTATGAGGCGGTGCGTGAGAACGCAGACCAGGACAGCACAGTAGATGGGCTCTACCTACATTTACATTACATGAGGTTGGTCTGCAAAATAAGAGAGCTGGGTTAAAAATTGGTTGGAGAATAGGGAGCAGGTTAAAGTATTAGTGGTGTACCTCCGGTCCGGTGCTGGGGTCACTTCTTTCTAACATGTTAGTGACCTAGGAGATGGCTTACTGAGCAAAGTGTTTATTTTTGCAGATGACACTAAACTGTGTAAGGTAATCGATCAGGATGTAACCTCTGCAGAGGACTGGGCAGCGATATGCAATATGAGGCTTAGTATAGATAAATATAAGGTTATGCACTTTGGGAGCAGAATCAAGCATGCAAGCTATAAACTAAATGGGGTAAATTTAATGGCCAAAGATTTAGCAACAGTGCTCAATGTCCAGGAGCAGCAGCGAAGACCAACAAGGTATTAGCATAAGAAGAGGCATCATGCCACTGTATAAATCATTGGTACGTTCTCATCTAGAATACATGGTACAGACCTGGGCACTGCTCAATAAAAAGGACATATTGGTACTCGAAAAGATTCAGTGAAGCGCAAAAAAACTGATTTAAGAGTCTGGGGTTATTGGGCTAAGAGGAAAGGCTAGCCAGATTAGGGATTGTTACATTGGGGTATGAGGAAAGGCTAGCCAGGTTAGGTGTGGTTACATTGGGGTATGAG
This sequence comes from Crinia signifera, assembly GCF_055691185.1. NCBI lineage: Eukaryota > Metazoa > Chordata > Amphibia > Anura > Myobatrachidae > Crinia > Crinia signifera. The sequence continues at coordinate 1,445,199 of NC_139218.1, read as the reverse complement.
GAAAGGCTAGCCAGGTTAGGGATGGTTACATTGGGATATGAGGATAGGCTAGCCAGGTTAGGTGTGGTTACATTGGGCTATGAGGAAAGGCTAGCCAGGTTAGGTGTGGTTACATTGGGATATGAGGAAAGGCTAGCCAGGTTAGATGTGGTTACATTGGGCTATGAGGAAAGGCTAGCCAGGTTAGGGATGGTTACATTGGGATATGAGGAAAGGCTAGCCAGATTAGGGATTGTTACATTGGGGTATGAGGAAAGGCTAGTCGGGTTAGGGATTGTTACATTGGGCTATGAGGAAAGGCTAGCCAGGTTATGTGCGGTTACATTGGGATATGAGGAAAGGCTAGCCAGGTTAGCTATGGTTACATTGGGCTATGAGGAAGGGCTAGCCAGGTTAGGTGTGGTTACATTGGGCTATGAGGAAAGGCTAGCCAGGTTAGGTGTGGTTACATTGGGATATGAGGAAAGGCTAGCCAGGTTAGGTGTGGTTACATTGGGCTATGAGGAAAGGCTAGCCAGGTTAGGGATGGTTACATTGGGCTATGAGGATAGGCTAGCCAGGTTAGGGCTGGTTACATTGGGATATGAGGAAAGGCTAGCCAGGTTAGGGATGGTTACATTGGGATATGAGGAATGGCTAGCCAGGTTAGGGCTGGTTACATTGGGATATGAGGAATGGCTAGCCAGGTTAGGGCTGGTTAGATTGGGATATGAGGAAAGGCTAGCCAGGTTAGGGATGGTTACATTGGGCTATGAGGAAAGGCTAGCCAGGTTAGGTGTGGTTACATTGGGATATGAGGAAAGGCTAGCCAGGTTAGGTGTGGTTACATTGGGCTATGAGGAAAGGCTAGCCAGGTTAGGGATGGTTACATTGGGCTATGAGGATAGGCTAGCCAGGTTAGGGCTGGTTACATTGGGATATGAGGAAAGGCTAGCCAGGTTAGGGATGGTTACATTGGGATATGAGGAATGGCTAGCCAGGTTAGGGCTGGTTACATTGGGATATGAGGAATGGCTAGCCAGGTAAGGGCTGGTTAGATTGGGATATGAGGAAAGGCTAGCCAGGTTAGGGATGGTTACATTGGGCTATGAGGAAAGGCTAGCCAGGTTAGCTATGGTTACATTGGGCTATGAGGAAGGGCTAGCCAGGTTAGGTGTGGTTACATTGGGATATGAGGAAAAGCTAGCCCGGTTAGGGATGGTTACATTGGGCTATGAGGAAAAGCTAGCCAGGTTAGCTATGGTTACATTGGGCTATGAGGAAAAGCTAGCCAGGTTAGCTATGGTTACATTGGGCTATGAGGAAAGGCTAGCCAGGTTAGCTATGGTTACATTGGGCTATGAGGAAAGGCTAGCCAGGTTAGGGGTGGTTACATTGGGCTATGAGGAAAGGCTAGCCAGGTTAGGGGTGGTTACATTGGGATATGAGGTAATGCTAGCCAGGTTAGGGGTGGTTACATTGGGCTATGAGGAAGGGCTAGCCAGATTAGGGATGGTTACATTGGGCTATGAGGAAAGGCTAGCCAGGTTAGGGATGGTTACATTGGGCTACGAGGAAAGGCTAGCCAGGTTAGGGATGGTTACATTGGGCTGTGAGGAAAGGCTAACCAGGTTAGGTGTAGTTACATTGGGGTATGTGGATAGGCTAGCCAGGTTAGGTGTGGTTACATTGGGATATGGGGAAAGAAGCCAGGTTAGGGGTGGTTACATTGGGCTATGAGGAAAGGCTAGCCAGGTTAGGGATGGCTACATTGGGCTATGAGGAAAGGCTAGCCAGGTTAGGGATGGTTACATTGGGCTATGAGGAAAGGCTAGCCAGGGTAGGGGTGGTTACATTGGGCTATGAGGAAAGGCTAGCCAGGTTAGGGATGGTTACATTGGGCTATGAGGAAAGGCTAGCCAGGTTAGGGGTGGTTACATTGGGCTATGAGGAAAGGATAGCCAGGTTAGGGGTGGTTACATTGGGCTGTGAGGAAAGGCTAGCCAGGTATGGGGTGGTTACATTGGGGTATGAGGAAAGGCTAGCCAGGTTAGGGATGGTTACATTGGGATATGGGGAAAGGATAGCCAGGGTAGGGATGGTTACATTGGGATATGGGGAAAGGATAGCCAGGGTAGGGATGGTTACATTGGGCTATGAGGAAAGGCTAGCCAGGTTAGGGGTGGTTACATTGGGATATGGGGAAAGGATAGCGGGGGTAGGGATGGTTACATTGGGCTATGAGGAAAGGATAGCCAGGTTAGGGGTGGTTGCATTGGGCTATGAGGAAAGGCTAGCCAGGTTAGGTGCGGTTACATTGGGGTATGAGGAAAGGATAGCCAGGTTAGGGGTGGTTACATTGGTATATGAGGAAAGGATAGCCAGGTTAGGGATGGTTACATTGGGATATGGGGAAAGGATAGCCAGGGTAGGGATGGTTACATTGGGCTATGAGGAAAGGATAGCCAGGTTAGGTGTGGTTACATTGGGCTATGAGGAAAGGATAGCCAGTGATTTTTGTGAACCACTTTCCACAATATGAGACTATGGGAACTTGCTCACTCAGCTGTTATACAGGCAGACGGACTGCGCTGATGTGGGAGTGTTCACAGCTCTCATCGCCCCTACATTTAAGAAAGGGTTAGACAATTTTTTTGTGGAAAAGACTATCCAGGGCTGTAACCATTATATATAATGTATAGAATAGGACCCAGGGAGAAATAAAAAGGCCATATGGTAATGTAACAGATTGGTGTTTTTTTATTCTGGGGTGTACACACGGGACTCATTCCCGGTGATTTGCACTGAGCCCCGTGTGTAATAAAGATGTATTTAGCCGCCATAGATTAGACGGCGACTAACTCCTGCCTTCCCCAGCCGCGCCAAACACACAGCGCAGGTGGCATCTACTGAACATCCTCTTACCTGCACCGTCTATTTGGCCGGGCGATCACGACGATGCGGAGCTCCACATTGCTGTCACCCGGAAGAATCGCCCTGTGTGTTCACGGTTTCACCAATATAGGATATATTATTGATCTCGATGGACTGGTGTCTTTTTCCAGCCTCACTAACTATGTAACAACATTGCACTAGTTTGTGGGTCTTCTATTCTAATATCATGTTCAGTGTTAAATAGAAGGTATAGTCCACATGCGGTAACATTTCTCAGTCCCGGTCCGTGCCTCTATTACCCTGTAAGTCCCCTCCATACGGTCAGTGCTATTTGTAGTACTTCTGTTTCCTGCACTAAATAAAGCAGAATATAAATGATTATTTTAGGTGCATCTCATGGATAATCTGGGGAAACTCTCTCGTATCCTGGAGACTGATCATTTCGCTCTTGTGGTACATGAGCAGATTCAGTGTAAGTAGCTGTCTGTATCTCTATTCCATCCCCCGCCACCCAAAATCTTCCTCCTCATCTTCATGCTTTGTTACAGCGTCACTAATATATGTGGCGTGTGTATGTATACTGTGTGTATGACTGCGGTTGTATCTGTATACGGAATGCTTTGTTACAGTGTCAGTAATATATGTGGCGTGTGTATGTATACTGTGTGTGTGTGACTGCGGTTGTATCTGTATAAGGAATGCTTTGTTACAGCGTCAGTAATATATGTGGCGTGTGTATGTATACTGTGTGTGTGACTGCGGTTGTATCTGTATACGGAATGCTTTGTTACAGCGTCAGTAATACATGTGGCATGTGTATGTATACTGTGTGTGTGTGTGTGACTGTGGTTGTATCTGTATACAAAATACTTTGCTACAGTGTCACTAATATATGTGGCGTGTGTATGTATACTGTGTGTGTGTGTGTGTGTGACTGCGGTTGTATCTGTATACGGAATGCTTTGTTACAGCGTCAGTAATACATGTGGCATGTGTATGTATACTGTGTGTGTGTGTGTGTGTGAGACTGTGGTTGTATCTGTATACAAAATACTTTGCTACAGTGTCACTAATATATGTGGCGTGTGTATGTATACTGTGTGTGTGTGTGTGTGACTGCGGTTGTATCTGTATACGGAATGCTTTGTTACAGCGTCCGTAATATGTGGCGTGTGTATGTATACTGTGTGTGTAACTGCGGTTGTATCTGTATATGGAATGCTTTGTTAGTGTCACTAATATATGTGGTGTGTGTGTGTGTGTGACTGCGGTTGTATCTGTATACGGAATGCTTTGTTAGTGTCACTAATATATGTGGCGTGTGTGTGTGACTGCGGTTGTATCTGTATACGGAATGCTTTGTTACAGCGTCCGTAATATATGTGGCGTGTGTATGTATACTGTGTGTGTGTGTAACTGCGGTTGTATCTGTATACAGAATGCTACGTTACAGTTTCAGTAATATTTATTCTTCGGGACATGTCAGTGGCCACAGGCTAATGCTGGGTAGTGGAGTGGGAGAGAGAGAGCTTCCAGCACCCAAGAGGTTAAACTTTTTTCTGCCCCCAGGCAGCCAGGCTCCTCCCCTCCTCTACCCCGCCTCCAGGCAAAGCCATTCAGTTTTTTTGGTGCTGACAGGCTGTACCATGCACCTTACTACTTCATTTTATTTTTAATTCTTGTTTTTACACTGATTTTGGTCAGTGACAGAGCAGCAGGGGGTCTAATAGACACCAGCTCAGCTGCTCCATCACCCGGACCCGGCAGCTGCAGCACCACACATTGGAGTGTGACCGCAGCCGTCCCCCAGCCACCGGGAGACCAACAGCTGCAACTAGGACACCGATGAACAGGGACTTTGGAATGCACAGGATCAACGTCCTTGAACGAAGGGCAGTCTTACGGGCTCTTTGCTTGGTGGAACCCTGGCTTGGAGGCCGCACTGTGCACCTCTAGTTGGAAAATGTGACGACGGTGGCCTATATCAACCACCAGGGTAGCACTTACAGTGGGGCTGCCATGGTGGAGACATTCCGCATTTTTTAATGGGCACAAAGAAGATCCCTGCTCTCTCTGCGTTCTTTACCCCAGGAGTCCTCAATTGGGAAGCGGACTTCCTGAGCCGTCAGACTGTCGATGCCGGCGATTGGGCCCTTCATCCAGAGGTGTTCCAGATGATGGTACAACGTTGGGGCAGACCCGAGGTATCACGCTACAACCACAAGGTCACCCTATACGGGTCTAGGTCTCGCGACTTAGGGACTGGCATGGTGGACGCCCTGTCAACCCCTTGGCCGTTTGCTCTGATGTACACCTTCCCTCCGATTTCGCTCCTCCTCAGAGTGATCTGCAGCACATTGATCGTCGTGGCCCCCAGTTGGCCCAGACTGATCAGTCCTGTCAGTGGCTAGGGTGGCCATATCCGCTCCAGAGTGACCCCTCACCATTGAGTCCTGTTAGCAGCTTCCGGGCGTCTCTGCTGCTGCAGCCGCTGATGCCACCCGCTCCTGTCTGCAGGATGTCTGCCTTGCTTCCGCTCCCTACACCTGCTGATGTTTGCTCTGCTCCCGTCTGCCTGCCCATGTAAGTAAATGAATTTGCGGGGCAGCCGGAGTGGTGGGGGGGGGGGGGGGGGGGGGAAGAGAGGCAGGGCTAGGTTTTTGCACATGCTGACTGCATGTACTGCTTAGAGAAGTCAATCCCGGGATTGAGCATTTTTCAATCCTGATTCCGGGATTTAAAAAATGCCGGGATTGGCATCCCTTGTCAGTGGCCCCTGCGAACCGTCTATGTCTACATCCAGACCTGCTCTCTCAGGGACCATGTCTATACTCTGATTTGCAGCATCTGCAGGGTGGCTGTGCATCGGCAGGTGCTTCCATCACGTCTGGCGGGCTTACATTTCCTGGTGTGGTGCTCATCATTTTAATCCCAGGATTTACCGCTTGGCCAGGATTTTGTCCTTCTTACAGAAGGTTATTGGGGGGGGGGGGGGGATCTTAGGATTTACATGATGTGCTATCATGCTGGGACTTGTAGTTCTAACTGATTAATAATATGGAATGTGCATCTGCACCATGGGTCTGATTCTAGTTCACTCTTAGAGGCAAATTCCTTCTCAAATGGACAAAACCATGTGCACTACAGGTGGGGCAGATGTTACTTGTGCAGAGAGAAATAGATTTGGGTGGGGTTTTTCTTCAAAGTGAGATCTATATTGCAGTGTAAGAATAAAGCAGCCAGTATTTACCCTGCACAGGAACAAAATAACTCACCTAAATCTATCTGCACCTGTTAAATCTGCCCCCCTGCAGTGCACATGGGTTTGTCCATCTAAGAAGGAATTTGCCTCTAAGAGTGAACTAGAATAAGGCCCCATGTGTTTTTCTTTGCAGAAGGGCCTGGAGGCCGGATTGTGCTTCTATTTTGAAGGAACAGGTTTTGGCTTTGTCCGTCTTGTTCCGTAGGAAGTTGGCTTTGTTACCGGATGTCCGCACATTCATGAAGGGCGTCCTACATATCCAGCCTCCCTTTGTAGCCTCATGGGATCTTTCCCTGGTACTTACTGCTCTTCGGGCCCCACCGTTTGAACCTTTGCAGTCAGAGGACCTTTGTTGGCTCACCTGTTAGCAATAGCTTCAGCCAGAAGGCCCTCTGACCGGTCAGCTCTGTCTTGCCGATCACCGTTTCTGATCTTCCATTCTGGCTGGATGCTTCGTCTGTGCAGTCCTCCTTGGATGTTGTCCATGCCTTGCCAACTATGTGCATCGCACTAAGTCTTTCCGGAAATCGGACTCTCTCTTTGTGTCTTTAAGCAGACGATTGCCCACTGGATTCGCTGTGTCATCAAGCAGGCATACTTGGACGCCTCCCTCCAAGTTCCTCCGGGGGTCAGGGCACATTCCACGAGGTCTGTGGGTGCGTCTTGATCTGTTCGGGGCAGTGCAACAGCGGAGCAAATTTGCAAGGTGGCCACTTGGTTGTCTGCCAATATCTTTTTGCGCTTTTATGCCTTTGATACGTTTGCCTCCCAGGACTCTGCTTTTGGACAGTGTACTTGCTGTGGCACAGGCACGTCCCCACCCTTAGGTGGCTGCTTTAGAATGTTCCAGCGTTAGCCTGTGGCCCCTGGCGTGTCCCAAAGAATAGAAGGAGATTTATGTCTTACCTGTTAAATCTTTCTTCGAGGACATCAGGGGCCACAGGAATCCCTCCCTGCCGCACCTACTTTAGTTCTAGTTACCTAGTTCCTCTGTTGTGCGAAATAGACTGTTCAGAATGTGTTTCTGTGCGGTGCTTCTCTTCCTTCTCTCTCCTCTCCTGCCTTGGCTTGTTTAAAAACAGAGTTGCCTGGCCTGGAGGCGGGGTAGAGGAGGGGTGGAGCCTGATCTGCCTGGGAGGCAGAAGAAGTTTAACCTCTAGGGTGCAGGAAGCTCTTCTCCCACTACCCAGAATTAGCCTGTGGACCCTGATGTCCTTGAAGAAAGATTTAACCGGTGATTCCTAAATCTCCTTATGTTGTTAGTATGTGTGTGTGTGTGACTTCGGCTATATCTGTATACGGAATGCTGCGTTACAGTGTCAAAAATATATGTGGCTACAGAGCCCTATACTTCTGCTATGTGTGTCACTGTCTGTGTGTGCAGCCTGCCCATCCTGTACTATTGGCTACAGAGCCACATACTGCTGCTATGTGTGTCACTGTCTGTATGGACAGCCTGCCCATCCTGTACTATTGGCTACAGAGCCACATACTGCTGCTATGTGTGTCACTGTCTGTGTGTGCAGCCTGCCCATCCTGTACTATTGGCTACAGAGCCACATACTGCTGCTATGTGTGTCACTGTCTGTGTGTGCAGCCTGCCCATCCTGTACTATTGGCTACAGAGCCACATACTGCTGCTATGTGTGTCACTGTCTGTATGACCGGCCTGCCCATCCTGTACTTTTGGCTACAGAGCCACATACTGCTGCTATGTGTGTCACTGCCTGTGTGGACAGCCTGCCCATCCTGTACTATTGGCTACAGAGCCACATACTGCTGCTATGTGTGTCACTGTCTGTATGACCGGCCTGCCCATCCTGTACTATTGGCTACAGAGCCACATACTGCTGCTATGTGTGTCACTGTCTATGTGTGTGCAGCCTGCCCATCCTGTACTATTGGCTACAGAGCCACATACTGCTGCTATGTGTGTCACTGTCTGTGTGTGCAGCCTGCCCATCCTGTACTATTGGCTACAGAGCCACATACTGCTGCTATGTGTGTCACTGTCTGTGTGTGTGTGCAGCCTGCCCATCCTGTACTATTGGCTACAGAGCCGTATGCTGCTGCTATGTGTGTCACTGTCTGTGTGGACAGCCTTACCATCCTGTATGATTGGCTACAGAGCCGTATACTGCTGCTATGTCTGTCACTGTCTGTGTGGACAGCCTGCCCATCCTGTACTATTGGCTACAGAGCCGTATACTGCAGCTATGTGTGTCACTGTCTGTGTGGACAGCCTGCCCATGCTGTACTATTGGCTACAGAGCCGTATACTGCTGCTATGTGTGTCACTGTCTGTGTGGACAGCCTGCCCATCCTGTACTATTGGCTACAGAGCCGTATACTGCAGCTATGTGTGTCACTGTCTGTGTGGACAGCCTGCCCATCCTGTACTGTTGGCTACAGAGCCGTATACTGCTGCTATGTGTGTCACTGTCTGTGTGGACAGCCTGCCCATCCTGTACTATTGGCTACAGAGCCGTATACTGCAGCTATATGTGTCACTGTCTGTGTGGACAGCCTGCCCATCCTGTACTATTGGCTACAGAGCCGTATACTGCTGCTATGTGTGTCACTGTCTGTGTGGACAGCCTGCCCATCCTGTACTATTGGCTACAGAGCCGTATACTGCAGCTATATGTGTCACTGTCTGTGTGTGCAGCCTGCCCATCCTGTACTATTGGCTACAGAGCCCTATACTTCTGCTATGTGTGTCACTGTCTGTGTGTGCAGCCTGCCCATCCTGTACTATTGGCTACAGAGCCACATACTGCTGCTATGTGTGTCACTGTCTGTGAGGACAGCCTGCCCATCCTGTAGTAATGGCTACATAGCTGTATACTGCTGCTATGTGTCACTGTCTGTGTGGACAGCCTGCCCATCCTGTACTATTGGCTACAGAGCCGTATACTGCTGCTATGTGTGTCACTGTCTGTGTGTGCAGCCTGCCCATCCTGTACTATTGGCTACAGAGCCGTATACTGCTGCTATGTGTGTCACTGTCTGTGTGGACAGCCTGCCCATCCTGTAGTATTGGCTACATAGCTGTATACTGCTGCTATGTGTCACTGTCTGTGTGGACAGCCTGCCCATCCTGTACTATTGGCTACAGAGCCGTATACTGCTGCTATGTGTGTCACTGTCTGTGTGTGCAGCCTGCCCATCCTGTACTATTGGCTACAGAGCCACATACTGCTGCTATGTGTGTCACTGTCTGTGAGGACAGCCTGCCCATCCTGTACTATTGGCTACATAGCCGTATGCTGCTGCTATGTGTGTCACTGTCTGTGTGGACAGCCTGCCCATCCTGTACTATTGGCTACATAGCCGTATGCTGCTGCTATGTGTGTCACTGTATGTGTGGACAGCCTGCCCATCCTGTACTATTGGCTACAGAGCCGTATACTGCAGCTATATGTGTCACTGTCTGTGTGGAATCTAAGTCCTGGGCTCTCTCTCAGCAGATCACAATGATGGCTCCTCCAGTAAGAAGCAGATGGTCTTCGGTATTGTTACAGCCATCGATCTTCTGAATTTTGTGACCAGAGAGCGTGAGCGCCGCGTGAGTGAGTCCAGCGAGAGGGACCCTAGCGAGAGAACGCGACATTTCAGCGCGTCGTGAAGTGGAGCCGGTGTATCTTGTGTCTCCTTTATCTGCGCTTTGGGTGGGGTGAGGGGAATTCCTGCTTATAGGTCAATTTTACCCGTTACATAATTATTGCTTCTGATTTTGTAGCACAGGTGCATATTTAATAAAATATAAAGGTGTACATATTATTGTTTATTGTGGTGAAATGCAGAATTTCGGAGTTGTGGGAGCAGTTATCCAACGAGCAGGCAGTAATTACATTTCTGAGCAGCACTATGGAACAGTGATGGTGGTGATGTGGTGCAGAGGTAACACAACTCAATGCAGTTCAGAGAGCCAGGCCTGCTACAAGCCCCCTTCTGCCGTGTTCCTGGTCCCGTCACTGGCCAGCCCTCCCGACAGCTCCTCCATGGTTGAGTCTTTATTACCCATCTCGCTTAATCTTTGTTTTCTGATATCAGAAGTTACACTAAACTATCCATCAGGAGGATAGTTTGAAAAGCTTCCACTAAAAGAATGTTATGCCCCTTTCAGACCGCACTTAAAAACTGGTATCTTGCCGATTTTTTACCGTTTTGAAACGGTATTCTGTTTTCTAGGTGCTAAAACGTTTTTTGGAAACGGTAAAAAAGCAGGGTCTTACCCGTTTCAGACCCGGTTTTTTTTGGTGTCACAACGGATCTGAAACGGGATTCCTACCCCCCCTCCCCCCTGGGCAGCGCAGGGAGGGGAATAATCGCGCTGGGGGCAGATGGTCCCTACAGTGTATGTTATATCAGTGGCGGGGTCCCTGCAGCTACTAGTTCCCATACGCTGCAGGGACCCCGCCACTGATAGAACATACACTGTAGGGACCCCCTGCCCCCAGCTTGATTATTCTCTTCCCTGTGCTGCGGCTGCCCAGGTAGGATCCCTGCTGTGGGGTTGTGGAGCTGGCTGCTGCTCCCCCCCCCCCCCCCCCCCAATCCCCCCCCCCCCCCGTGTCCATACCTCCGGAGTCTGTATCGCCGGAGACAGAGTGCAGATAGCCGTCTCCTGTCCTGCACCCAGCAGCGGTGAGCGTTACGGGGAAACCCTGCTCTCAGGCTTACAATCATACAGTCCTGTGCTCCTCAGTGCACTGTGGCCGGTCCGGGCGGTGGGGGGGATTTGTGGGGGGAGAGAGGCTGCCCAGAGGTCCTCCGGCAAAACATTAATTGGGGGGGGGGGGGGAGGGGGGCGAGGCTGCCCAGGTGTCCTACGGCAAAACTTATTCATTGGGTGGGGAGGAAGACGCTGCCCGGGGGTCCTCCCGCCACACTGATTCATGGGTGGGGGGTGCCCACAGTGAGTAAGCCTGGGGGCCCTAATGTTAACACGGCGAGGGGGGTGCAAAGCTGCCCAGAATTTACAGTTTTTACTATCGCTTTCACACCGCAAACCTGCTTTAGACCAGGTATTTAGATGCAGTGTGAAAGGGGTTAAACTTGCTCTGACCCCTTTTAAGAAAATGTTTTAAATACCTGGTCCAAAGCAGGTTTTGCGGTGTGAAAGCAGCATGAGATTGTCAACACCTGGCTGTAATCTTGTCTGGGGAGGTAAAAGTGGAAACCTGCAACGGAGAAGGATCATATTAGTGTCATGTAATTGAGGACTAATATTTTCTACATCACAGGTTCTCAAATTAGGGACCCCAAACATAGCATGTTTTCCAGGTCTCCTCACAGAATCCCGTTAAATAATTAGCTCCATCTGTGGTTCTTTTGAAACATGTGAGTAATGAATACACCTGTGCACCTGCCGAGTATCCTGGGAAGCGTGTCATGAGTTCTGAATACATGTGCACCTGCTGCATGTCCTGGGAAACTGGGCTGTGAGTAATTAGTACACCTGTGCACCTGCTGGATGTCCTGGGAAACTGGGCTGTGAGTAATTAGTACACCTGTGCACCTGCTGGATGTCCTGGGAAACTGGGCTGTGAGTAATAAGTACACCTGTGCACCTGCTGGATGTCCTGGGAAACTGGGCTGTGAGTAATTAGTACACCTGTGCACCTTCAGGTTGTCCTGGGAAACTGGGCTGTGAGTAATTAGTACACCTGTGCACCTGCTGGATGTCCTGGGAAACTGGGCTGTGAGTAATTAGTACACCTGTGCACCTGCTGGATGTCCTGGGAAACTGGGCTGTGAGTAATTAGTACACCTGTGCCCCTTCAGGTTGTCCTGGGAAACTGGGCTGTGAGTAATTAGTACACCTGTGCACCTGCTGGATGTCCTGGGAAACTGGGCTGTGAGTAATTAGTACACCTGTGCACCTTCAGGCTGTCCTGGGAAACTGGGCTGTGAGTAATTAGTACACCTGTGCACCTTCAGGCTGTCCTGGGAAACTGGGCTGTGAGTAATTAGTACACCTGTGCACCTGCTGGATGTCCTGGGAAACTGGGCTGTGAGTAATTAGTACACCTGTGCACCTGCTGGATGTCCTGGGAAATCTGTGTGGGATCCTGAGGACAGAGTTTGAGAACCACTGATCTACAAGATAGCACAGCTATCACCTGCATTGGATCTTCCTCTGTACCACTCATCTCTAAAAGGATATAGTTATACAGTCACAGTCACCAAACTCGAAACCCAGAAAGAGACCAAGTGTGACAATCCAGGAGTCGGATCTCGGGTGTTGTACATTTTCCAGGAGTCGGATCTCGGGTGGTGTGAATTCTCCAGGAGTCGGATCTCGGGTGCTGTACATTTTCCAGGAGTCGGATCTCGTTTGTTGTGGATTTTTTATATTATGGTTGTGTTACTGGGTGTGTGCTCTTCCCATTAACTGCACCCCAACATTATATGTGGGGAAAAATAGGATTTTGGCACCTACCGGTAAACCTGTGTCTCTGAATTTACGGGGCCACTGGAGTCCATTACAATGGGTATCGAGGTGTGGAATTAGGTCCCGGGACCTGTGCGTCCCTGTCCCTAAGGGAGAGAGCAGCCATAGGAGGAGGGGGCAGACAGGAATGGGTTCCCCACATAACCAAGCTACTTAGTCAGGAGCCTTCTGGTAGAGACACCGGGGGCCCCAGTGTGGCCCCTTAGTTAGAGACTGCAAGTACCTGTCAGGGCAGTGATAGAAGTTCTGACCGACTATCCTGACACCCAGCCCCTACTGTTGTATGAGTGGGAAGGGTTCTGTAGGAAGAGAACGTCCATAAAGCATGACCAGCTCCCTTTAGGCAGCAGGCTGATTGGTAGGAGTGCCCAGCTCCCACTACCCACACCTCTGTGCCCATCGCAATGGACTCCAGTGCCCCCTGCTGGATGAAAAAAATATTTTTTTTGTTTAGCTAGTGTCCCCACTGTTGCGGTCACGTTCAGCTACATGTGTTACTCCTGTCCTGGATCAGTCTAAAAAGAGGGGAGCACCTAGTGCTGGAGCTGCTGCCATACCTAGTACTTCTTCATCTACTAAAGGTGCTCAAGGGGAAAGCGCATTTCTGAGCGGATAACTTACTGCTGATAAGTGCCAACACACCCTACACCACACGCGGTGCCAAGGGCTGTGACATCTCTACATCTGATGGTCCTATACTACTACGGTCTCCCACAGTACAATGCTGATTGTGAAATCTGAATGTCCTATACTACTACGGTCTCCCACAGTACAATGCTGATTGTGAAATCTGATGGTCCTATACTACTACGGTCTCCCACAGTACAATGCTGATTGTGAAAGCTAGGTCCTATACTACTATGGTCTCCCACAGTACAATGCTGATTGTGAAATCTGATGGTCCTATACTACTACGGTCTCCCACAGTACAATGCTGATTGTGAAATCTGATGGTCCTATACTACTACGGTCTCCCACAAGTACAATGCTGATTGTGAAATCTGATGGTCCTATACTACTACGGTCTCCCACAGTACAATGCTGATTGTGAAATCTGATGGTCCTATACTACACGGTCTCCCACAGTACAATGCTGGTTGTGAAATCTGATGGTCCTATACTACTACGGTCTCCCACAGTACAATGCTGATTGTGAAATCTGAATGTCCTATACTACTACGGTCTCCCACAGTACAATGCTGATTGTGAAATCTGATGGTCCTATACTACTATGGTCTCCCACAGTACAATGCTGATTGTGAAAGCTAGGTCCTATACTACTACGGTCTCCCACAGTACAATGCTGATTGTGAAATCTGATGGTCCTATACTACTACAGTCTCCCACAGTACAATGCTGATTGTGAAATCTGATGGTCCTATACTACTACGGTCTCCCACAGTACAATGCTGATTGTGAAATCTGATGGTCCTATACTACTACGGTCTCCCACAGTACAATGCTGATTGTGAAATCTGATGGTCCTATACTACTACGGTCTCCCACAGTACAATGCTGATTGTGAAAGCTGGGTCCTATACTACTACGGTCTCCCACAGTACAATGCTGATTGTGAAATCTGATGGTCCTATACTACTACGGTCTCTCACAGTACAATGCTGATTGTGAAATCTGAATGTCCTATACTACTACGGTCTCCCACAGTACAATGCTGATTGTGAAATCTGATGGTCCTATACTACTACGGTCTCCCACAGTACAATGCTGATTGTGAAATCTGAATGTCCTATACTACTACGGTCTCCCACAGTACAATGCTGATTGTGAAATCTGATGGTCCTATACTACTACGGTCTCCCACAGTACAATGCTGATTGTGAAAGCTAGGTCCTATACTACTACGGTCTCCCACAGTACAATGCTGATTGTGAAATCTGATGGTCCTATACTACTACGGTCTCCCACAGTACAATGCTGATTGTGAAATCTGATGGTCCTATACTACTACGGTCTCCCACAGTACAATGCTGATTGTGAAATCTGATGGTCCTATACTACTACGGTCTCCCACAGTACAATGCTGATTGTGAAATCTGATGGTCCTATACTACTACGGTCTCCCACAGTACAATGCTGATTGTGAAAGCTGGGTCCTATACTACTACGGTCTCCCACAGTACAATGCTGATTGTGAAATCTGATGGTCCTATACTACTACGGTCTCCCACAGTACAATGCTGATTGTGAAAGCTGGGTCCTATACTACTACGGTCTCCCACAGTACAATGCTGATTGTGAAATCTGATGGTCCTATACTACTACGGTCTCCCACAGTACAATGCTGATTGTGAAATCTGATGGTCCTATACTACTACGGTCTCCCACAGTACAATGCTGATTGTGAAATCTGAATCTCCTATACTACTACGGTCTCCCACAGTACAATGCTGATTGTGAAAGCTAGGTCCTATACTACTACGGTCTCCCACAGTACAATGCTGATTGTGAAAGCTGGGTCCTATACTACTACGGTCTCCCACAGTACAATGCTGATTGTGAAAGCTGGGTCCAAACCACCTTGCATTTAGCAACTTCACGCTCCTGCTGACCTGTATTTATTTATTGGCCATTTCTTCTATATTGCAGCAAATTCCACTTAACAATTGGAAATTGTGATAAACAAACACTGTCGCAGGCCAGACCTGTATGTTGGTGTAGTTTGGTTTATGGCCTTGAGTGTAAGTAGAAGTAATTTATATTGAATACGGTAGAATACAGGTAACCAATGAAGGGACTGACACAGCAGATCCACATATGATAAATGTCTGGAGAGGAAGATCGGCCTCTCCGCTACATTCAGGATGGATTGTAGTGGTGAGAGCCTGTATTGGGGGAGACTGGTAAGGAGACTATAGCAAAAACCAATGCGGAAGAGGATGACGGCATGGGTTAGAGTGTTAGCAGTCTGATTTGTTAGATGAATGTAGCATGATTTTGGGACAGAATCTGGGAAACAAAAGACAATTCAGAGTCAGGCAGCGAGCTTGTGGGGTTGGATTGATTGTCGTGTTAACAAAGAGGGGGTATGCAGCGCTCTTAATGATACCAACAATATATTGTAAAATACATATTTATTAATAATAATAAAAAGTAAAAAACACTAGATGGCAATTATGATAAAAAAACAATATATGGACCTGCCAATATGAAATAGATTGTATAACCTGCTCTGGTCACTCAAAAGTCACTGAAACGCGTTGGTGTTTTCCAGGGACCTGACTGAGACCTGCCAAATTCCTCTGCCTGCCCAATTATCTGGACTTGCACTTTAATCCCTCCATTTGGGACCAACTTCCACCCCAAGCACAAACACACTTTAGAGAGGATCCAAATACCAAGGAAGTCCTGACTGTGGAGAACGTATTTGCACCTCAAACGCCATTGGCGTATTACGGTCGGCCTTTACGCAATACTCAGGCGCAGTCGCGTCTTATTAGCATAAATTCACGGACAAGGACGGACGTAATGCATTAATGGCTAAATCATAGTGATATTCCTTTTTGTATGTACATTTGTGTATTCCCCAAAGTATTGGAATATGATCGTCCATATGTTCTATGTGGAAATGTTGTAATTGCCGCCACAGACGCAAGGTCAGTATGGTGATTGTAATGTGATCACAATACATGACCTTAGATATATTTTAACTGTGTAATCTAGTGAATCATTATGTGGGACACCAAGGACAAATCAATTCAAAACAGGTTCTTGCCCCATGGCCAGAAACAAAGGGAGTATCTAAAGGAAATGCATCATGAGAACAGGAAGATACCCCTGTGGACAGGAGGGCCAATAAAGAGAGGCCCAGTCTCTTTGTTTTAGCCAATGCCAACCAAGATTGACTTCCCCGCCCCCTTACCTGCCCCCAAAACTATACTGTGTTTCTCAGGCTCTCTCTGATCTCCCAGACACACCAAGAAGATGTGATCCAAGGAGGACTCTTTTCCCCGGTCTCTGTGGCGGTAATTGTATCCATGTGTGTATGCTGGTGTTAGGATGGTCAGGCCTGCGTTCATTTACATGTATAGTTGTTATAGTTTATAACCTGTGTATAGTCTAAACAGTATTGTGTAAGTACCATGTAAATATCTGTTACCCTTTTTAGACCATTTTCCCATATAATATACTATCTGTGATCTCAAATATAACCGTGTGTCTATGTGCATCATTTCTTTAGTCGTATTAATGAGTGATTCACACGCATAGTCACATGTGGGGCCGCATTAGACATGCAGTATAGATTTATTTCTGGATAAGCATATAGTAATGTATATAGGTTTATTTCTTATAAAGCCAGTGAACAGGTTCAACTTGTGGGGCACACTGTACAATGGATTCAAGAGCATCTATTCATATGCTAATGTGGTTTACAGCCCTCCAAAGTGTCTGTGAATAGGAGAGCCTTTAGAACTCTGAGTTAGGTATCTGCTTACATCACTATGGTAACCTTGTTGCTAAGGGTAACAGTTTATATGTATTATAAGGTAACGAATATAGTGTAACAATTACGTTAGTCACCGGTTTGTTATCATAACGGTTTTTACATGACGGACTGGGACACCTCCAGAAATCCTATGGAGATTGCAGATTGGAGTACCACTTCCTAAACCAGCACACCAGCACAGCCGCACTTTAGAGAGGCTCCCCACAAGCCCTTTCAATCCTTTCCAAAGGACCGGGACACCTCCAGCAGAGCACAAGGATTATACGCACTGGACTCCTACTTTATCTCTCTCCAATCGTGCTGTACCTTTTGAGTGACCAGAGTAGGTTATACAATCTATTTCATATTGGCAGGTCCATATTGTTTTTTATCATAATTGCCATCTAGTGTTTTTTATTGTTGTTTTTTTTACCTATTATTAATAAATATGTATTGTACAATATATTGTTGGTATCATTAAAAGAGCGCTGCATACCCCATCTTTGTTTGCATTTTCCAAAAGGATCTGACTAATCCCTCCTGCAGCAGCTCATTTTGAATCAACAGCCTTGACACAAGCGCTCTATACAGTTTACTGTATTTTGTTTTTTTTATTGTCGTGTTCTCAGCAGTGCTAGAGCTATCCGGCTAATAACTACTGTTGGTCAGTGGATAATGAGATTTATGTTCTTAACTCTTTCTTCATAATCAATAGGGGAGACAGAGTTGTTGTTGGATGTAGGACCTGGCACTAAACGGGTTAAAACTCTTGCCTCTAGGCAGCCCAGGCTCCTCCTCCCCCTATGCCCCGCCTCCACCCTAGGCAGCCGGTTAAGTTTAGCAGGAGCAAGAAGAAAATCAACACACAAAAGGGACAGCGAAACTAGAAAAGCAGTATTCTAAAGGCAGGTGTGTCCGGGAGGGATCCCGGTGTCTCTCATGGATCTTGAAGAAAGAGATTTAAAAGGTAAGAACATAAATTTCATTTTATTCTTCACTCCATAGGAGACACAGGGCTAATGCTGGGACGTCCTAAAGCAATATCCCAAGGGTGGGGACATGCCTGAGCTGCTTTAAGGACCCTCTGCCCGAGTCACTGGAAGCAAAAGTATCAAAAGCGCAGAAATGCAGAAAGGTATGATCTGATGACTATGCCGCTGGCCTACAAGCTGTTCCAAGCGGCCCACGAACCACTTGCAGACTCGTTTAATGTGCCCTCACTTCCACTGGACCTGGAAGAGCAGATTTCACATAAGCCTGTCGAATATAAAACAAAGTCAATGAGCCAGCATCGGTTTGAATGCTAGCCAACCCATGATTGTGAAACCATGAAGTACAAAGAGAACAACTTGTGGAACCACATCCAAGGAGGATGTGAGGATCCCGGGACCATACAGCTGAGCCGCGCGACTTATGCATTTCGCATGGGCCCCAATTTCCTTCTGTGTACCAAAGATCGCACAGAAAGACCAAAATAGCAAGGTGCAATGGCACCTTTATTACATAAAGACTAAATCAAAACATGTAAACCGTAACCACACTATGTACATATATATATATATATATATATATATATATACACATATACACATACACAGTAGGGCGGAGTGAAAAAACTGAAATGGAGAAATTCAAAATCGGCTAGTGTGGGAAAGTTGTGACTTGACCTGAATAAGAAACGTGCAAAAGCTTTTTGAGTGGTTTATTAATATACTTTAGCTTCGTAAAAGAGAGTACGAGCTTGTCCTAGTGCAAAGTGACTGACTTTGGCGGGAGAAAAAATTCCTGATAAATGACCCATTTTCATGGTTTCAATTGTGATTATGGTGTTTTCTCCAGAACATTTTTTTTTTTTTTTGGGAGAGGATGCTCTGTAATTGATGTGATCAAGAAAAGAAACTTGGTTAAAAAAAAACAGGGTAAATCCCTTTTGTTTGCCTTTAATAGAATAGTGCATGTCACGTTCTTAGAAGCACCAGCTGTAGTGTAACGGGGGCTTGGTGCTTTAATGTAAGGATGTTGCATCCACGACAGAAGGGAGTGAAACAATAGGATAAAATGAAACGGGTTTAATAAAGATACTGTAATACAAGTTGATACTGATGGCACAATTAATATACTGTAGGTTATGCAATAGAGAAAGTCAATAGTCCAATACTTTATTGTAGAATATGACGATGCGTGGTACTTGAGAAGATTATTGGAATGTTGATTGAAGGATAACAGAAGAATTGGAGGTTTGATTGGATAATTGAATAATTGGTTGAATTGAAGATTGGGGTGAAGGTTGAAGGATAACTGGAAGATTGGATGGTTGGTTGGAGAATTGGATGATTGGTTGAAAGATTGGAGGATTGGTTGCAGGATTGGAGGATGGGTTGGAGGATTGGTTGGAGGATTGGTTGGATGATTGGATGAATAAAGAAATGATGAAGAAGTCTGTCCTTTCTGGATTGGATCGTGGCTGCAATCAGAGGTGACCGTGGAATAGTTACAGTTGGGAAAGAGAAGTAAGATAGTACCCCTTTGGGGGCTAACCTTACTCGGTCCGCATTGGCGGCAGTGGAGTCCGTGGTACACGAAAGGAGCAGTGAGACGATCAGCAGGAGAATACTTCACTTGAAGACACGAGGATTGTAGCAGGAAAACTACAGAGCCAGACCGGAGCAATGATGCTTAGGCAGAGACATCATTGTACTGACTGCCGGTCTAACCCGGCCAGTCAGTACTTAACAGGTGAGCTGTGCGGCTATTGGTCAGCCTATTGACAGGGGAGACGGAGCCGCACAGGACAGACCGGAGCAATGATGCTCAGGCAGAGACATCATTGTACTGACTGCCGGTCTAACCCGGCCAGTCAGTACTTAACAGGTGAACTGTGCTGCTATTGGTTAGCCTATTGACAGGGGAGGTGGAGCTGCACAGGACAGACCTGAGCAATGATGCTTAGGCAGAGACATCATTGTACTGACTGCCGGTCTAACCCGGCCAGTCAGTACTTAACAGGTAAACTGTGCGGCTATTGGTTAGCCTATGGACAGGGGAGGCGGAGCCGCACAGGACAGACCGGAGCAATGATGCTTAGGCAGAGACATCATTGTACTGACTGCCGGTCTAACCCGGCCAGTCAGTACTTAACAGGTAAACTGTGCGGCTATTGGTTAGCCTATGGACAGGGGAGGCGGAGCCGCACAGGACAGACCGGAGCACTGATGCTTAGGCAGAGACATCATTGTACTGACTGACGGTCTAACCCGGCCAGTCAGTACTTAACAGGTGAGCTGTGCGGCTATTGGTTAGCCTATTGACAGGGGGGGCGGAGCTGCACAGGACAGACCGGAGAAATGATGCTTAGGCAGAGACATCATTGTACAGACTGCCAGTCTAACCCGGCCAGTCAGTACTTAACAGGTGAGCTGTGCT
Organism: Crinia signifera; assembly: GCF_055691185.1. Classification (NCBI taxonomy): domain Eukaryota; kingdom Metazoa; phylum Chordata; class Amphibia; order Anura; family Myobatrachidae; genus Crinia; species Crinia signifera. The sequence continues at coordinate 1,424,736 of NC_139218.1, read as the reverse complement.
GCTATTGGTCAGCCTATTGACAGGGGGGGCGGAGCTGCACAGGACAGACCGGAGAAATGATGCTGAGGCAGAGACATCATTGTACTGGCTGCCAGTCTAACCCGGCCAGTCAGTACTTAACAGGTGAACTGTGCGGCTATTGGTTAGCCTACGGACATGGGAGGCGGAGCCGCACAGGACAGACCGGAGCAATGATGCTTAGGCAGAGACATCATTGTACTGACTGCCGGTCTAACCCGGCCAGTCAGTACTTAACAGGTGAACTGTGCGGCTATTGGTTAGCCTATGGACATGGGAGGCGGAGCCGCACAGGACAGACCGGAGCAATGATGCTTAGGCAGAGACATCATTGTACTGACTGCCGGTCTAACCCGGCCAGTCAGTACTTAACAGGTGAACTGTGCGGCTATTGGTTAGCCTATTGACAGGGGAGGCGGAGCCGCACAGGACAGGCTGAGGTAACCGAAAAGATGGCGGCCGCCAGAGGGGCGACAGGTTTCAGCTGGCAGTGAGTGTGCAATTGCCGGCATTCAGACAGAGGCCTAACCAGGCACAAACACACATGGAGGTTCAGGTCTCATGCCGCTCATGCCCAGCATGGCACCGGAGCACACAGCACCACTGTCACCACACGGTGACAGCACGGGCACATGTACCCCACCAGGACCAGGGACACAAGCGGAGGTGAGCGCCATAGCATTAGACATGCGGTTAGAGAGCCTAGGGCTGGGCACAGCACAGGGGATTTGGGTGAGAGCCATGGTGGATAATGTCCAACAAACTCTTTACTGAATGCTCCAGTAACAATGCATTACACTCTGTTCTTTAGGTGCAGGATTTTATACACTTCTGTTTATTGTCTTTACTTGTGGCAGTTTATTTGTTTGAAAAACAGTTTTGCATCCCCTTTGCTGGGAACATGAAAGGACTGCATTACAGCATAAAGGCCCTTATTCTGATCGGTGCGGCCGGATCCGAATATGCGGCCAGCACCGTGCGTCCTAAACCCCACCTTCCATACGGATCGCCAACTCCGTCCGTACGCGGTAAGAAGCTGTCCGAACGGACCGCACGTGTATTTCTCATGAATACACCTCCTCCATCTCAGGGAACCTCCCCCATCATTCGATGGTCGCAGAACATCGAATGCAGGACCGAGTGCTCCACCACCTCCCGCAACCTCAGACCACACGGACATTTCTCTGTGCAAAAGCAGGGATCTGGGCGGGCAGCTGACATCCGGCAATGTCATATGTCCGCCCCCTACAAGTGCGTCACGGCCGCATTACCATACGTACGCCCAGCGTTTGCATGGGAACGCCCATGAAACGCGGGGTGTAAACATATGGTAATGAGCCCAAATAGCCCTTCACGCCCCTCTCCACCCCCTGTTCGGAGTGTTCACATTTCATGCGGAATGTGGCCGTGCGTCCAGCTCGCACATGCGCAGAGACGCCTCTGCACATGCGCAGACACGAAACATCGGCGGTACGAACGCACGCGGATATTACCGCACCAACCAGAATAAGGGCCATAGTTATGCCAAAGATAAGCCTATATATTACAGTTAAACTCGTTGAAGTGTATTATGATGGAATAAACAAATACATCTAATGTTTAGTGATATTTAAAATGATACATTAAACAGTTTACACTGTTACTTGTAATACTTATTGTAACAGTTACTGTTTTTCAATAACAGACTGCAACAGTTATTTCTTATTAGCAAGATCTGACAACCAGACACTCTTATTGATAGGACACAATGGGGCAGATGTATGAAAGATCGTTATGGGGGAGAAGGGGTATCAGCGCACGTTATGTGTACTGATGCCGCTTCTCCCCCATATATGATGGAGCCAGCGTGCAGTGAAGGACAGGGGGGGCTACGCGCCCCCCTGTCCATATCGGTGCTGCTGTCTAAATGAAAGCAGGCCGAATGTATGAACGGTCAGCATCATTACTAGTGAAAAGGTAATGAGGCTTTTCTGTGAACTGTTGTATCACTGCCTTTTGGCCCTTATTCAAACCTGATCACAGTAAAAATTTGTTCTCAAAATAGGCAAAACAATGCTGCACTGCAGGGGGGGCAGTGATCACATCAATTATAGAGCATCCTCTCCCAAAAAAAAATAAAAAAAATGTTCAGTCACTTTGCACTAGAACAAGCTTGTTCTCTTTTACTAAGCTAAAGTATATTAATAAACCACTCTAAGACATCCTGACATAATTATAACTAGATCGGAGCATCTTCACAGTTTTCGTCATTTTCACCAAAAAAGTGGAACTTTAGGCCTCTTGCCAGAACAGAAGATGTTGACTCAGATCAAAAAGCTTTTGCACGTTTCTTATTCAGGTCAAGTCACAACTTTCCCACAGTAGCCGATTGTGAATTTCTCAATTTCAGTTTTTCCACTCCGCCCTAATATACAGGTAGCATTAACATTAAACACAGTTATGAATAGACAAATTGGACTAGAACCACACTAAGCAAGAACCCCTGCCCCTATACCGGTAATATCCACCTCAGGGAATATTTGCGTTTGCTGGATGTTGGTCGCTGGGAGGGCGATGATGTCATCCTGCTGATCTTGGCCTGCGCCAATCACTACTCCTGGGAGTTGTGCACCCTGGAAAAGTCACCTAGCTCCAGCTGGCACACTTAAGCCAGGCACCTGTGATGCTCTGATGGGGGCAATACGCTTGGCTGCATTCCCATCTACCAGCACCAGGTGGACAGGCTTGGTTCCTGGCAGCCGCCTGTCCTCTGCAGTTTCTCAAACTCAACAACCTCCCAAACCCTGGTGCGAGACCTTTTGAAAACTTCCAAATTCCCAGGATGCTCTTCTCACCTGGTGACATCACAGAGCGCCCTGATTGGAGGGATTTCAATCCTGCTCTTTAGAAAGTGTCTCAGAGCCATATGGAGACCCCCTGTGGCTTTGGAGACATGTAGTCTGCAAGGATCCCTGCTACAGCAAAGGCCGTGTAATTATGCTGATAAGGGGGATGTCCACTTTGGGATCGTATAATGAGCCATGTTAACCCCTTGTAGTCATCTGTGATGTCACAGCCTTCTCAGCTGACTGCTGTTTCCTGTGCAGGGAGGGGTTGTGACCACAGGGGAGGGGGGGGGTCATCCCTGGATTTTCAATGTAAAGGCCGCCATACACTATGCGATTTGGCCCCGATTTCACCCGATCCAGATGGATCGGGCAGTGAAATCGGACCAAATCGCAGGTTTTGACACCCGGTCCGACCCGATGCGCATCGGGTCAGAGTCTGGAGATGTCGGACCGTCTGCACATAAGATAAATCTTATGTGCAGCCGTGGGGACTCTGAGGATGCCGGCGAGGGAGGGGGGCGACAGGGGGAGCCGGAGTAGGAAGCTGTCATGCTCCGTCCGGGTAGGGGGGGGACACGCCGCTAGTAGTGCGGACGCTGCGGGGGACACAGGCGGCAGTGACATAGAGCCGGGCGGGGGCAGCCGGGAGCTGTCAGCACTGAAAAAAAAAAGCCCATACAATGAATGGGCAGCCTGTGATTGGCTGAGCGCTCTCTCAGCCTGTCAGCAATTGGCTCTATGTTACTGCCGCCTGTGTTCCCCGCAGCGTCCGCACTACTAGCAGCATGCGTCCGTCCCCCCAGCCGCCTTCCAGCATCCCCCGCCCGCCACCTCGATGTCCCCGGCCCCCCTGCTCGCTCCACATTGCAGCTCCCCGGGAGTTGCAAATGATACATCGCATGCGATGTATCATTTGCAAAACTTGGCACATCAAGTGCCAAATCGTGTGTCCCCCTCCCGGGGAGCTGCAGGGGGAAATCAGGTCCGACTTGTCCTTAGGACAAGTCGGACTAATGTATGGGGGCCTTATCACTCACACAGGGAAGTCACCTGGCTGAGCCCACACTGGACGGCAGGAAATTACACACATGCAATAAACAGTACATTACCGAGACAGACACCTATCAGGCTCAGGGGTATATGCCCTGATAGGCGCAACACTTATAGAAACAAGGGACTATTTCCCGATACATCTGGTATCTAATAAAGTCACATTCTATTACTATGGAACACACAGTCCTGTGATGTCCCCGGTATACAGAAGTCTGGGGAATGCAGCCCAGAAACGAATCCAGCCAGTGATATTTTGCGATTCTCTTGCTGAAGCGCAGAAAGAGGTGGGAGAAATACACATAGCGAAAAGGGGCGTGGCCTCTGTTCCATCACAGAGGACTTCTCACTGTCCCTGCGTCCCCACCGACAATGTACCTGCATCCCCACCGACAATGTCCCTGCATTGTGGCCCACTCCATGTGGCATAATGTGAATTTTGTCTCCTACAATGTGTACAGTATTTGGCTTATTCTCTGTGGAATAATGTGAATTTTTAATCATTGCGTGTGAATTTTGGCTTATTCTGTGTGGCATATTGTGAATTTTGGCTCAATTCAGGTGGCATTATGCAAATTTTGGCTCATTATGTGTAAATTATGGCTTATTCTGTGTAACATAATGTGAATTTTTGCCCAATCTCTGTGAAATTTGGCTTATTCCATATGGTATAATGTGTAAGGGACAAGTACAGTATAAGGGTGTCTACTATTGTGTTGCATAAGAGCAGTAGCGGTTCTTACCTCTCCAGAGGAGGGGGCTGCCGTGATGCGGGCCCCCCCTCCACTGCCGCTGTCATGTTCCTGCTCCCCTCAGCTGCCTGCGCCGGTCCCGGTCCCCATCGTGCAGCCGGCGCATGTGCAGTAGCCTCTTTAGTACTGCGCATGCTCTGGCCCCCAGCCTCTGTGGGCTGCTTTTGCAGCAGCCCCAAAGGCATATTCTGCATCCCGGGTTCTGGCACATGCGCAGTATCGTCCTCGTACTGCGCACAGGACAGATGGTGTGATAAGTAATCCAAAATGATCCCCAATTGGGTGAAAAAAAGTCCTGAAATCAGGGTAGCAACTTGTATGGAAGCTGATGTTAGGGTCTTGGAGGAATGGAAGGGATTTACCTTATGTCCAGATACTCACTGACCATAAAACTCCTTAATGTCTGCCGCAGACTCTACTCCCACTGTAATACTTAGAAGACAGTCTGGAGACTGATTTCTTTGTATGTCCTTCAACGCGTTTCACCTGTAAGTCAGGCTTCGTCAGGAAGAAATTGCAGAGTAAAGTGGTATCCGGATGGTGCCCTTTTTATCCCCAGGCTGTCTCATCAGTTGAGTCGGGCTTCCGCCCACTCTCCCCATCACTTTCGGGATTCCGGGGCTCACTTCCGCCCTTCTCGCGCGTCACTAGTGTTCTAGCAGCGGCTGCCATGTCCCGGGTTTTCTGCCCTTTTCATTCGTCACTTCCGCCCTTAATGTGCATCTCTAGCACTATAGCAGCGGCTGCCGTGCCTCGGGTCTTCTTGCCCTTTTCCTCCGTCATTTCTGCTGCCATATACTGTGAATGCTTTTTAGGTGCGCACCTCGGGTATCCAGTGCTGCAGTAGTCATATTGCCATGTGTCTGTATATCCGCCCTTCATTAAAACGGCTTCATTATAAGTCAGTTGCCAGTAATAATAGATGGACATGAAAACGGCTTCATTATGGAGGTTATTATGGTTGGTGCGTAAATTTCCGAATTCTTTCGGAGCGGACCGCACGCCACGCTGTGCGGATATCGTACGAAGAAACGCCCACAGGTCCTCCGCATTCGGATGGACTCACTCTTTAAGAAGAGGGCGTGTTTACGGACGACATCCAAACCTTGCGTGTGCGGTGGACACACACATTCTGCACGGTCTTACAGCGTCAGAACGGACGGGAACCTGCCCGTACGCACCGATGTGGTGTATTAACGCAAAACTCACGACTATTATCTGAACTTATAATTCGGTCACATGACACACTTATGCAATTAGGCAACCTCGTTAAAAAGTGTTTGTTAGTAATTGGAATCAATTAAATCCTAATAGATATAAACACATTACTACCACTTTACATTAACCCTTACATCATGTGAAGTGCTATTTATTCATTGTTACCCCTTTATCTAGGTTTTATGTATGCATATTATATAATAATTGCACGTCAAATGAAATATTCTTCAATGTGCTAATTATTACTAACACATACTAAAGGAAACTTACCTACAGTTATAAACACAGTGTGTGTGTATTAAGTTTTTTGGATAATGTTATTTGCTATACAATTATATTACATTTGTGTCTTGCAAGGATGTGCACACTACAATAACATACATCTATATACAGTATTTACCTTTTGTAAGTGACAAATATTGTGAACTATTTACACATATACTGTTAAAAGAAAAAATACACAGACAACTTCTAACTTTCCACAACAATTTATTAGAACAACAATATACTATGAAAATGAAAAAATAAACAAAATAAAATTATAGGAGCAGGTCGGTTAGGTCCTGCAGGTCGGCCATCACTAGCTGCAGGTGCTCCCAGAGTCGTAGGAGGGCCCCACGGACACCCTCATCTACTTGGCTAGGGAACTCTGTGGGCATGTTAAAGGGGGTACAAAATTACTATTGATATTCATGAATACATTTAACATAGTGAGACATAAATCCAAAAAATGTAAGGTTACATATATATATATATAGATATAGATAGATATATATGACACACACATACATACATACATACATACATACATGCATGCATACATACCACATGAAAATCCTGTTTTTGTCCCTCTACCCTTTACTCTGTAGGAGACCTCACAGTCATAGTGCTCCCTCTGAATCCCAAACCACCCATGACTAAGCTGCTGCTGCTGCTGCTGTTGTCCTTGGACATGAGAAGCATGTAACGAGCTCCACCAATCACAACGCATCAAAAACCTCTCAGTCTCTGTTCTTTGATGCAACATGGCATGGGACTTTGTCAACTCTCAGGAATGCACAGTACATTTGTGCAATCATGCATGGCTTGCCTGCTGATGGTCTGCTCCATAAATCATTGTCATATTGCCAGTTAGGTGAAGCTGCAGCACTAACCCACTCCCATGCACAAAATCCTTATTAAGACAAAATCAACCAACAATTATGTTGGCAAAAATACATGCCAACCACAGGGGGTGGCTAGCTAGAGGAGGGCCCAGGGGCACTGACCACTTGTGACTCCATTCTAAGCCACGCCTGTCCATACTCCATTTATGCCATACTTAATCTAGTTTAGAAATATCAATCACCTGTAAACTCTACTCACCTATATGAGGCTCCAGATTGTACGCTTGCAGCAGGGACATGTAACCCTAAGGTGAGCAAGTCATCCCTTTAAGCCAGGATACAGATTAACTACACAGGTTCTGTGGCAGTTAAAATCGAGCTGAAAGCCATCCCCACAACCTGTGTCATTAATATATGTCCCGGATGAAAGGGATGACTTGGTCACCCTATCTAACCCCCAAGTGTGTCTGTTGCTACCCACTTTGTTTTATTACTTTATACTATTGTAAAATACAATTGATTCACCAGTGCTACATAACAAATAGTAGTCAAAAAAGTTAGTAATGATGCATTATGTATACCTACCACTTTCAGCCACCTGCACCACCTCACAGGCCTCCTCCTCCTCCAGCTCGACCTCCTCCACTTCCTCCCTGGCCTCCTCCACCGCCACCACCTCCTCCTCCACCTCCTCCGCCACCACCACCTCCTCCACCTCCTCCGCCACCACCTCCTCTTCCACCTCCTCCCGGGCCTGCTCCTCCTCTGCCTCCTCCCGGGCCTGTCGTGCTCGTTCCCGTGCTGTGTTGGAGAAAAGAACGAATAGTGCTAATTAAGGGTCATTGTATGCATCACAATCAATAATCCTATAGAATTACATATTATATCCACATGACTGCATGTCAAAGAGGAATATAGTGTATGCCATTTTAAACTCATGATCAGCCAGTTTACCTTATTGCTTAAAAAGGTTATTTAAGCAATCAATTTAAAATTTGTATTTATTGTGTAAACACTCACATTGAGCAATCCTGCGCCTTATTTGCTGGAGCAATTCTGGCTGTCGCCTCCGGAGGTCTGACCATCGCCTCTCCAGCTGGGCGATGGTCCTCCGCACCTGGGTGCGGGCGTATATTCTGTGGCGGGCAGCAGCATAAGCACTGCGCTTCTGCCTGTTTGTAATAAAAGGCCCCACACAGCCCAGCCTACTCTCCATAACGGAGACCAGTGCCCTGAGCTCCGCAGAAGAGAATGGGGCTGCTCTCCCATAGGCCGCCATCTTAGCAATTGCGCAATACAAGCAATCATGTCCTGTCATTGGTTGTTCACAGTGATATTTGGTAATAACTTTATTGAACATTTTTACATTAACAGCGTGTATGCGCCACAACAGACGGCTAAAACATTGCATCGCAAAACAACACTTGCTGTAGGTTGGCATCGCTGCGCTAACCTTGGCATTACTTAGTATATACTAAACAGACAGGGTGAAAGAAGTTTGAAAACCAATGTAATCACCAAACATGGCAGAAAACAACAGGTGAAATAGTGTGCAACAATGTACAGTTACACATATCTGTACAAGGTACTACATTAGTCAGCCTTAGTGGTCAGAAAGCAATACACCACTAACATACAAAACAGTGCTATACCTTTTCCCTTTCCCATGGTGCCATTTATGTACCTAGCATCAAGGCAGTATTGAGAGACCTTTCACATGTGATTTGGATGCAAGCACTGATTACTATTGCCTGAGTTGTGGACTGGATTAACATATGGAATGGGTTTGTGTCATTTGTTGTACATACCAAACAAGTGCACAGTACAAATGAACATTCACATATAGAATTTATGTCTGACCACAGTTGTAGGTGTTTATTGGTGTTCAAAGCTGGCAATGAGTACAAAATCAGACATGGAATGTACGCCTGGTTTTGTACTTTTGTTTGTCCGCTGGTATGGGCGTGGCCTATGCGCCGCACGGTGTACGCTGCCGTACGGAACGCTGCCGTATGGAACGCTGCCGCACAGAACGCACGGTGGGGCTGATGTACGCCAATTAAAGCAATGTGTATATATAGGTGTGCATGGAACAAAAGATTGTGCTGCAAACATGTCGGGTTCACAATCAGAGGGAGAACAGGAGCATCAGCGCCTCCTAGCTCGCCTGGACTCTATCACCTCCAATGTGCCCCTCACCAGAGACCAGCCATTGGGAGGTAAGCAGGCAGCTGGCCCATCTACAGCTGGCCAATCTACAGCTGCCTAACCTACAGCTGGGCCATCTTCGGCCTCAGCAGAATCATTGGGAACACAGCAGGTGGCTTCACAAGAGAGTAGCCTGGCCAGCACTTCAAGTACAGCGACTGGTAGCCGTGGCCGAAAGAGGCCAACAGAGGAACCAAGCAGCAGGAACATGGCATTTGAAGCGCAGGAGCTTGCCATACTGGTACCCCGTGCACGGGATTGGATAGAGTTGAGACAGGACAGGTTGACACACACAAGGAGATGGAAGATTTGGGCGGACATAACTGTGGAGATTAATGCGGTAGCTCCACCAGTTCGTGAGACGGAGCACGTGAAAAAGAGGCAAGTTCAAGTGTGTTACATTTGAGCAGAACAAGACCATTAATGTTTTTATTAGATGTTAGATGGATTTGGTAAATGGTCGGTCACGTTGCTAGGAGCAACAGACATGATTGCCATGTCGCTTATTCTATATTTATTGTCGGGTGAGTGTGAATGATTTTTCAAAGTGTTGGTTTTATAGTTTAACATAATGTAAGTTATGTGGAATGAAGCACATGTTGTAATCTGTAGCAGATTTCAATGCATGCTACATCAAACGTCAGGGGTGACATGTAATAATATTTAAACTTTGGTTGCAGGTGGCATGACTTCAAAACCAACCTCAAGAAGAAAATGACCGCACGTTGGACCCACAGCCACACCTCTGGGGCTGGCCCCATGCCAGGCCGCCTGAAGCTCACCCCTCTGGAGGAGTTGGCTCTGCCATGCATTGCTAATGAGGAGGTCCGGGGGGTGAGCAACATGGATAGTGAGGCCCCAGTGGAAGTCTTTGCGGCTGATTTAGAAGGTAATTTGTTTGCATGGCATAAGTAGTTTGTACTCATTTTATAGGAATGTGTTGTAATTGTAAGTTTCTCTTTCAGCATCATCTCCAACGTGCGGTAGTGAGACTCTTGAGGAGGCGGAGGAGTCAGTGCTACCTGCCACACGTGCCAGCCATGTGCAGCAGCAGCAGCCAACGGCCACACAGGATTTGGACAGGTGGGTGCAGATGCTTGGGCAGATTCACCAGCAGGGAGACTTAGCATCAGAGCGGCTGCGTAGGACCGAGGAGGTCATGCAGGGTATTGCCAGCACCCAGCAGACCATCGCTGCCACCCAGCAGTCCATAGCTGGCGGCCTGCAGGTGTTGGCAGAGCAAGCCCTGCGCCAAAATTACCTCCTCCTCCGCCATAACGAGCTTGTGGCGGAGCTACTTACCACCAATAGGGCCCTATTGTCAGCCGTTTCTGGTGCATTCCCTACACCAGCACTCCCTGCTGGCAGAAGGGGAATACCATCCCCCCCGTCCACATCATCTGCTCCACCTGCCCCACCATCCCAACCTGGCCATGGCCGTGGAGCTGCTGCACGTGGCAAGGACCCTACCATGGCCAAACGGTCCCGAAAATGAACTTGGCTCCGCATTAATCTCCACCCTTATGTCTTCCCAAATCTTTAATTTTGCTGTGTGTGTCAGCTTCATGTGTGCAACCCAATCCCGTGCACAGGGTACCCACATTTGCCCTAGTTTCAAATGTTTTGTTTGGTTTCCCTGTTGCCCTCTTTCTGCTACCATTACTGTCTGCTGTACTTGAAGTGTTGGTGGTATACTTTTCTTGTGAAGCCACCTGATGTGTTCCTAATGATTCTGCTGAGGCTATGTATGAAAAGAATACATTTTTGTAAATTTTTGTTTGTTTTGTAAATTCCTGTTATGGTCCCTTTATTTTTTGGCATGTGCCACATAACATGCTATTAAAATGTTATGCTTTCCCTAACTGTAATAAATTTTTCATTTGATCCCCAAATGTGTGGTGTTATTGCTGAATGTAAAAGTGACATGTATATTTATATTAGTGATACCAAGTTCTGTCCATTGCTTGCAGTGTAAATGTGTGTAAAAAATGCAGCCGTGCTTTCAGCATATATTTGTGTGTTTAGTAATGGTCCATTTAGGCTGCAATGGTTCCAATTGAAGCAATAAAAAGAGTGTAATTAATGAGTAGAGGAGTGGATTGTATTGTGTTCAGCTGACTATGGTTCAGGTGCGGCCGTACTAATTGGGCGATCCGAATGCCTAGCGCATGACCGAGTGGTGTCTGCAAAGTGAAACTTGCTTATGAAGACCGCATATTTCCTGGCTGTTGGTTTGTTTGCAGTCGGTGTTCTATCCGAATGCACGCCTACCAGAATTAGTGCACTCCCTCGTGTACGCCTCTGTGTAGTTCCGAATGACGCCCATATTATGCCCATATTTCACGAGTGAATGCGGTGCACATTTCTGTACGGTATTAGTGAGAACGAGTACTAGCGTTGCCCATGCATGCGCAGACGGCTAAAAAACGCCTAACCGAAAGAATTCAAAAATGTACGCATCGACCAGAATAAGGCCCCATATGTCTATTGCCAGTAGTGATAGATGGTCATAACTGTCTTTCTGCCGTGCAGTCTGTATTGTGTCTTTGTTCACGTTTATTCATACAAGTGACAGGTAATGGAAAATGTAAGAGTTAAGTAATAAAAACAACAAATAAAAATAAATACATATATAATAAAAATATGAATAGGATAATGAATGTATTTACATATAGTACGAACATACATATACACAACAAGGTGAACCTTTCTATATAAAAGGACGGGGTCGTAAGAGATGTAGATACCCACTAAAGTTTTTTTAAAAGTAAGCTCCACTATACTAGTATTAAATAGATAGAAAGTGTCATACAATATATATATTTTTAATTTATATTAAATTATTTATATGTCAGGTATTGATATGGATCTATATTCTTCTAATAGGAGAAATAGTGAAGGTCCCCACTGTAATTTTAGTAAGCTCCACTCTACTAGTATTAAATAGATCGAAAGTGTCTTACGATTTATTACTATAGTATGTCTGGTATGGATCTACATTCTTCTACTTGGAGTGATGATGGAGTAGTAGATATCTAGCAGCTATCGAATGCATATCTTTGAAGATGAGGCGGAGAGGGGGGGGGGGAGAAGGAGGAAGGGATTATTTCTTCGTACAACAGGATAGTTCTTCATATGTTGCACATTATTCTTTCAGGAAAGGAGCCATCTTGAAGTCCACATTCAGTCCTTTCGGGCTGAGTGTGCCCATCCTATAAATCATTTTTGTTTCCTCCTTAGTAAAGTATCGAAGTCTCCTCCTCTCCAGGGTACTACTATTTTCTTCTGGCCCACAAACAACAGACCTGCTGGGTCACTGTTGTGCTTCTCCTTAAAGTGAAGTGGTACACTATGGTTTTCTTTCTGATTTTGTAGATTGCATAGGTGCTCTTGAATTCTGACATGAAGCTTCCTCTTGGTTTTCCCTACATACTGCAAGCCACATGGGCATTGCAGCATGTAGATTACTCCACTGGTGTTGCAGGTTAGTCTTTCTTTAATTTTGAAGGTGCTGTTGTTTGGATGATTTCACATCCTTGGATATTTTGGTATTTGTTGTGTATGTCTTTCTACAGGCTGTGCATATGCTGCATCTGGAGAACCCTGTGGATTTTTTCGAAGTTAGTTCCGTCTTCCTCAGGTGACTTCTGATAAGGGTGTTCTTAACAGTGGCTGCCCTTCTGTATACTACTTTTGGGTGTACCGGCAGGTGTTCCTTCAATCCATCATCTGTGAGCAGGATATGCCAATGCTTTCGTAGGCTTTTTTCAAGATGGTAACTCTGTGATGAGAATTTTGTGATGAATAGAACATCTCTCTTTAACTGTGCCTTGTCTTTTGTCTTAGACTGTAGAAGTTCCTTTCGGTCAAGGTCCTTAATCTTTGTTCTCTCCAGCTCCAGTGGGTTTGCATAATAGTTTTTTTCGATGAAGTTAGTCATCATTTCTTTAGACTGGATTTCGTAATCGTTGGTTTTGGAGCAGTTCCTTCTAATTCTCTTGAACTGTCCTCCCAGGATGTTCTTTATCCATTTCTTATGGTGGTTACTTTTCGCGTTCAGGTAACTGTTGCAATCGGTGGCTTTGATGAAGATTTTTGTTTCTATGCTACCGATGCCCTTGAAGATGTTCAAGTCCAAGAAGTTGATGCTATTTTTACTGACTTCACTCGTGAATTCCAGATTATGGGCCTTATTCTGGTTGGAGCGGCCGGGCCGTACGCGTACGTCCGGGGATTTTTTTTGATCTGCGCATGCGTACATTCGCCAATGCGCAGGCGCGACCACTCACCAACGCTTACGGACGGGGTCTCTACGTGCGAAAAAACCTGTACGCGAGTGTACGGTATTGGGGGCGGCATAGGGGCGTGTTGAGGGGAGCGGCCGAAATAATGAGGGAAAATGGGCGTAAATATGGGCGTACACGGGGGTGTGCACCAAAAATGAGCGGTGCTACTACCGCACGATCGACTAAGGCACCGTTCATTTCGGACACAAAACAGGCGGCCGCCAACCGCCAGCTCAAACCACCCCTACAGATACCGCATGCCAGCGTGCGCCTGAGTTTGCTAATTAACGCTGATTCCTACTCAAACACATACACCTGAATGTAATAAGCAATGCTGCAGTCTATTAAGTCCAAACCATGATTTCACTACCTGCAAGCCACACACAGCACTCAAACACATTGGAAGCTTATCTTTCTATACTTCTCGACATTTAAAGGTTTGTTTAATTTAAGGTAAGAATCTTTTGAAGACCTGCTTATATATGCTAAGGTAGCTATTTGCTAAACAGTTAGACACATTCACTACGTGCTTTCATAGACTTTACACAGTAGCACACTCAATCTACACAAGTCGACATGTGTCAACGTGTTCACTCTAATACAAACATAGGTTTTGTATTTAGGATACAATAACATAAACCACATCTAACACCTACAAAGGATGTTTCAGCAATGTTTGAAGGCCATGACCACTATTTTGCACACAATCTTTGTATAGTACCCAAAATACAGAACTCTACCACTATCTCATCTGCTATGAATTGGATTTGACTACACTCTGGATGTAAGATGCCACCAATAACATTATTGCACTCACATCTCTCTAACAAAGGATTCCTACATCTGCTTATGATACTGTCAAATCATATATATGTAAAAACTTATACATGTTTGTTCACAAGCAATTTTATCATGTTTGGCCCATTCACACATCTTTTTTTAGGGAGGACACATATGCATTCCTACACAAATTTACCTTTTCACCCTTGTTTGTCTGCCTCACCCACTCCATGAGGAAAGCATTGTTCTGGACCTGCTTTTACCTACTACTGTAGGAGCTACCTCACCTGCACACAAACTGCTTTCTCACCTATTAAGTTGCTCTGCACATGTGCTGACACAAACTAATTAGCAGGGAAAAGTTGGATAGGAACATGGGAATGGCCATGGAGAGGGTTACACATGGGAAACTTCGACCACACTTCAACAAATGTTCAAAAATACCCTGGTCAGTAAGTACACATAAATCTAGTATTTGTTTCACACAAGAAATTACACATACAACAATTTTGATTTAATTGGTAAAAGAAATTTATTTGCTGTTCAGCATCACAGCTTAAAGTGTGAACACTTTAATGTCAGAAATCAAATAAACAAATCAAATAGACACAAAAATAAAAAAAACAGCCAGAACAAGAGGTTGCATATCTCCAAACATGTGTTACCCTGCAAATGCAATGGTGAAAGAAATGGGGACACCAGAATACATACTGCAACAACCAGGGTGAATACTAAGCAAGATACACACCACCAAAAATTTATCCTGCATTTGTAGAGGTCAAAATAAGAACTTTAATGCCCATGGCACGCAAATGGATAGATGGCCAACTCAGGAAGTGGATGTCCAGTGCAATTTAAACATTTGGGGTCCAACCACAGAGGAAGTGAACCAGGTCTCATTATTTGGGCCCTTTTTTCCCCCTTTTAGATGGGGCCTTGGGGACAGGGGCCTTTGGGTCAGCTGGCTTGCGGCGTCTTCCCCTAGTGGACACAGGAGGGTCAGCAGAGGTGGAAGGTTGGGGAGCAGCTTGGGGTGGGCCAGCAGATGGGGGATTGTCCCTTAGGGACCTGGTGGTGGTCAGCTGCTCCGCAAGAAGTTCATTCTGGCGGCTGAGGTGTTGGCCAATGCTTAGCATGCCAGCCGCCAGAGTGTCATTAATGCGGTTCAAGGCCTCACACTGCAGCCTGTTTGTGGCCTTCCACTCCTCCAAAAATTCCCCAATCTGCTGCTGACGGAGCGCGGCATCCACCCCTTGCTGCTCGATCCTCTCCAGCATCACCATCACGCTCTCATCCCATGTCTCCTGTGGCTGGGGCTGGGGGTGTCTTCTTGGTGGAGGCTGGACCACTCGCTCCACCTGTGGCTCTGCAGAGGAAGATGCTGCCGGTACATCCTGGGTTTCTGCTTCTGCTAGGATAATAATTGAAAAAAATTTCACCATCACATACGCACTAAAAAATCTCTTTCAAAATACAATGCATTACTGTGACTTACCATCAAAAGCAGCATCAAAGACCTCCGCCGGGAGCTCACTGTCCATATTGGAGATCCCCCTGACCTCGGCCACATCAATCACGTCCAAGGCGTCCTGCTCCAGGGGGGTATACTCCAAATGATCGGGCATAGGACCTCTCCCGGTGGACATGCTGTGGTTGTACCGGTCAGTCATCTTCCTCTTCATTGCCGTTTTGAAGTCAGTCCACCTACAAGTTTAAAAATACAAATATCACCATGAGATATGTGCACCACTGTGCTACGTGTAGGGTTACCACCTAGTCCCTTTAATTCCGGACACATGTTACTTACACAGGTTCTGTGGCAGTTTAAAATTAGGTGAAGTGGAGTCTTGAAGTCAGCCAGCCACAGAACCTGTGTAATTAATATGTGTCCGGAATTAAAGGGACTAGGTGGTACCCCTAGCTACGTGACATTTCCTAGTGTGGGTGATCTTATGTTTTTTAGCCATATGTGTCCCACACACACATTCATGTCTCCATTACGAGGCATTTCAGTGTCTCATCACATTCATTAGGCCACTAAATGCACATACATACATCACTATGCAGAAATGACATCATCCATGGCCAAATTATGCACCTCCACCTGTTGTGAAACTACACATTCCACCATAGTTTGACAATGTGGTTATTATGGAGTAATTTAACTATGGGATGGCATACTGGGATGTGTAGTTTCTCACCAGCTACATGTGCACAGTTTGCTCATTCTTGTTTCAGTAGCATCATATGGAACATGTTACAACAACTCTTTCAAAAACACACTTTCTCTTGTCCCATCACATACTTCACATGAGCAGAACTGTGCCCATAACCTCACATCACACCAATGGTGCATGTTTCATATATCAATGTGGGTTATTAGACATGGTTGTGTTCACATGTGACATTGAAGTGTAGCACTATCTACAAACACACCTTTCTATTATTCTCAAAACATACATGTAACATATGTAAACACATATGACATTATCAGGGGGACAAACACCAGGGCTATTTTTCAGCAGGCTCCAGCAGCAACTGAGGCCCTTATTCTAGGTCACTCTTTCTGAGCACATATTTCTTAGATGGTCAAAACCATGTGCACTGCAGGTGAGGCAGGTGTAAAACCCCACCCAAATCTGATTATCTCTGCACAAGTAACACCTGCCTCACCTGCAGTGCACATGGTTTTGTCCATCTAAGAAATATTTTGTCTGAGTGAACTAGAATAAGGGCCTCAGTTCCTGCTGGAGCCTGCTGAAAAATAGCCCTGACAAACACACTAACCTTTTCTTCACCGCTAGCCAATCTCTGACCACTGGTGACACCTGGTTCACTTCCTCTGTGATCTTGTCCCAAAGCTTTCTCCTTGCACTGGCACCCGGCTTCCTGGTTGCCAATTCTATCCATTCGCGTGCCCTGGGCACTAAGATTCTTAATTCGGCCTCTACAAATGCAGGGTTTCTCTTTCTGGTGGTGGCATCCTGCTCAGTCCTCACCCTCGATGTTGCAGCCTGTTTTCTGGTGGCCCCAGTTCTCTCACCATGCACCTGCTGGGTCACACCTGTTTGGAGAGATGCAACCTCTTGTTCTGGCTGGTTGCTTGGCCCTTGTGGAGCTGGTGGAGGTTGAACAGGGCCTGTTACTGAGGGGCCCGCTTGGTCTTGGGTCCTCCTTGTCCTCTCCTGCTCCCTCTGCCTCAACCTTTCCAGCAAGGATTCTGCTCTGGCTCTCTGGAGAGCGTCTTCAGCTGCGGAATCGTCTGAACTAGACATGTTTGCAGCAATTCTGGCCTGCATCTGACTGAATATTTATATGTTAATCTCCCGCCATGAACAAGGGGGCGTATATTTTTTCCTGCAATGGACTTGCTAATTTACGCCGATATTTCCCGCCGATAACTGCCGCTTAAATTACGCAGGTCTCCGCGCACCTGATCAATCACCTGTATATGCACATACACAGGTTGTGGAGCATTGTGTTCTGCATCGTGAAATGTGTGCACCTGTCATTCCAATGATGAGTGTTGTCAGCTGGTATCTGTTGGAGTTTGTGTATGCTTTGTGAGTCACATTTCAAAACATCACGTTATAATGCTTTCCTTACATATGTAATGAGTCTGAAATTGTCATACACCAACATGTTGCATTGTGCCCCTTTAAGCAGCGTATTTGTAAGTAGACGCTTGCGTGTATTATTTTCCGCACACTGTATATACAGTACGTCTCTCCATGGAAAACGGTGTATTGTGCCCCCCTTTAAGCAGCGTATTTGTAAGTAGACGCTTGCGTGTATTATTTTTCGCACACTGTATATACAGTTCCTCTCTATACATTGAATGCATGCTGTTGGTTTTGGTCTGTGTATATCGGAACGGTCCGCGTAAGTTTCTATTCGCATCCAGTTTGTTAATGTAAGAAGGATTAATAAAGTTAATACCAAACAAACAATTTTTTACACCAATCAGCAAGCACCAAAAGTGATATATGTACCTGCAATTAATAACTGCGCCATTGCCACCATGACTTCAACCAGGGCTAGGGCGTTTTCTACCCAGGAGCTATTGGCCTTGGTTGAGGTCATGGACCGCCGCCTGGGGCCCAGGGGCCCTTATGTGTCAAATAATGACAAGCGGCGGGCATATAATACTGCCCGCCAGCTAATCTTCGCCCGGACCGGCGTTCACAGGAGCCTGGGGCAAGTTGAGCGGCGCTGGTCTGACCTGCGCCGGCGGCAGCCAGTGTTGCTATCATCACTTCGCCGCCATATTGCCCGATGTAAGTTTTTATTTACTAGTATGCCTGCGTTTTTTTGCAAATGTTTTCTGTACTTTTTATAAATATCTTCCTGAGTATGTGGGTGTATAGGGGGTGTATATGGGGTGTATAGGGGGTGTATATGGGGTGTATAGGGGGTGTATAGGGGGTGTATAGGGGGGGGTTTAAGTAGTTGCTCAGTTTTTGGGTGTAGCATATCAATTAGTTTGCATGATAAATGTCTGAAATATAACAGCAATGATAATTTGGAAGGTTATGAGCATGACTAATGTGAATTTTTCTTTCCCCCTTTTTTATGCAACCCAATCTTCGATTTCGATGTCATCAACATGAACATTTCAGCACGGGCAAGGGCACGCATGGAAGCCCGGGACCAGGCAGCCCAGGAGCAGGCAGCCCTGGAGGAGGAAGAGGAGGAGGAGGAAGAAGAGGAGGAGGAAGAGGAGAAGGAGGAAGAGGAGGAGGAAGAGGAGGAGGAGGAAGAAGAGGAAGAGGAGAAGGAGGAAGAGGAGGAGGAGGAAGAGGAGGCCGAGACAATGGCTCAAGCTGGGGCCCACACAATTTCCCCATCCCCTTCCCCCACCCCCTCCCCAACCCCCACCCCCACCCCAACCCCCTCCCCCTCCCCTACCCCCTCCCCTACCCCCACCCCCTCCCCACCCCATTTCCTACCCCCCTACACCTCTCCACCACCCACCCCCAAACCTCTCCAATCCCCACTCACACCCACTACCTCTATCCAAATTCCCATCCCATCCCCCTTGCTCCTGATCCCCCCAACCACCGCACAGCCAACCAGCGGCGACCAGGATGGCTCAAGTAGCTGTAAGTAAATAATGTGTCTAATGTTTACCTACACATTTCTACACATAAACAATCACAACAACCACATATGTGTATCCAACATCAACATTAGTTGCAACATATCACTGCAGGGCGACCATGAGGTGTGTCCTGTCCTTCTCCAGGAACAAGGGTCCCCTTGGTGGTTTTTTTGAGTGTGGCCATGCCTCACCCCTTGAATAATTGACATAACAGTACATCCAATGAGATATCCGACATTAGTGGTGTGGTAGTAATGTGGCTCCAGGTGTTGGGTAACTCCAGTTCCCAGCATGATGTGCAACATAAATGTAGAGATTGTTTTGTTAATAGTGTGTGAGGCCATGCGGATGCATGCTTTACAAACATAGCTGTAGGCCTATAATTTGTACAGCAATGTCCTAAATTTAAAATAGTAAGGAGTGCTTAAGCCACAACAATGTCATAACCCTTAAATAGCACAGCCTAATTGTGAGGTTAGAGGACAGTCCCCCAAAACCAAACTACCAATTGGGTCTCAGCATACATACATTCAAGAAGGAGTAATTGAATTAATGTTATTTACTATGTACAGTATGTGTGTGTTAACATATTATTTTTTAGTACTGTGTTTACAGCAGACCCATCTTCAATGTAGTTTCAAAATGTATGTGGCCTTCACACATAACTCTGAACTTTTTATTATGTACAAATACAACAAACATTTGTGTATGTTATATATTAATTTTTTGTTTTATCCCTTCATTACAGACACTGAACAGCAGCAGGAGGAGGTGGCAGCCCTAATGCGGGAGATCGTCCTCACCCTCCTGTACCTCATGATCCTATTTGGACTTCTGGAGGCCCGCATTTAATTTTTTTTTATCCCCCCCCCCCCCTTATTATTTTTGTTCTAAATAAAAGTTTATGTACAGTTCGAAATTGCCTGTGTTTTTAATCAGAAATATGTTAGAGGGCTTGTAAGGGTAGGTACATACAGATGTGTACTGTAAGTTATACTTGTAATTTGAGGTGAGGGGTAATGATTGATGTGTGAATGTGTGTGTTTTTGAGTAAAATAACACATAGTGAAAATGCATGAATGTTTAATGTTGTTAGATTAAAACATCACACATAACATCAGGGTAGGTATACATGTTACACATTGTGGACAAAGTAATTATGGACATAATTTAGTACATATACAGAAACACCAACATAACTTGATTTAAAAGTAACAGCAATATGGGGACACATAGATAGTGATTAAAATAGATAGTGATTAGAACATAACAAATATACATGTAATGAGGGTTCAAATGTTGTTTTATTAGGTCTTTATTAAGGTAGACAATTGAGTTAATAGAAAACAATAATAGATTAACAAATAGATTAATTAATCAATTGTCAGAATTGTAGTTGAAAGGCAAGATGTGCAGGTCCATATATGTGAAGGGTATGGCAGCGTACACGGACGTACGCTCACTCTCACGAGCGGTGACATAAGCTGTGTTTTCCATTGAAAACAATAGGGACCCGTCCGTGCAAGCTGGCGTACGCTCAGATCTCCGCAAGAAGTCGGTGGAAAGACGGACGAAAGACGTCCATAAACGGCGCCGTACGCTCAGTTGTACGCCTGTTGTCGGAGTGCAAGGGCTGGGCCGTCCGCGTACGTTGCCGTACGCTCATTTGTACGCCACTCCCCTTCTACGTTATTTCTGCCCGTACGTAAGCGGCTGATTTGTGGGTGGACTTAACCCTAACGGCCGCGTACGGCTAGCGTACGTTAATAGTGAACGTACGCACGTTTGGCCGCTCCGATCAGAATAAGGCCCTATAAGTGTTCACATTTAATTGCTTTATGAATTCTATGAGATCTTTTACCTCCCCGCTCCACACGATGATGATATCGTCAATGTAGCGTGATCATAGTTTCAAATTGATTTGGTACAGTGTGTTCTTCCATATTGTTTCTTGTTCCCAGTCCGCTAGAAAAAAATTTGCATACACCGGGGCAAAGTTGGTACCCATAGCTGTGCCCCGGCGTTGCAGATAGAAATTATCCCCAAACCAGAAATAGTTGTGGGTTAATATGAAAACAATTGCTTCGATGAGGAATTCTATTTGGGGCTCTTCCAGATTGGAATCCGCTTGTAATCTTCTTTTCACATTAGCACAACCCTGTTTGTGATCTATGCATGTATAAAGTGATTTTATGTCACATGTGGCCAAGATGTAATCGTCTTTCCATTCTAGATCTTGCAGTTGCTTGAGGACATGTGTAGTGTCTTTAATGTATCCTTTTTGTTGTATAACGACTGGTTGGAGATAGCTATCTACATGTCTGGACAGATTGGAGGAGAGTGGGTCCCTGGTGGCTTCTTCTGGTCCTTATGTAATTTCGGCAGGTAATAAAAGACAGGTATTATAGGTCTCTTCTGTAGCAGATATTCAAACTCTTGTTTATTTAGGATGCCCCCAGTCAAGCCTTTTGAGAGTAGTGCTTTTTTTTTTATTTGAGTCTTTATTTAAGTTTTTCATCAGACATATTAAACATATTATACATTATAAAAAGTACACACATAGAAAAACACCCACGATACATACAATACATGTAAGACACATTGCAAACCATACAGTTTGTGACTACGATCATATCCCCGGTCTTGGGAACAGCTTCTTACGACCCCTAGGGGTCGAGGAGGTATAGGGGGGAAAAGATTAGGGGTGCCAAGGAAAACTCCTCTACTTACCGTAGTGGTACCGCCCGTGTTGGCGATCAACTTGTAATTATCTTGAACAATACAGGTAAGGGGTCTTGCTTATTTACATATTTATATAGTGACATTCTAAAGACAAGAGTAAGAGATATTAAATATAATTACATCTAAAAAGAGAAAAAGAAGCTAGAAAGCTTTGTGTCAAAACAAATACCTTTCGTGTAGAAGACCAAAATATTTTCACTAGTTCTTTTTTTGTGGCCGTGTGGCTCCAAGTAACTCAACCTACTAGCCTACAAATTTATACCATTTATAATAATACCATGGGTTCCAAATTGCGTGAAACTTAGTTAGGCCCCCGATGGAGGCGTAGTGAAATTTTTCGTGCTCATATATCGTGTTAACTAGATATGTCCATTCTAAAAATACCGGACCTGATTGTGCCATCCAGTGCCGTGCTATTATCAACTTGGCCGAAGCCGTGAGGTTTAATAGTAGGGAGCAAAGCTTTCTAGAAATGTGCTCTTCTTGCCAGATCCCCAATACCATGTTTTTGACCGTAAGGATATCTCGTGGTGATCCCATATCCACCAACACTAGCCGTATTTTGTCCCAGTATTATACTAATGTGTTACAGGCCCATAGCATATGCCAGAAGGAGGCCCCCGATTCGCCGCACCTCGGGCACCTGTCTGAGGCTAAGCCTGACATTTTCTGTAGTCCAACCGGTGTACTATATGTCCTATGGAGGACATTGAATTGAACTTGTTGGACACGGATCGAATTTGTTGCGCCTTTAGGGGGTAGCTAGGGCCCTCTGCCACTGGCTATCGGAAAGGGATGGGAGGTCTTGTTCCCATTTCTGCCTGAGCTGCTGTAGCCCCTCTTCCCGTTCGAATGAGGACAAGAATTTATAGATTTTGAAGACCCGTTTTCACGAGGTCAGGGTTTTCAGAAGTAGTTTGACCGGAGCGTCTTGCGCCCTCCCTCTGCCCCACTGTGTGATAGCATTTCTCAGCTGCAGAAATCTCCAAAACATTGATCTAGGGAGCGAGTACTCGCTCCTTAATTGCTCAAAGGACTTAAAATTATTGTCGTGATATAGGTGACCCAAGGTACTGACCCCGTATTGGGACCATACTTTTCCTCCTTGCTGTTTATAGACCTCTCTAACTGTGGGTATGAGGAGAAACGAGGAGTCGGGATCTGTCCCCTCGTACTTATCTACTGTACAGGCCATGTTCCAAATTTTTGTAACTTGATTAATGATACCTGGGTATTTTCTCTGGGTTTTACCCAGGAGCAGGGTCTGGAGGGATGTAATATGGGAGTCTACACATTTTATCAATTTAAAGAGATCTGGGGTATATTCTTCTGCCCGTATCCTTGAGCTCAGATATACTAGTTGGGCCACCATGTAGTACCTCTTAAAATTAGGCATAGCTAACCCCCCGTTTTATCGGCTTCTCAATAGCGTAGCTATCTTGACCCTAGGGCGCTTATTACCCCATATAAAAGATAAGATGCTATTTAGATTTCTGAAATATTCGTCCTTTATGTAAGTGGGGGAATGCTGGAGTATGTATAAGATTTTAGGGAGGATGACCATTTTGATCAAATTGACCCGTCCCATTACTGAGAGGGGGGGGTCTGGCCCAGATCTTACATTTTGTCCTGACCTCAATAATAGCCGGATAAATATTGTCCTTAATGTATTCTTCTGTCTTGCCAGACATCACTATTCCTAGGTATTTAAACCCCTGTACCCTGACTAGTGGTGCGTATTCCTCCCGATCTGCCTGACTCTCGTTTCCCAGAATCATTAAGTGGGATTTATCCCAGTTTACGGTAAGCCCCGAGAGGGTACCAAAAAGGCTGAGTTGGTCTATTACTGAGGGAAGATCTTGGTTAGGGTCCGCCAAGCCCACCAGTAAGTCGTTGACATATAGTGAAACTAGGTTATATCTGGAGTCTGTTAGCGGATCTTGGCCATACAACTTTGATCTCAACAGGCAGGCGAGGGGCTCAATCGCTACTGCGAAGATTAATGGGGAGAGCGGGCAACCCTGCCTTGTACCTCTATTTAAAGAAAAGGGAGAGGAGGTATAGCCATTAATAGAAATCCGGGCCCTAGGATTCCTATACAATAACTTCAATCGATTTATGAAGCCATTCCCAAATCCGAAAGCCCTTAGAGTGTTCCACAGATAGCTCCACTCGACGGAATCAAACGCTTTGTTCGCGTCGAATAAAGCTATCGCGGCTTTCCGTCCTCTTACATTGGAGTGTTGAACATATGTAAATACCCGTCTTAGGTTGATGGATGTAGACTTTCCACTCATGAAGCCTGATTGGTCAGGGTGTATTATATCTTGAGTGACTTGACTTCGCATCTGATGATACTTAAGAGATTGGTCTGTAGGAGTCGACCCTAATCGGGTCTTTCCCCTTTTTTGGTATAAAAACCATCGATGCTTGGGTCATTGAGACTGGGAATTCGTCATCCATCAGAATGTCCTGACATAGAGTGACTATTTGCGGGGCCAGGATCTTGGTGAATTTTTGATATACCTCACCCGGCAAGCCATCGAGACCGGGGGCTTTTCCTTTAGGCAGGGAATTGATTACGTTTACCACTTCCTCGAGTACTATTGGCTTATCCAGTAGACCTTGGGCTTCTAAGGAAAGACGAGGAAGATCTAAGCCCTCCAGGAACTCGCCAAGTTCCTCATCGCTTACTGTCCCGCAGGATTGGTATACCTTGCCAAAATGGGCGACAAATTCATCCACTATTTTAGGGGTTGTGGTCAATATTTCATCCTGTTCCGTTACTATTTTAACTATTACATTAGAGGATTTGTCAGCTTTAGATAGAAGAGCCAGCAATTCCCCCCCCCCCCCCCTTATCGGCTTTGAAATACCATTGATGTGACCTAGACTGAAGCCTGCGACAGTTAACATCTTAAAGGTATTCTTTTTTTCCATAAATATATTTTATTGAATTTTCATCAAACAAAAGAATAGGATACAGAAAATAGAAATTGGGAGGGGGAGGGGGGGGGACACAAAAACACGGGCATGGGATGCACACAGTAATAACACAAGGATGTAATATGTAACAATAAGAAGCACAATACAGTGATCATCCATAGAATAAGACATTGTGATAAAACATAGGAAATAGGAAGTATACCCCCGACAACCTCAAGTAGCAGGTGGTTCGTTCAGACTGAACTGCAAAGGGGATGACCCAGAGGGTTGGGATATCAGAGCCGCTCCCTCCCCATCTGTAACATAGTTATGCCAGGCCCTCCATTTCACAATTGGGGAGGAGGGTGTAGAGGAGTATGGAATAAATTTGGTTTCCATTGTAAAGTGGAATTTAATTTTATGAAAAACTTTTATCACCAGTGGGGCAAAGGATTTTACCATGCTTGGGCCAGTGTGGCTTTTGCCGCGATACACATTTGTCCCAGCAAATATCTACAATGGGGTGGGACTTCCGGAGGGTAGAGGTGCAATAATGCTATTGTTGGGGCTGGGTTGAGGGTGAGGCCCATGACCTTATTGATCAGCTGAATGTTACGGGACTCGGCAGGGCAATGGGGAGTATGACAGCTGGCAAGAGACGATAGGTCAGGCGTGAGCCCGTAGCTGGGACCGCTGTTTAGGACGGCCACAGCAAAACCTACACTGACTCTGTTGAGTCCCCCGGGCAGATGGAATACCCCTGCAAGTGCTAGGCTTCGCCTGTAGCCGCCGCGTTCGACAGAGCCAGTTAAGCCGGCTCTGACCCCGATGCAGCCAGGTGTTACGTAAAGACAAGGGGTGAGCGATCGCCAGGGAGTATCTCAAAAGGATGACTGGCTAATGGGCCTAGCTGGAAGAGACCCCTGACTAACTGACACCAGGTCAAGGACGGGGATCGCGACCCAGTCGCAGACACAAGAGATACCAAGGGGAATCTCAGAATGGGGGCACACCTAGACAAGTGATTCCCCAAAACCGGGTGCAGATAAAGAGGGGTACACCCCTGCCTGACGGGAGCTAGGGCGACAGAGAATCACTGAATAGAAAGAACAACTGAGAGAATAACACCATAGAATAAAGACGGGCCCCATGGCGGGGGAAGGCCACGGCGGGCAACAGAATAGCAAAACATAGAAAACACTGGGCTCCGACGGAGCACTTACGTGACCCATAAGCAGATGGAGAAATGTGGATCAGACGCAGGCACTAGCTCAGGTCAGGAAATCTACAGGAGCTAGCTGGGCAGCAGGAAACCAGGAGAGCAGAGCAGACTGTAAGAATAGAGCTGGTACAACAGCTCCAGGGACCGGGTAAGTGTATGCTTCTGGGGAAGCAACCTGTATAACCGGCGTCTGTGCCCAGCAGACGCCGGCTATTTATCAGAAGATCGCGCCACCTGACGTCACTCAGGCGCACGCGTGTTTCCCGTCTGCCGGGCGGAAGTTCGGGGATGTTGCTAGGCAACGCCCCGACGCCCGTCCTTAAAACGAGGCTTGGGGCGCTGCCTAGCAACGCCCCCCGCCTCCAGCCTCCATGCCGCAGCTGCCGTCCGTCCGGGTGCCGCAGATCCCGGACGGCGGTGTGTAACAGTACCCCCCCCTTGAGGAAGGGTTAACAACCCTTTACCCCCGGGTTTATCAGGGAACCGTCGGAAAAACAACCTCTTGAGGTTGGGTGAATGCAAGTCCCGATCAGTAACCCAAGACCTCTCCTCGGGACCAAACCCCCTTCAATGCACAAGGAACTGCAGAGACCTTCCCACAAATTTGGAGTCAAGAATCTTCTCCACACGGAATTCCTGTTGACCCTGCACCATCACCGGAGCGGAGCCACTTCTAACCTTACGCGGAAATTTCCGCGAAAAAACCACAGGCTTAAGAAGCGAAGCGTGGAAGGTATTATTGATCTTGAGGGACTTAGGTAGAGAGACACGAAAGGCTACCGGATTAACCCTCTTGACAACTCGAAACGGACCAATGAACCGAGGTCCTAACCTTACCGAGGGTTGGTGAAGCTTGATATTCCGGGCAGAAAGCCACACCCAGTCCCCCACTTTAAAACGGCAAGGCCGTCTGAATTTGTCTGAAAATACCTTTTCTCTAAAAGAAGCTTCCTTGAGAGCCGTGTGGATACTCCGCCAAATCACCCTGTGTCTGGAAGCAGCAGAAGACGTAGATCTGGGGGCTTCCGGTCCCAAAGAGTTGGCCCGCGGATGAAATCCATAGACCGCGAAAAAGGGAGAGGTCTTGGAAGCCGAATGACATGCATTGTTATACGCAAATTCGGCGAGCGGCAAAAGGTTCACCCAATCATCCTGTAATTTGGACACAAAACACCTAAGATATTGCTTGAGAGACTGGTTCAACCGTTCAGTTTGCCCATTGGCCTGCGGATGAAACGCAGACGTGAGACTGGTCTTTACTTTCAGCGCAGAACAGAACAATCTCCAAAATTGTGCCACAAATTGTGGACCACGATCTGAAACAATATCGCTGGGTAAACCATGCAGTCTAAAAATATGCTGCAAAAACAAGGTAACCAACTCCCTGCCTGAAGGTAATTGTCTAAGGGCCACAAAGAAAACCTATCGATGACCACCCAGATGACCTGACAATGGGACGAGACAGGTAGTCCAACGATGAAGTCCATGGCCAAGTGAGACCAAGGTCTACCAGGAATAGATAAAGGCATCAATTCCCCTACCGGTCGTGTCCGCGGAACTTTATGCCTGGCACAGTCCGGACAGGACAAGACAAAATCCTTGGTGTCACGAGACATTCCCGGCCACCAGACAACACGGGTGAGAAGTGCCAGGGTTTTACCTACTCCAGGATGACCAGCAATCTTGGAGTCATGAGACTCCGCAAGGACTCTGCGTCTAAGAGACGGGGGCACAAATAACCTGTTCTCCGGGGTCTGGACCAGAGCTTGATCCTGAGCCTGGCGAAGGAGGCCTTCCAGAGTCAGACTTACTCCCGCATGAATACACGATGCTGGGACAATGGGTCCTTTACTGAACCTATTGGTATGTTGAGGAAGGAAACATCTAGAAAGAGCATCTGCTCTGATGTTCTTCCCTGGTCTATAAGAAATGATGAAATTGAAGCGCGTAAAAAAGAGGGCCCACAGAGCTTGTCGGGTATTCAACCTCTTGGCCGATTCAATATACTGAAGATTCTTATGGTCAGTGAGGACAAGAATCTGGTGTGTGGCTCCTTCCAACCAATGTCGCCATTCGTCAAACGCCCACTTGACTGCGAGTAATTCTCTATTGCCAACATCATAGTTGGACTCAGCCTGGGAAAACTTCCTGGACATATAGGCACATGGGTGTAACTCCAATGACTCAGGATCCGTTTGGGACAGGACGGCCCCGGCTCCAACTTCGGAGGCGTCTACCTCATCAATGAAAGGCAGATCAGGATTAGGATGCCTGAGGACCGGGGCCGAGATAAAGGCTTGCTTGAGTGTTTTAAAAGCTTGTTCCACCGGAGGTGTCCATACCGAGGGGTCAGCACCCTTTTTGGTCAAGGCCACCAAAGGCGCCACAATGGAAGAAAATGAGTGAATAAACCGCCTATAATAGTTGGCGAAACCAAGAAACCGTTGGACCGCTTTCAAATTAGTGGGACGGACCCAATTCACCACGGCTTTGTCACACCAGGGGGATTAGTCGACAAGACTGAGACCTCTGGTGGGGACCTGGACCGGTACCTGAACCCGGGGAGGTTGGAGAGGACCCTTGCGCATGGACTGCGCGACAGTGCACCCAGAGCCAATAAGCAGTCAGAGGTAAAATACAACCGGAGAGTTCATGCAGATTGCAATACTTTACAGATGTGATGTGATGTGGGATCGATGGTGGAACATCGGATGTGAAGACTGTGGGACCGGAATGACGGACGGAAGACTTGAGCTTGACTGTGGGTCCGGAATGACGGACAGAAGCTTGGCTTGGAGATCCGGAATATCGGACTATCGATGATGATGTGGGAACATCGGATTCGGGTATCGGATATGGAAGGAGACTGTGGGTCCGGAATGACGAACGGGAGATGACTGTGGGTCCGGAATGACGGACGGAAGCAGGAGATCCGGAATATCGGACTAGCGATGAAACATCGATGGTGGATGATGCTGGAGCATCGGAAGGACCAGAGTCCCGGAGCTAGGCTTGGTCGCTGGGCTGAGAGGCAGGATCACAGGCGGTGGAATAACCTGGACTTCACAGGAGATGGAACAACCTGGAACACACTGCAGCATGGAAAACAACACCAGCAGAGAAATACACTTGCACGGAGACAAGGACAGCTGACCATACACTGGAGACAACTGAAGCACTAGCAATGGTTCTGAGAGCTCCCAGCATACTTATCCCCACTGGGTGGCCAGGATTGGCCGAGGAAGTATGACAGGGAGATCAGAACCAACAGGATTGGACAGCACAGACATGTGACTGGGAAGAACATGGCAGCCCCCATGTCTGCTATGGCGGGAAAGTGTGTTTGTGCACACCATGCTGGATACTGGGAGCAATGGCGGCGGACAGGTGGATTGCCGTGCACTGGGGACTGTCACTGGGAGACAGGAGGCCGGCAGAGATGACGTCTGGACCGCAAGCTGAACCTGCGGAGGCACTTAGCCGGTAAGAAAGTCTGTCTGACAGCTCGGATCGTGACAGCACCCCCACCTTTGAGGGTGGCCCCATGACACCTTTTAGGCTTGCGGGGAAACTTGGAGTGGAACGCCCGGATGAGTCTGGGAGCATGGACATCGATGGCATTGGTCCATGATCGCTCTTCGGGGCCGTAGCCCTTCCAATCGATCAGATATTGCAGACGACCATATCGGATGCGAGAGTCCAAGATCTTACTGACCTCATATTCTGTTCCACGCTGGGTGCAAACCTTAGGAGCCTTGGGGAGCTTGGAATGAAAGCGATTCAAGACCAGCGGCTTGAGCAGCGAAATGTGGAATGTAGCTGGCACTTTCAAATAGGGCGGCAACTTGAGCTTGTAAGCTACTGGATTGACGACTCGCTCAACTGGGAAAGGACCAATATATCGGGGAGCGAACTTCATCGATGGCACTCTCAATCGAAGATTCTTAGTTGACAACCAGACACGATCTCCTGAACGGAGGGCTGGCACAGCTCTGCGTTTCCTGTCGGCAAATTTTTTGTACCTGCTTGAAGCCTTCAGAAGTGAAGAACGAATGAGCTTCCAGGATTTGACGAATTGCCGGATGGTCGTGTCGACCGCTGGAACAGAGGACACAGGTTGCAGAGTGAAGTCAGGAACTCGAGGATGAAACCCATAATTGGCAAGGAATGGAGTGACATTTGATGAAGAATGATATTGGTTATTATGGCAGAACTCTGCCCATGGAAGGAGTTGAGCCCAGTCATCTTGGGAAGAAGAGACATATGTGCGGAGAAATGCTTCAAGGTCCTGATTCACCCTCTCCGTTTGGCCATTGGTTTGAGGGTGGTAGGCTGTGGAAAACTTTAACTTAATTTGAAGCAGGGAGCACAGGCTTCGCCAGAACTTGGCTACGAATTGGACTCCTCTATCGGAGATGATTTCAAGAGGCAGCCCATGAAGCTTGAATATCTCTTTGATGAAGAGCTGGGACAGCTTGGAAGCTGACGGAAGACCGGTGAGGGGAACGAAGTGAGCCATCTTGGTGAACCGATCAACAATCACCCAGATGGTGGTGAACTTGTCAGACTCTGGAAGATCAGTTACAAAGTCCATAGAGATATGCGTCCAAGGACGATGTGGCACTGACAGTGGCATCAATTGCCCAGGAGGAGACTGACGACTGGTCTTGTGCTGAGCACATTTAGCACAAGAAGAAACAAAGTCCTGTACGTCTTGTTTGAGGGACGGCCACCAGTAGGACCTGGTGATAAACTCGTAAGTTTTCTGAATGCCTGCATGGCCAGCGAATTTTGAAGAATGCGCCCAACAGAGCAACTTCTTTCTTAGAGCTGGCTTTACATATCTTTTCCCTGTAGGGGGCGTGAGATTTGAAACTCTCGTTGCGGAGAATGCCACTGGATCAATAATAAAGTGTTGATGTGTGGACTTAGACTCACTTTCTTGCTCCCATGAGCGGGAAAGGGCATCAGCTTTTCGGTTTTGTGTCCCTGGACAGAACGACAGCTTGAAACGGAACCTGGAAAAGAAAAGTGTCCATCTGGCTTGACGGGGATTTAAACATTGAGCAGACTTAAGATACAGAAGATTCTTGTGGTCTGTGATAATTGTGATCTCATGAACAGCGCCCTCTAGAAGATATCTCCATTCTTCTAATGCCAACTTGATGGCGAGGAGCTCTTGATCGCCGATGGCATAGTTACGCTCTGCAGGCAGGAACTTACGGGAGTAGAACCCACAGGGATGAAGACGACCATCGGACGCTTTCTGCGAGAGGACTGCCCCGACACCCACGGAGGAGGCATCAACCTCGAGAATAAAGGGCAAGGTGGTATCAGGTTGTCTTAAAACAGGAGCGGAAGTGAACCTCTGTTTCAACAGATGGAAGGCTTCGATGGCTTCTGCCGGCCACTTCGCTGGATTAGACCCCTTTTTGGTCAAGGCAGTGATGGGAGCCACAATAGAAGAGAAGTTACAAATGAATTTTCTGTAATAATTGGCAAAACCCAGGAAACGTTGAATACCTTTCAGCGAAGAGGGAATTGGCCAATCTTGGATGGCCTGCAGTTTTCCTGGGTCCATTTGAAGACCAGAACCGGAGACAATGTACCCTAGGAAGGGTATAGACTTCACCTCGAAGACACACTTCTCCAGTTTACAGTAGAGATGATTAGCTCGCAGCCGGGACAGAACCTCTTTGACCCAATAACGATGTTCAGTGATGTTATTGGCGTAGATTAAAATGTCATCGAGATATACAACTACATGACGATACAGAATGTCCCGAAAAATCTCATTGACATAGTGCTGGAACACGGCTGGGGCATTGCTGAGCCCAAAGGGCATGACGAGGTACTCATAGTGGCCGTCTCTGGTATTAAACGCCGTCTTCCACTCGTCGCCCTCTCATATGCGGATGAGATTGTATGCACCCCTCAGATCGAGTTTCGTAAAGATGGTTGCACCGCTGACACGGTCAAACAGCTCGGTGATGAGGGGCAACGGATATCGGTTCTTTACTGTAATGTCATTGAGGCCGCGATAATCAATGCAGGGACGTAGGCCTCCATCCTTCTTCTTGACGAAGAAGAATCCTGCGCCAGCAGGAGAAGTCGAAGGACGGATGAATCCCTTTGCCAGATTTTCCTTGATGTAATTGGTCATGGCTTGAGTCTCTGGAAGAGAGAGAGGATAGGTTCTACCTCTGGGTGGTTCTTTGCCTGGGATAAGTTCGATAGGGCAATCCCACGGTCTGTGAGGAGGTAGGACATCAGCGCCAGACTTGCTGAATACATCTGAGTACTCTTGGTAGGGAAGAGGCGGAAGGTCTGCTGCATCGGCTGAAGAATGACGAGCTGGGAGTACCTTTTGGAGACAGGTACCGGAGCAGGAAGGATCCCAGGAAAGGATTTCCGATGTCTTCCAATCAAGACGAGGATTGTGAAGACGGAGCCAGGGTAAACCCAGAACCAGAGCATGAGTGGCTCGGGGTAAAACCAGGAAGGACAAAAGTTCAGTGTGCAGGACTCCCACTTTTACTGTAAGTGGTAAAGTTCTGCGGGAGACTGTCGCATCAGGAATCCACGGCAGTAAGGAAGAGAAGTCTTGGAAAGATTTTCAGTGGGCAACCCCCACTTGCGGACCAGTTCTGCAGTAACGAAGTTGCCAGCGGCACCGGAATCAAGAAGTGCGGAGACAGTCTTGAAATGCTGACCAACTTGTAGGGAAACTGGAAGGACACAATCAGTTGCTGATGGAGAGGACTTAATTACTCCTAGCCTACCCTCTCCTTGACGGGCTAGGAGGAGGAGTTTTCCTGACGCTTTGGGCATGCAGAAATTTGATGTGCAGGATCGGCACAATACAGGCAGAGCTGTGCCAACCGTCGACGTCGACGTTCTCCTGGAGACAAACGGAAACGGTTTATCTCCATTGGTTCTTCTTTGGAATGGACCGCAGGAGCAGTGGGTAAAGAAGGCGGAGGAGTTGGCACTTTAACTGAAGCGCTCTTGTGACGTTCTATAGCCCTTTCTCGGAAGCGTAGGTCTACTTTGACACACAATGAAATAAGGTCACTTAGACCTGAAGGTAAGTCTCTGGTAGCGAGTTCATCCTTAATACGATCGGATAGGCCATGCCAGAAAGCTGCGTATAAGGCCCCATCACACCAGGAGAGTTCAGACGCCAGAATCTGGAACTGGACCAGATATTGCCCGACGGAGCGGGATCCCTGTCTGAGACGGAGGAGTTCAGTGGAGGCAGATGCTGATCGCCCAGGCTCATCGAAGATACGCCGGAATGTTGACACGAAGTCCTTGTAATTGGACAGGATGGCATCAGATCTTTCCCATAAGGGAGACACCCATTCTAACTCTGCTCCACACAGGAGGGAGATGATGTAGGCGATCTTGACCCTTTCAGTAGGGAAGTTACTGGGTTGCAGCTCGAAATGAATCTCACACTGATTGAGAAAACCTCGACAGGTCTTGGGGTTCCCATCATACTTGGTGGGGACAGACAGATGAAGGCGAGGTGCAGCAGCCATTACAGGAGGATGAACGGGACTTGGAAGTTCTCTGACAGGCTCAGGGCCACTGAGAGTGGTCTGTAGCTTATCCAGCAGGGAAGACAGATCTTGCAGACAATGAATCACTTGGCTCTGCGCAGCCTCTTGCTGATCCAAGCGAACAGCCAGTTGCTGTACAGGGCTAGGTAGAGAAGCTTGGTTTGCGGCTGGATCCATTTGGCTAGTGCTTACTGTCACACCAGGGGGCTTAGTCGACAAGACTGAGACCTCTGGTGGGGACCTGGACCGGTACCTGAACCGGGGAGGTTGGAGAGGACCCTTGCGCATGGACTGCGCGACAGTGCACCCAGAGCCAATAAGCAGTCAGAGGTAAAATACAACCAGAGTTTATTTGCAGATGGTTGTAATAATGACAGACAGTAAAGTATGCAGGAGAAATAACAGAGTTCATGCAGATTGCAATACTTTACAGATGTGATGTGATGTGGGATCGATGGTGGAACATCGGATGTGAAGACTGTGGGTCCGGAATGACGGACGGAAGACTTGAGCTTGACTGTGGGTCCGGAATGACGGACAGAAGCTTGGCTTGGAGATCCGGAATATCGGACTATCGATGATGATGTGGGAACATCGGATTCGGGTATCGGATATGGAAGGAGACTGTGGGTCCGGAATGACGGACGGGAGATGACTGTGGGTCCGGAATGACGGACGGAAGCAGGAGATCCGGAATATCGGACTAGCGATGAAAAATCGATGGTGGATGATGCTGGAGCATCGGAAGGACCAGAGTCCCGGAGCTAGGCTTGGTCGCTGGGCTGAGAGGCAGGATCACAGGCGGTGGAATAACCTGGACTTCACAGGAGATGGAACAACCTGGAACACACTGCAGCATGGAAAACAACACCAGCAGAGAAATACACTTGCACGGAGACAAGGACAGCTGACCATACACTGGAGACAACTGAAGCACTAGCAATGGTTCTGAGAGCTCCCAGCATACTTATCCCCACTGGGTGGCCAGGATTGGCCGAGGAAGTATGACAGGGAGATCAGAACCAACAGGACTGGACAGCACAGACATGTGACTGGGAAGAACATGGCAGCCCCCATGTCTGCTATGGTGGGAAAGTGTGTTTGTGCACACCATGCTGGATACTGGGAGCAATGGCGGCGGACAGGTGGATTGCCGTGCACTGCGGACTGTCACTGGGAGACAGGAGGCCGGCAGAGATGACGTCTGGACCGCAAGCTGAACCTGCGGAGGCACTTAGTCGGTAAGAAAGTCTGTCTGACAGCTCGGATCGTGACAGGCTTGCAGTTTCTTAGGATCCATTTGGAATCCTTGGGAGGAAATGATGTACCCTAAAAAGGATACCTGGGTTACTGCAAACTCACATTTCTCCAGTTTAGCGAATAACTGATTTTCTCGCAACTTCTGCAGAACTTGACGAACCTGAGATCTATGTGAGTCTAAGTCTTGAGAAAAAATTAAAATATCGTCTAAATAGACAACCACGAATTTGCCGAGGAAATCACGGAGGACATCGTTTATCAAATCCTGAAAGACGGCTGGGGCGTTAGAGAGGCCAAAGGGCATTACCAGGTACTCATAGTGCCCTGTCTGTGTACTGAAAGCCGTCTTCCATTCATCCCCTTCTTTTATTCTTATGAGGTTGTATGCACCCCGAAGGTCAATCTTGGAAAAGACGGTTGCGGACCATAGCTGGTCAAACAGTACCGCAATCAAGGGGAGAGGATAGGTGTTCTTTACCGTGATCTTGTTGAGAGCCCGGAAATCGATACAGGGTCTCAATGAACCGTCCTTCTTGGCCACGAAAAAGAATCCGGCACTGAGAGGAGATTTAGACGGCCTGATGAACCCCTTAGAAAGACTCTCTTGGATATAGTCGTCCATGGCTTTAGTTTCCGGAACGGACAAGGCATACAGTCTCCCCTTGGGCAAGGGGGCATTAGGGACTAATTGAATGGCACAGTCGTACGGACGGTGAGGTGGTAAAGCGTCCGCTTTCCCCTTAGAAAAAACATCTGAAAAGTCCTGATAGGGATACGGAATCTTGGAAAGGGAGACAGAAGCAAGCGGGAGTGAGGTGTTGAAACAATGCTCAGTACAGGTGGAACGCCACCGAGCAATCTCCCCTTGATTCCAATCAATGATGGGGTTGTGTTTTTTCAGCCATGGGAACCCCAGCACAATGGGAACTGCAGGACAAGATGTTAACAGAAAGGAGATCTCCTCTTGATGAAATAGACCGATAGACAGCTGCAGGGGAGGAGTTTGAAATGAGATAGCCCCGTTGGAGAGGACGTTACAGTCTAAACCAAGTAAAGTAACAGGTACAGGAAGTTTGATATGGGGAATGCCCAAAGTCTGAGCTATCGTGAAATCTAAAAAATTCCCGGCCGCGCCACTATCAACGAACATGGACCCCGAAAAGTTGGCGCCCCGAAAAGAAATACACCCCAACACTAGTAACGAGTTAAGAGAGGAAAAAAGCTGGAGGCCTAAGTGAACCCTCTCCTCGTTCACTTGGCCCGGGCTTTTACTGGTCTGTTGGGACAGTTACAGAGAATATGCCCCTTGTTGCCACAGTACAGATATAAGCCAGAGCCAAGTCGCCGGGCTATCTCCTCTGGAGAAATGCGGGCTGCTCCAAGCTGCATCGGTTCCTCGCATTCCTCGGGAACAGATGGGACATAGGGAACCGGCCGAGTTATAGAACTCCGCTCCGACCTCCGTTCACGGAGACGGCGGTCAATCCGGATGGATAACTCCATTAACTTATCGAGGGAGGTAGGAGCGGGGTACTGAATTAGGCAGTCTTTAATCTCATCAGTCAACCCGCAGCGGAATTGACTGCGTAACGCAGGATCGTTCCATCCGCAGTCATTGGACCAGCGACGGAATTCTGTGCAGTAGACCTCCGTCGGGTCCTTCCCTTGTTTAAGGGCCCGGAGATGAGTCTCCGCGGAAGCCTCCCTATCAGGGTCGTCATATAACAGACCCAGGGAACTGAAAAAATTGTCCACTGAGGACAAAGCCAGACTATCAGCGGGTAACCCAAAGGCCCAAGTTTGAGGATCCCCCTGGAGTAGCGAGATGACCAGGCCTACTTCGCCGGACGACCGTGGGCGAAGCCGGAAATATAACTTACAGCTTTCACGAAAGTTATAGAAGGTCTTGCGGTCTCCTGAAAACCGATCCGGCAAGTTCACCTTAGGTTCGGAAACCCCTGGCTCCGGAGGACGTGACCTTTGCTCTTGAGAAGCCACCTTCAACGAGAGCTCTTGCACCATCTGGGTTAACCCCTGGACCTGATCAGCAAAAGTTTGTGCTGACGGATTCATATCCACAACAAAACAACAGGAGGGATGGAAATACACAAAGATGACCCTACCAGGCTGTCTGTTATGGCCGGTTATAATGTTACAGGACTCGGCAGGGCAATGGGGAGTATGACAGCTGGCAAGAGACGATAGGTCAGGCGTGAGCCCGTAGCTGGGACCGCTGTTTAGGACGGCCACAGCAAAACCTACACTGACTCTGTTGAGTCCCCCGGGCAGATGGAATACCCCTGCAAGTGCTAGGCTTCGCCTGTAGCCGCTGCGTTCGACAGAGCCAGTTAGGCCGGATCTGACCCCAATGCAGCCAGGTGTTACGTAAAGACAAGGGGTAAGCGATCGCCAGGGAGTATCTCAAAAGGATGACTGGCTAATGGGCCTAGCTGGAAGAGACCCCTGACTAACCGACACCAGGTCAAGGACGGGGATCGCGACCCAGTCGCAGACACAAGAGATACAAAAGGGGAATCTCAGAATGGGGGCACACCAAGACAAGTGATTCCCCAAAGCCGGGTGCAGATAAAGAGGGGTACACCCCTGCCTGACGGGAGCTAGGGCGACAGAGAATCACTGAATAAAAAGAACAACTGAGAGAATAACACCATAGAATAAAGACGGGCCCCACGGCGGGCAACAGAATAGCAAAAGATAGAAAACACCGGGCTCCGACGGAGCACTTACGTGACCCACAAGCAGATGGAGAAATGTGGATCAGACACAGGCACTAGCTCAGGTCAGGAAATCCACAGGAGCTAGCTGGGCAGCAGGGAACCAGGAGAGCAGAGCAGACTGTAAGAATAGAGCTGGTACAACAGCTCCAGGGACCGGGTAAGTGTATGCTTCTGGGGAAGCAACCTGTATAACCAGCGTCTGTGCCCAGCAGACGCGGGCTATTTATCAGAAGATCGCGCCGCCTGACGTCACTCAGGCGCGCACGTGTTCCCCGTCTGCCGGGCGGATGTTCGGGGACGTTGCTAGGCAACGCCCCGACGCCCGTCCTTAGAGCGAGGCTTGGGACGTTGCCTAGCAACGCCCCCCCGCCTCCAGCCTCCGTGCCGCAGCTGCCGTCCGGGTGCCGCAGATCCCGGATGGCGGTGTGTAACACTGAAAGACCTCCATCCATTAATTACGCAGTAAGGGGCAGGACCCAAATACATGATAGAGGTGGCCTACTTCGCCGCAGCCCCTCCAGCAATGTTTGGAGCAGGACAGTCAATAGGTGTGTAGCCTATCAGGTGTGAGATACAGTCTGTTAAGCAGTTTGACATGCATCTCTGCGTGGTTCAAGCATTTGGACATTTGAAAGGATGAACTAAAGATACGTTCCCACTGGGAGTCTGATAATGTAATGTCAAGATCTTTATCCCAGTGAAGCTGGGCATTTGATATTTTAGATTAGGGCAAGTTAACGATTACGTCATACCAGAAAGAGATTTCCCCTCTTGCCCTAGCTGAGGTTAAACGTGATAGGACAGAGTTGGCTACAGTACTAGGTGGATGCGTGGGGTGGGGCAGGCTCTGGAACCAGTATCGGATCTGAATATATTTATTTATTTATTTATTAACAGTTTCTTATATAGCGCACACAAATTCCGCAGCGCTTTACAGAGCATAGATATAATCAAAAAAACATAACAAATTACAGTACAAGACAGTTTAGGACAAGTACATGGTTAATATGGATAGTTGTACCAGGGGACAGGACACTGAAGCAATTATCAGGGTGGCAGTGGTTTATATATTCTAAGAAAGGCACATGAGGAGAGAGGGGCCTGCCCGTGAGAGCTTACATTCTAAAAGGGGAGGGTTAGACAGACTGGGGTGACACAGAAGGCGAAGAAGTGAGCTTAGACAGGTTAGGATGAGAGATGGTCAGGTTTTATGCAGGAGGGTGGGAAGGGGTCAGCTTAGATATTAATATTTTAAGTCTAAAAAAGCGCTGGGTCATCCAAGAGTAGACAGCAGAGAGACAGTTGGAGATATGAGTGAGGATAGAGGTAGAGAGATCATAAAAGGATCGGTAGATTTTAGTATTATAAGCATAGAGGTGATAGTGGAAGTTAAGTGAGCAAATAAGCTCACCCAGAGAGGACATGTAGAGATAGAGAAGAAGAGGGCCAAGAATAAAATGTTGGGGGACACCTATTATCAATGGAAGAGCAGGAGAGGTGAAGTCATTAGAGGTACAGCTGTGCATTTTCAAAACAGACAGTGCATATGCAAGCAGAAAGAGTAATATTCAAAGTTTTAGCAGTTAAGAGTTGCACTTATGTTGATTGTAGTTTCCTTCAGTTTCTGTCCAGTTTAAGTCCAGGCTAAGTCTAGGCGACAGTGTGCGGTTGTATATTCCTACTTAGAATCTTCCTACTTTGAATTCTGACAAAATTTCTAAAGCCAGATTTCTATAGCCAGCCAAGGCTTAGTCAGCCTCCTATACTCTAATAAGTAGGTCTGTAATAGCTGTTTCTAACTTCAGTAATTAAGACCGCACCCAATGCCCCTCTCCCACTAGAGAAAGTGAGCAATAAAACTGAGATAAGCAAATGGTGAGATGTTACAGACCATGTCCAAGTCACTAGTCAATTTTAAGTCACTATCTAATTTTAAAAAGACATTTGTACATTTACCTAAGACAAAGCAGTATACTAATCACAGTGATGCTAGTTCAAATATGACTGTTGCATGAATGGAATTTTACCTAAGACAAAGCAGTATACTTATCACAGTGATGCTAGTTCAAATATGACTGTTGCATGAATGGAATTTTACCTAAGACAAAGCAGTATACTAATCACAGTGATGCTAGTTCAAATATGACTGTTGCATGAATAGAATTTTACCTGCAATGAGAAGAGAATAAGACGGGAGTTATGTCACAGCAAGTCCAGGCTAAGTCTAGGCGACAGTGTGCGGTTGTATATTCCTACTTAGAATCTTCCTACTTTGAATTCTGACAAAATTTCTAAAGCCAGATTTCTATAGCCAGCCAAGGCTTAGTCAGCCTCCTATACTCTAATAAGTAGGTCTGTAATAGCTGTTTCTAACTTCAGTAATTAAGACCGCACCCAATGCCCCTCTTCCACTAGAGAAAGTGAGCAATAAAACTGAGATAAGCAAATGGTGAGATGTTACAGACCATGTCCAAGTCACTAGTCAATTTTAAGTCACTATCTAATTTTAAAAAGACATTTGTACATTTACCTAAGACAAAGCAGTATACTAATCACAGTGATGCTAGTTCAAATATGACTGTTGCATGAATGGAATTTTACCTAAGACAAAGCAGTATACTTATCACAGTGATGCTAGTTCAAATATGACTGTTGCATGAATGGAATTTTACCTAAGACAAAGCAGTATACTAATCACAGTGATGCTAGTTCAAATATGACTGTTGCATGAATAGAATTTTACCTGCAATGAGAAGAGAATAAGACGGGAGTTATGTCACAGCAAGTCCAGGCTAAGTCTAGGCGACAGTGTGCGGTTGTATATTCCTACTTAGAACCTTCCTACTTTGAATTCTGACAAAATTTCTAAAGCCAGATTTCTATAGCCAGCCAAGGCTTAGTCAGCCTCCTATACTATAGTGAAACAGTTCCCTGGATGGGATTGCAAAGCGGTCCTGAAGCTGAGGGAAAGTGAGCAGATTAGTTCCATCTAGGATGTCACCCAATACACGTATATTGCACTGGAGCTATGGGGATATGTTCAAGTTGGGAACCAATCTGGCAATGGCTGTCAACGACAGTGCTGCAATAGGGGGGCTAAGGTCAGGCACTTTGGAAACTAACTTGTCCCATGTGCGTATAGCAGAGGAGGTAGATGGGAGTAAGGGTAAGTTTAATGGTCGTAACTGCTTTGGTGTCCACAGGATATCTGTGAGGGGATATGTGGAACATTTAGTTTGTTCAATTGTAACCCAGGGAGAAGTGAGGGGAGTTATCCAGTATTTCAGTTGCGCCAAGATGCAGGCATCTTGGTATGCAGACAGGTCAGGAAGATCCAGGCCTCCACGGTGTCTGGGTAAGACCATACGGGAGTAAGCTAACTTGGGTGGGTGCGATTTCCATAAATATTTAGTGAGTATAACCCTACATTTGTCCAAGTATGTCTTGGGGAAGCTGAAGGGGATCGTTCTAAATAAATACATAAGTTTTGGTAGTATAGACATTTTAAAGGCAGCTAACCGACCCAGCCAAGAGATTTCGTAAGAAAGCCAGGACGAGGTCAAAGCTTGAAGGGCAGCAATGAGGGGAGGTAAATTCACATTAAAGACCGCTAAAGTAGAGGGGGGATGTGGACGCCTAGATATATGATAGATTTGGTATTCCAGTTATAGGGATAGAGGGAGCGCAAGGTTGCCACATCCGTCTCAGGTAAATTTATCGGCAAGGCATCAGACTTAGTCGTGTTTAACCTATAATAGAAAACCGCACTAAAGCTAGACAAAAGGTCATGTAAGTGTGGGAGAGAGGAGGTGGATTGGTGACAAAAAGGACATCGTCCGCAAAGAGACACAGTTTATGAGAGGTCTGGCCAAACACTAATCCTGGGAACTCGCTGTCTGATCTAATTTTAGCTGCTAGGGGTTCCATCACTAACACAAAAAGCAAGGGTGAGAGAGGGCAACCCTGACGGGTGCCATTGGAAATAGGAAATGTGTCCGACAGAAAGCCATTGCTAAACACCCAGGCTGTGGGGGAGCTATATAAGGCCATAATGGCTTACATTATATGGCCGCTAAAGCTAAATTTGGACAGGACCGCCTTCATGAATAGCCAATTTAACCTATCAAAGGCCTTCTCTGCATCTAGGGAAAGTAACAGGAAGCCCTCGGTATCTTGGAGAGAGTCAATTAGGTTAAAGACCCTACGGGTATTATCCGAGGCCTGTCTGCCGGGCACAAATCCAACCTGATCTGAATGTATAAGGGACGGTAAATAAGCATTGAGTCTGGTTGCGATTAATTTGGCGTATAGTTTAACGTCTCCGTTGAGTAAAGCAATTGGTCGGTAATTCTGACAAGAGGTAGGGTCTTTCCCTGGTTTTTGGAATCGTAATCACACGGGCTTCCAGCATTTCTGCAGGGAAGCTACCCACCTGTGCTACTTCATTATAAAGCCTAGACAACATCGGGGAGAGCGAGTCTCGAAACTCCCTGTAGAACTCGTTAGTAAAACCGTCTGGTCCGGGGGCCTTATTAGTCGGCAAGGATTTAATGGCAATATCAATTTGGGCTGAGGACCAAGGGGCATTCAACTCCTCTAGTTTATCCAATGGCAGGGAAGGTAGGTCTATAGATGAAAGGAAGTTCTGAATAAGTGTAGGAGTGGGCTGGGGGGTAGAGGCATCTGTATTCAAATTGTAAAGCTGTGTGTAATATTGAGCAAATTGATTAGCGATATCCAAGGGGTTTGCTAATTTAGAGCCCGATAGGGAAACAATACACTTGATCCGGTTGCGGGCTTGCTGGGCTCGAAGTTTCCGGGCTAACATCCTACCAGGTCTATTCCCCACTAAATAGAATTTCTGTCTAAGTCTATTCAGGGCGGTTTGGGTTCTAGCAACCAAGAGTTTTTGTAGTTGGCTACGGAGTTAGGACACTTCTTTGCGAAGCTCTCTAGTAGGGAACCGTTTATTGTTATCCTCGGCCACTTTGAGTTTAGATTCTAGCGTATTTTGGAGCTGTAAGGCTTGTTTTTTAAGCATGGCTCTAGCTTGAATAGCGGAACCCCGGATAACTGCCATAAAGGCACACCAGTAAGTTGGGTTAGAGGTATCAGAGGGAGAGTTTGTGGCCAGAAATGT
The DNA here is from genome assembly GCF_055691185.1 of Crinia signifera. Taxonomy (NCBI): domain Eukaryota; kingdom Metazoa; phylum Chordata; class Amphibia; order Anura; family Myobatrachidae; genus Crinia; species Crinia signifera. The sequence continues at coordinate 1,381,797 of NC_139218.1, read as the reverse complement.
AGAGATACTATCAGTTATAATTTTCTTTGCAGCAATATTTGAGAGCAAGTGAGGGGAGAAACGCCAATGTCTAGGGGGCAGGAAAGGCTTTGAAGGTTCCCATCGCCACACTACAGGAGCGTGGTCCGACCAGGAAATGGGCATTATATCCACCTCGCCCGCAGATTGTAACGACCATTTATCACATACAATAAGATCAATACGGGAATATGAATTGTGGACTGGGGAGAAGAACGTATAGTCCCTACCGGATGGATTTTGGATACGCCATATATCATAAAGGTCAAATTCTGTTAAGAGATTGCGTAAGGCTAAGGAGGTGGCGGTGCGGGGTCTCTTGGTGTCAGGGTTAATTGGGGGGGATTTATCCAACTTCGGATCAACAACTAAATTAAAGTCTCCCAACAAAACCAATGAACCTATTCTCACCCTCTGAATACGTAAGCACAATTTCATAAGGAATGGAACTTGGTTTGAGTTGGGGGCGTATAAGGAAACAATAGTAGTGGGTTTATCATCCAGAAGACCTGTGATGATTAGGTATCGGCCAGATTTATTCGCAAATTGAGAGTGTAAGACAAAGGATACCGTATTTCTAAGGAGAATAGCTACACCATTCCTTTTGAAAGGGCCATTAGCAAAGTAGCCTGTGGGGTAATGATGATCTTTCATGGTGGGCGGATGAAAAGACGAAAAATGGGTCTCCTGAAGGGCCACTATATCTGCCTTATGTTTGTAAAAAAAGGACAGGACTAGTCTACGTTTGTTGGGAGAATTTAAGCCTTTAACATTTAAAGAGATCAATTTAACCATGGGAGCATAAACACTGGTCGATAAATTGAGGGCATCCCGAGGGGTGGGGGGAGACAATACAAAAGGAAGCGGGGAAGACGAAAAGAAAAAAAAAAAAGAGAAAAAGACACACAGAACATAAATAGGGGTGGGAAGAAAAACCAAAATGACCCATTATATCGGGCCTGTGTAACTACTGCAGGGAAAACAGAATGCAGTAGGGTAAACATGGGGGAAAGTGGCATCGGCTACCCACCCAGGGCCGACCTAACAGGGACAGGAATTGCACATGATTGTATAGTGTCATCATAACATAAACAAGCAAGACAAATATAATGAGCTAATATACAGGGAGAGAGAAACAACATTAGGAACCAACAGAACAACTCACGGCTTCTTGTAAATGAAATTGTACCGGAGTACAGTAGGAGTCCAACGTGGCAGAGAATGTTCATGCCCAAAAGAAAAAAATAAGAGCACCAGCTGAGAGAGTTCAAGTAGTGGACCATTCGGAGCTTGGTGGGGGTCGTCTTCTGGTCGCGTCCGGGATTTTAACTGAGATGTCCCATTTGGCCAACAATTTGGCCCCTGCATCGAGATCAGAAACAACATAAGAGGAGTTGTCGTAAGTGATTATTAATTTAACCGGGAAGCCCCATCTGTATCTTATTACCAGGGACCGAAGTGCAGAAGTAATAGGGGGTAATGCTCTATGTTTTTGGATTGTGAATGCAGAGAAGTCTGGGAACAGCTGGATACCTCCTAGATTGTCAGATAGTTCTGCTTCTCGGGCCGCCTGGAGGATACGCTCTTTTGTAGTGAAAAAGTGGACCCTCAACAGGGTATCGCTGGAAAGTGAGGCAGGAAGGGACCTGGGCTTGGGGAGGCGGTGAACTCTGTCAATAAGCAGCTCATTGTCGCTCACTGCAGGCAGTAACTTTCGAAACAGAGACATCACGTAGTCCAGCAGCTCAGCGTTGGTGACCGAATATGGGATTCCCCTAATCTTGATATTGTTCCTCCTGGAACGGTCCTCAACATCTGCAATCTTAGTTTTAAGGGATTCCAATTCAGCTTGTTGGTGTTCATGGGCCTCAATTAGGTCGTTGTGCGAGGACAACAATTCTTGCATTTTATGCTCTATATGATCTGTTCGGTCACCAATAGCCGTAAGCTCAACCTTGACCTCCCGTATGGCAGCTGTGAGATCTTGAGATAGGTCTGACTTGAAGGCCGCTAGTACTTGGCAGAGGGCTTTGACTGTAAGGGGCTCAGAGGAGTCAGGATCTATACCCGATAATGATAAGGGTGGTTGGGTAATATTGCCTAGTCCAGACCCTCTAGGTGAAGCAGAGGGCTGTCCATCTTTCACAGCGAGGGAAGCACGTCCTGTTCTCTGAGTCGGGAAGGACAAAGGGGGCGGCAAAGTGCCTTTGGTCCTCTTAGTAGGCATATTTGCATGTGGGCAATCACCAGCTAGTAAGTAATGTAAATTCTATGACTAGGCGGTAGATAGGAGTTATATATGTAGTGTTGGTTCCGTAATCAGCTATATAGTAATCATAGTGACCCTGGGTGGTAATAAGGGGAGCATCACATCACAATTGAGCAGGCAGACACAGACCACATAAACTGGTAGCACTCCAGTGCCATGTCACAGGGACAAATGTGAACTGCAGCAGCAATACAATGGTTATCTGTACTCACACAATACTTGGTATATAAAAATATAAGATGCGGGCTTCTGCAGAGAGACTTGGCAAATGCCAGCATAGGTGGGCAGCCTTGTGGGAGCCACCACCAGCAGGCAAAGGGTGCAGGGTAGAAGCTGATGGGCAGCACAGCAGTGGCTAGATCAAGCAGGGCCAGCCTGCTGGATCATTCCATGTATGGGGCAGAGTCCCTGTTGCTGGGGCTTACCCAGGGAGTCAGGTAGCTGGCTGGGTTCAGGAGGCGGCTCAGAGGTGCAGGGCCAGAGGGAACTGGATTGTGTGCCTGGGGCTGCGGGGTTGCAGTCTCCATGGTGAGGAGAGATCCAAGACGGCCGCCAGGTGCTGACAGAGGCTGCTGTTCTGGGCTGTTACAGCCTCCCAGCAGGGCGCAGGAGTTCTTCCATGGAGGGTTGCGCCGGCACAGAGGGTCCCAGGAGGGTAAGGAGCAGTGGGAGGGTGGTCTCCTAGCATCCGGCGGGTCCCGTTCGCGCCTGCGGCACCCCTGGAAGTCAGCGGTGGCCGCGGGAATCATGCGAGTCCCCGGCTTATAGGCAGCAAGTAGGCTGCAATCCGCAGGACCCTATAAATAGGGTCCCCGACTCTGCGGCCTTTACCTTGCTTTCTGGAGGGTAGCGGGGGAGTGGGGGCACACCACAGGAGGCTGTCAGGTCGTCGGGGCACTGAGGGAGCTGGGTGATGCAGGAAAAGGCCTGGAGCTGTAAATAAACGTGGCTACTCTCCATGGACGCCAAGCCACGCCCCCATCTTGAAGGTATTCTAGCCATTTGTCCTGCATATTTTGCCACACCTGTTTGTCTGACTCTAGCTTACTTTGCAGGTATACATTTTCTAGTTCTAGCGTGCTCTCCTCGAGCTTACAAGCCTTAAGATGTGAAATCCTCTTGATAAGTATACCGCGTAGAAAAGCCTTAAAGGTGTCCCAGACACAAGATGTAGTGGCCGACCCCTCATTCAATTCGAAGAAGGCTGCTATTTCTTGTTCTATCTCGTTCTGATTGATCTGGGAGAGCCAGAATGGCTGAAGCTTCCAATATCTGAATCCCTCAGCCTTAGCCAAGTCCAGCTGCATTACCAAGGGGGACTGGTCCTATATACCCCGGGCCGTATACCCAATTTGTGTTACCTTATTAATTACTGTATCTGAGACGAAAATCATATCTAGTTTTGAAAATGCACAATATGATGCTGAATAACAAGAAAACTGAATGAGAGCTGGGTATCTTATACGCCAAGGGTCCAGCCACCCAATACCTTCCAAAAACTCTGCAAAGTTCCTCCCTCCCCTATGGGTATCAATTTTTACCCTGGACCATCTGTCTAGCTGGGGGGAGACTACATTGTTAAAGTCTCTGAGGCAAATAAGATGGTTTGTTGGATAAGATAATGAAAAGTCTACGGCAGCCCTCAGAACGTAAAAGGAGAATGGGGGAGGGATATATATACTTATCAATGTAATGTCTACATGATTTATATACTGAAATCCATAAATATGTATCTTCCCCCGGGATCAATCTTGATATTTCGACCTTCAAATACCACTGACTTCCTTACCAGAATTGAAACCCCTCTAGCGAGAGATGTAAATGGAGCGTGTTCGACAAACGCTTCCCCCCCCCGGACACGAGACCACTGCCTTCCGCCCTTGGTATGACCGGGGTCTATACCGGGTAGGCCAGCTACTGTCCGAGAGATCAGTAGTTCCTTTTACGGATTTACAAAATAAATGGAACTTACCTGCGAATGGCCTTTGGAAATACCTTCAAACACGCCACTACCTTACCTCCCTGAACCCCTCGACCTCAATTACCTCCACCCTTACCCCCTTTGAACAGCTATGTGAGGCGAAAGACCATCCATCGCGCCCAGTGTCCCAGATATACAATCTCCTATTGGGAGACAGGAGCCATAGCCCTCCTTCTTTCACTACGAGATGGAATACAGACCTGAAGGTAGATCTTAACGACGATGATTGGGGAAAAATTTTCAAACTAGCACATCATTGCTCCCCTAGAACACTAGTAGACGAGACGCAATATAAGTTGTTGTCACGATGGTACAGATGCCCCGACACACTTTCTAAAATGGGCCTCGGTCTTCCCAACAAATGTTGGCGATGCTCCGCGAGCCCAGGAGACCTCCTACACATCTGGTGGAGCTGCCCATTCATAAAACCCTACTGGCGTAATGTTATTGCCATCTCTGGGAAAATACTGGGTGAACCGGCCCCATCTGACCCTTTGTTCTGGTTATTACACTACTCAACAGGCTCAATCTCAAGATATAAGAAATCTATCCTTTGTCGCCTAAACAATGCGGCAAAGGCGGTTATTCCTGTCCGATGGCGCTCGCCACTTCCCCCAACAACTTTAGACTGGACTTAGCCGCCTTTAGGGATACTTGGTCAGCTTGGATAAACTTTAAAGAATCTCCCTCATATAGAACAGCACTTCATCCCTTCCCACCACAGCTGCCCTAGTGACACCCCAGTTCGCTGACGACGCCCCAGACCCCACCTTGTATATACCTCACACATACTCCACCCACACCCCTTAATTACTCTAGAGGAATATAAGCTTATTACCTCCTAACGGACCTTTATGCTTTATATCGGACCCCCCCCCCCACCACCCAATCCCCTACCCCACCTCGCCCCTCCTTTCTATGACCTCATTTCCCCCCACCCCTGACTTTCTTGAGCTTTCCTACGCTCATACATCCATGCAATTTTGTATACTATTGGATTATTGTTAAGACTATCTTGCATTCTGTATTCCCGTTTATTGTACCCCCCCCTTAAATTCAATAAACATATTTTGCATTAAATGGAGCGTGTACCAGTGTACCTATCCACGGCCGTCTCAGGGCCGCCAGTTTGTCCCAGCATAGGTGGGTTTCTTGGAGACATATAATGTCGGCCTCTAGAGATTTACAGTGGTTCAGGACCAACGATCTTTTCACTTTATCGTTAAGTCCTCTAACATTCCATGTTAAAAATGTAACCATCGCCGTTAAGAGTGTACCATCTGCCTCTCTTCTTCCTCCCCCTGTTCCCTACCTTTGATAGAATTTTGGGTTTGCAATTACCACAAAGACAACGTAAACACACGACACACAAACACACCCCTCCCCCCCTCTGTACTACCTGGAACACCTGGCGTACCTAACTCCCATCCCATTCCCCTCATGTCCCTAAGGGCACTTAATAAATGACCACCATTTGCGTGGCCGACTCCACTAATTCCCCAAATGGATTTTAATAAATTTTCACTTTATGACCCCCCTCCCCCCTGCACCCACAGTTACGGCTCTATTTCGCCCGTGGCTAGTATTGACTTATACCTGGCCTAACCTGTGTGCCCTCCGGACCTGCTGGTATGGTATATATTAGAAGACCAATGCTGGAATTTCTTAATGAGAGAGAAAGAAATGAAGGCATCACCCCTGCGTACAGCCTGACATTGTCATTACTTCCGACTTATGATCCCGACTGAAGTCGACAGGCTTAATAGTTGTTACTGACATGTTGGGCACCTTGCTTCCTGGGGGTGACCCAGCTTTAAGTATTTATTTTTTTATTTTCTTTTTTTTTCCTTTTTTCCCTCCCGTTCCTCCCTACCCCCAGCATAGCATTTATTACTAACTCCACACTGGCATTTCACACAGCTACAGTATAACCCATTATGCAGCTCTATTCCGGCCGACAATGGCCTGGATTGCTGTCATATCAGCGGTGGGACCAGGAGGTTCTAGCAATATGGAAAGAGAAACATAGGAAAGGCAAAAGTCAAGAGATAAAGAGACCCTGGAAGCCTCCCAGCATATCAATTATTACACCGCATTTCTGACATTTCACATGATTAATACCCATTGAGGAGAGCGCCCACAAATGGCCTAGCATTGCCATGACCGCCCACTATTATCACACCAGCAAGTCACCCGGGTTTGCACTTCACAACAAAGTATTCCTAGCATATTGCTAGGGGTTGGCCAGTTGTTTCTTTCCCGGATGGAACCCATCCAACCAGCCAGCGACGTCACCTGGAGAGAAGAAAAATGTAGTAGTCCCGTTTGCTTCCACTCTTAATTTTGAGGGGTAAAGCATCGAGTACTTTAGGCCTAGTTCTCTGAGCCTAGCTTTGACCTCCCTGAATTTAAATCTTTCACGCTGTATTTCAACCGGAAAGTCTGGGAAGGCGGATATCTTTTTACCGCTGTATCCAAAATCCTCTTTATTCCTTATCAGACGAAGCAAACAGTCTCAGTCTTTGTAATTCAAGAATTTAGCAATAAATGTGCGCGGGGGACCCCCAGGAAGGGCAGGGCGGGACGGCACTCGGTGGGCTCTCTCTATTGCGAATTGCTGAGAGAAAGCTTCTCTGCCGAAGGCCTGTATGAGCCATTCCTCCAGAAATTTCTCTGGGTGGCCCCCCTCAGCTCGTTCTTCCAGGCCAATAAATCTGACATTGATCCGACGGAGTCGGCCCTCGATGTCCGTCATTTTAAGTCTCATGTCGGCCAATTGGCCCGACATTACCATGACTTGCTCCTGTATCGGAGTAACCGCGTCTTCAAGGGAGGAGACCCGGTTCTCGACTTCCGTGACTCTTTCTCTGATTGTTTGGTTGTCACATCTCAGCAACAATATATCGGATTGGATTTTGTTGATTTGCTCCAACAGGTGGGATTCGCAGGTCTTAACCGCCTCCAAAACCTGTTGGAGAGTTACCTCTGTGGGGCGTGGCTCACCAGACCCCTTGGAAGGAGTTGTTTGCGGGGTATTGGGCTGGGAGTTGGAAGCTGCATTGCCCTGTGTTCTGGCATATTTCTCTAGTCGAGCTGCTGCGGTATTTTGCCCCGTCTTGCCCATTATCCTTAGTGAGGCTCTCACTGACGCCAGAGAAAGTTCTAATAGTGGAGATTTTACAATATTACTTGTGGAGCCAGGGCAGGGGCGGATTGGGAATTCAAACCAGCCCGGGAAATATCTTTAAGCAGCCCAATCCCGGGGCGGGGGTGCTGTGGCGCGCCGCAGACACGCCCAATTTTTTGGGGTGTGTGGCCTAGCGATATGGGGTGTGGCCTATTTCCAGGAGGCCACACCCCATTTTTGCCGCTTTGGGGGGCATGGCTAGTGGCTCTCTGAGCTGCTGGCTATGTCCCCAGCCCCTCAGGCTGCAGAATAGGCGCATGGGAGGGGGGACGCAGGGTGGCGTAGAATGCTGGGAGGGGAGAAGCAGGGTGGCTGAGGACGAAGGGAGGGAGGATGTACGCAGGGTGGCACAGGACGCAGATTGTGAGGGGGGAACGCAGAGTGACAGAGGATGCAGGGAGGGGAGTCACAAAGTGGTGGATGATGCAGGGAGGGTAGATGCAGAGTGGCGTTAGTTGCATGGTGGCAGAGGATACAGGGAGGGGGGACGCAGGGTGGCGTTGGGTGACAGAAGGGAGATGCAGAGTGTATGGGTAGAGATAGGCTGCGGGAGTGTGTGTATGGTTAGAGCTAGGCTACGGGGAGTGTGTGTATGGGTAGAGTTAGGCTGTGGGAGTGTGTGTATGGGTAGAGTTAGGGTGCGGGGAGTGTGTGTATGGGTAGAGTTAGGCTGCGGGGAGTGTGTGTATGGGTAGAGTTAGGCTGCGGGGAGTGTGTGTATGGGTAGAGTTAGGGTGCGGGGAGTGTGTGTATGGGTAGAGTTCGGCTGCGGGGAGTGTGTGTATGGGTAGAGTTAGGCTGCGGGAGTGTGTGTATGGGTAGAGTTAGGCTGCGGGAGTGTGTGTATGGGTAGAGTTAGGCTGCGGGGAGTGTGTGTATGGGTAGAGTTAGGCTGTGGGAGTGTGTGTATGGGTAGAGTTAGGGTGCGGGGAGTGTGTGTATGGGTAGAGTTAGGCTGCGGGGAGTGTGTGTATGGGTAGAGTTAGGCTGCGGGAGTGTGTGTATGGGTAGAGTTAGGCTGCGGGAGTGTGTGTATGGGTAGAGTTAGGCTGCGGGGAGTGTGTGTATGGGTAGAGTTAGGCTGCGGGAGTGTGTGTATGGGTAGAGTTAGGCTGCGGGAGTGTGTGTATGGATAGAGTTAGGCTGCGGGGAGTGTGTGTATGGGTAGAGTTAGGCTGCGGGGAGTGTGTGTATGGGTAGAGTTAGGCTGCGGGGAGTGTGTGTATGGGTAGAGTTAGGCTGCGGGGAGTGTGTGTATGGGTAGAGTTAGGCTGCGGGGAGTGTGTGTATGGGTAGAGTTAGGCTGCGGGGAGTGTGTGTATGGGTAGAGTTAGGCTGTGGGAGTGTGTGTATGGGTAGAGTTAGGCTGCGGGGAGTGTGTGTATGGGTAGAGTTAGGCTGCGGGGAGTGTGTGTATGGGTAGAGTTAGGCTGCGGGGAGTGTGTGTATGGGTAGAGTTAGGCTGTGGGGAGTGTGTGTATGGGTAGAGTTAGGCTGTGGGAGTGTGTGTATGGGTAGAGTTAGGCTGCGGGGAGTGTGTGTATGGGTAGAGTTAGGCTGCGGGAGTGTGTGTATGGGTAGAGTTAGGCTGCGGGGAGTGTGTGTATGGATAGAGTTAGGCTGCGGGGAGTGTGTGTATGGGTAGAGTTAGGCTGCGGGGAGTGTGTGTATGGGTAGAGTTAGGCTGCGGGGAGTGTGTGTATGGGTAGAGTTAGGCTGCGGGGAGTGTGTGTATGGGTAGAGTTAGGCTGCGGGGAGTGTGTGTATGGGTAGAGTTAGGCTGTGGGGAGTGTGTGTATGGGTAGAGTTAGGCTGTGGGAGTGTGTGTATGGGTAGAGTTAGGCTGCGGGGAGTGTGTGTATGGGTAGAGTTAGGCTGCGGGGAGTGTGTGTATGGGTAGAGTTAGGCTGTGGGGAGTGTGTGTATGGGTAGAGTTAGGCTGTGGGAGTGTGTGTATGGGTAGAGTTAGGCTGCGGGGAGTGTGTGTATGGGTAGAGTTAGGCTGCGGGAGTGTGTGTATGGGTAGAGTTAGGCTGCGGGGAGTGTGTGTATGGGTAGAGTTAGGCTGTGGGGAGTGTGTGTATGGATAGAGTTAGGCTGCGGGGAGTGTGTGTATGGATAGAGTTAGGCTGCGGGGAGTGTGTGTATGGGTAGAGTTAGGCTGCGGGGAGTGTGTGTATGGGTAGAGTTAGGCTGCGGGGAGTGTGTGTATGGGTAGAGTTAGGCTGCGGGGAGTGTGTGTATGGGTAGAGTTAGGCTGCGGGGAGTGTGTGTATGGGTAGAGTTAGGCTGTGGGAGTGTGTGTATGGGTAGAGTTAGGCTGCGGGGAGTGTGTGTATGGGTAGAGTTAGGCTGCGGGGAGTGTGTGTATGGGTAGAGTTAGGCTGCGGGGAGTGTGTGTATGGGTAGAGTTAGGCTGCGGGGAGTGTGTGTATGGGTAGAGTTAGGCTGCGGGGAGTGTGTGTATGGGTAGAGTTAGGCTGCGGGGAGTGTGTGTATGGGTAGAGTTAGGCTGCGGGGAGTGTGTGTATGGGTAGAGTTAGGCTGCGGGGAGTGTGTGTATGGGTAGAGTTAGGCTGCGGGAGTGTGTGTATGGGTAGAGTTAGGCTGCGGGGAGTGTGTGTATGGGTAGAGTTAGGCTGCGGGGAGTGTGTGTATGGGTAGAGTTAGGCTGCGGGGAGTGTGTGTATGGATAGAGTTAGGCTGCGGGGAGTGTGTGTATGGGTAGAGTTAGGCTGCGGGGAGTGTGTGTATGGGTAGAGTTCGGCTGCGGGGAGTGTGTGTATGGGTAGAGTTAGGCTGTGGGGAGTGTGTGTATGGGTAGAGTTAGGCTGTGGGACTGTGTGTATGGGTAGAGTTAGGCTGCGGGAGTGTGTGTATGGATAGAGTTAGGCTGCGGGGAGTGTGTGTATGGGTAGAGTTAGGCTGCGGGGAGTGTGTGTATGGGTAGAGTTAGGCTGCGGGAGTGTGTGTATGGATAGAGTTAGGCTGCGGGGAGTGTGTGTATGGGTAGAGTTAGGCTGCGGGGAGTGTGTGTATGGGTAGAGTTAGGCTGCGGGGAGTGTGTGTATGGATAGAGTTAGGCTCCGGGGAGTGTGTGTATGGATAAAGTTAGGCTGCGGGGAGTGTGTGTATGGGTAGACTTAGGCTGCAGGGAGTGTGTGTATGGGTAGAGTTAGGCTGCGGGAGTGTGTGTATGTGTAGAGTTAGGCTGCGGGGAGTGTGTGTATGGTTACAGTTAGGCTGCGGGGAGTGTGTGTATGGGTAGAGTTAGGCTGCGGGGAGTGTGTGTATGGGTAGAGTTAGGCTGCGGGGAGTGTGTGTATGGGTAGAGTTAGGCTGCGGGAGTGTGTGTATGGATAGAGTTAGGCTGCGGGGAGTGTGTGTATGGGTAGAGTTAGGCTGCGGGAGTGTGTGTATGGATAGAGTTAGGCTGCGGGGAGTGTGTGTATGGGTAGAGTTAGGCTGCGGGGAGTGTGTGTATGGGTAGAGTTAGGCTGCGGGGAGTGTGTGTATGGGTAGAGTTAGGCTGCGGGGAGTGTGTGTATGGGTAGAGTTAGGCTGCGGGGAGTGTGTGTATGGGAAGAGTTAGGCTGCGGGGAGTGTGTGTATGGGTAGAGTTAGGCTGTGACTGTGTGTGTGTGTATGGGTAGAGTAAGGCTGTGTGTGTGGAGGGGGGGTGTTTGTTTAGGGTTAGGCTATAGGGGGTGGTATGGTTAGGATTAGGCTGCCTGGGTGGGGTGTATGGTTAGGGTTAGGCTGCGTGGGGGCGTTCTGGTTATGCTATGGGGGTGGTATGGTTAGGATTAGGCTGCCTGGGTGGGGTGTATGGTTAGGGTTGGGATGTGGGGTATATGGTTTGGGCTGTCAGGGGCGATGTAGTGTAGTGTAGTGTACTAACCTTGCCCTTTGCACCTGCTTGAGTTTCATCATGTGGCAGGGAGTCCCTTACAGTAGATGCGCTAATCTGTCCCGGATATCCAGTAACATCCCTGGTGGACAGCACGGCAGACATGGACACGGCGGCGGAAGTCAAGGAAGCCTGGAGACACAGCACAGAAACAATAGTGAGCTGGGCACTTCTGCTTAGCGTTCCCCACACACAGACATAATGGCAGGTATTCAATGCTCTGGGCGAGTGGTGACAGCGAGCAGGGCTTCCTGCTCGCTGTCACCACTCACCCTGACAGCATTCAACGCAGCCCACTCATCCGCCCATTTCCCCCCGCTCCGTTTTTTGAGCGAGGGGGAATTGGCGGATGCGGCTCCAGAAGCAGCGAGACCCGCGGCTAAAAACTGCGAGTTTTCTGCAGCAGCCGCGGGTCTCGCTGTTTTGGGGAATTCTCGCCGTCCTGTGACGGCGAGGATTTCCCCAGTACGTTGAATAGAGCGAGCGGCGGGGGGGAGCGCGGGGGTTAAACAGCGAGGATCGCTGGTTTTCAGCAATCCTCGCTGTTTAACCCCCTCGCCGGCCGCTCGCTGCGGCATTGAATACATGCCATTGTATATACACCAACTCCCCCCCATCCGACACACACACACATACTTTATACACACACGCACATCCCCCACAAATATATGTTTATGCACACATCCCTCCCACACATATACTGTATATGAACACCACACACACACACACATACACACACACACACACACACTGTATACGCACACGTCCCTCCCACACATATACTGTATATGAACACCACACACACACATACACACACACACACACACACACACACACTGTATACGCACACGTCCCTCCCACACATACTGTAAATGCACACATCCCCCATACACACATACTATATACACACATATATATACTGTATATGAACACCACACTGTATACGCACACATCCCCCCACACACATACTGTATATGAACACACACACACACACTGTATATGCACACATCCCCCAACACACATACTATATACACACATATATACTGTATATGAACACACACACACACACTGTATACGCACACATCCCCCACACATCCCCCACACACACACATACTATATAAACACATATATACTGTATATAAACACACACACTGTATACACACCCATCCCACACACACATACTATATACACACATATATACTGTATATGAACACCCACACACTGTATACGCACACATCCCTCCCACACATATACTGTATATGAACACCACACACACACATACACACACACTGTATATGCACACGTACCTCCCACACATACTGTAAATGCACACATCCCCCATACACACATACTATATACACACATATATATACTGTATATGAACACCACACTGTATACGCACACATCCCCCCACACACATACTGTATATGCACACATCCCCCAACACACATACTATATACACACATATATACTGTATATGAACACACACACACACACTGTATACGCACACATCCCCCACACACACACATACTATATAAACACATATATACTGTATATAAACACACACACTGTATACACACCCATCCCACACACACATACTATATACACACATATATACTGTATATGAACACCCACACACTGTATACGCACACATCCCCAGCACACACACTGTATATGAACACCCCTCCAGACACACATACTGAATATGCACACACCCCCACACACACACATAGACTGTATATGCACATATATACCCCACACACACACACTGCATATGAACCCTCCCCTCCCCCCTAAACGCACACATACTGAGACCTCTTGTAGTTAAGCAGCCTGCTGTGCTTACTTGCTGGCTGCCGTGCTCCTGCTGCCGCAGCCGCCACCCATTGGATCCAGCCCAACGCGCGTAATAATCCTGCGCGCTGCTGCTGGGATCCTCACGTGGGCAGCGCAGGCAGACATCCTTTCGCCGGAGTCCGGACCGCGGGAGCAGCTGTGTGCACCCGCGCATGCGCACCAGCCCTCCCGCGGCCATATTAACTTTGGGACTTGGTTGAGGCTGGCCGCGGCCATCTTCAAATTGGGCACAGTGCCGGGGCCAAGCACAGAGTTGCTGCGGCAGCCCTGTTAGAAGCGTGGGCGGCCGCTTCTACTCTAAAATGTGCCGGCCCACCGGGAAACGGCCCGGTTTCCCGGTGGGCCAATCCGCCCCTGAGCCAGGGGCAGGGTCCTTTAAAACTAAAGGAAATAAGCCGAGTGTTCACAGGAGGATCAGGGAACCGGCCGCCGAGGCCTTTTGACCAGGGGAATATAAACCAATTGTTCACAAGAGGATTAGAGATCAGAGGGCTGGTATCGGCAGTATATTAGCTCTTCTGTATCTGGGTAAAACCCCGGGGTGACTGACAAGTCCCAATAGATTCGGTAGATTCCACACCCCCTACCACATTCCCAGTGCAGATGTATCACAACCACGAGTACAGCAGTGTCCTATCTGGGTTTTCCAGTATTTTCAGCACGCCTGGTACTTTTATTTAAGAGTTTCCAATACTGCACCTGCCTCTTGCAGACGAGATCCACTGCTTCCCCTGTTGATTGTACGGGTTCCCCCGACTTTTATGTGTAAGCCCTTGGGCCTCCTGCACCACTGCCCTCCACAATCCTGCCGTCCGGGATTCACTTTGCTGGCCTGGAGCCGGTAATGGAGGCTTGCTCTCTGCTGCCCGTCGCTTCCGGACTGCTGTCTTGCTCCTCGGCGTCCACGCTGCTCGCCTCTTGCTTCAGGCAGCCAGTGGACACTGACTGATGACGCGCCGGGAACCAGACGCGTCGCAGCCGTCTGCGTCACCAGCCTCCTCTTGCTCGCGCCCTGACTGCCGCTCGCCTCCTTTGGAACTGAATTACGCCAGGCTGCGGGGGACCGACATGAACGGGTAATGCTGGCTGGTTATGGCGTCTGTGACCGTGGCTATGCGTGCATCGTAGGGGTGGCGGGGATCATGAGCACAGGAGAGTCGGCTCCTTCCTCCCTCACTCACTCACACGCCGCCATGGCCACGCCCCTTCGAGAATAGAGCTTTTAACTCCTTCATATACCTTGCTGTGGGATCTGATTTAAGTTGTTCATACATGTTCTTATCTTGTAGTTGTGAAGTTGCTTCTACCTCATATGCATTCTTATCTAAGACCACAATAGCTCCCCCCTTGTCCGTGGGTTTGATGACTATCCCCTTGTTATTCTTCAGAGAATCTAGAGCTTCCTTTTCTCTCTTCCTGATGTTCCACTGTCTTTTCTTAATAGTACTTGAGATATTTTCAATGTCATTCTCAACCAATTTCTGAAAGGCTTTAATAAGTGGTCCTTTTAGGTGTTGTGGACAAAAAGAGGTTTTTTCCTTAAGGGTAGTGCATTTGGGGCGCGTGTTTTCTTCATTCTCCTCTTCCTCGTTGTCTTCATTGTCTTTTCTTTTGTTGAAGAATTTCTTGAGAGTCAACTTTCTTATGAATTTGTGGAGGTCGATGAAGGTTCTGAATTTATCTAATCTGCTCATAGGTGCATACTTGAGCCCTTTCTGGAGCACTTGTATTTCCATTTCGGTGAGTTCATAATTACTTAAGTTGAAAACGCCTTTTGATGCTTCCTCTTTGCCTCCTTTCTTCTTTTGTTGTGCCTTACTTTTTTCTCCTCCACGCTTTCCTCGCTTGAGGCGGAACTTCTTACACGTTTTGTCGTTTTTCCTTTTTTTCGATCTGCATGGGGTTGTTCTTTAGGATTGCTCCTAATTTCTGGGGTGCATTGTAAACTATCTCTAAAAAAGCATCCATATTCTGGTCTGCTTCATCTTGTGTGACATCTTCTTCTCCTCCTGAGCTAATGGCTACATTATTCTCTTCTATCCTTCTCATAAGTGTCCTTGCGGACAGGTTGCACTCCTCCTCTTGATCCCGCCTTCCCTGGTTGAAGCTATTGATAAGGGTTCTATGGTCTGGATATCCTCCACTTCCAGTTTGGTAGTCATTTGGTACCCTTTGATAGCTATGTGGCCGATATGGCGCTGATCTTTTTTCTGTCTACCTCCTGGAGAGTGGTTCAGTGGCTTGTGCTCCACAGTGTTCCTGCCTAACCTGCTGTCGCTCCTGTGCAGTGTTCTCTAAAGGTACCAGTACCACAGTGACCTACCAGCGCGCTGCAGTGGACCCACCTCTCTCCTGTTGGGATTGCCGTTCTGTGCCTCTCAGCTATCTCCAAAGTTCCTCAGATATTCTCAGCAAGCTTCAAGGTATCTCAGCGTTTACAGTCTTGATCCAGAGAGTGCTAAAGTATCTTCATTGCGTTCAAGTATACCAAAGTGCCAAAGTATCTACAGTGTGTCAAAGTGCTAAAGTATCTTCAGTGTCTTCAAAGTGCTAAAGTATCTTCAGTGTGTTCGAGTGCTAAAGTCATTCGCAGCTGTGTCCTATGCCTCAGTACCTGCAGTCCTATTAAAGTCCTATGGTTCTTCATCATCGTTCACAGTACCAAGTTCTCATGTCTTCTAGTTACTACAGTTATCTGCAAGGACTTTATAGTTTACTACATATTCTTACAGTGGTCTCCAAACTCCATCATCTTCAACTTTTTTACCATTGTGTGTGCAAGTTCCACATCATAGTTACCATTATCATACAAACTGTTACTGTTGTTGTTATCATTAATTCACTTTATTACCTGCTATGTGCTATCAATCCTATTGGTTGTATTCTAATACCTGATTATTAAACTATTCAATATTATCCAAGTTCTCCGTTCATCCTCTATCCTGGTTTATGAGGCAGCAGTACATCCAACCACCAAACTTCCACCATCCAAGTCCCGTCTCCTCTAAGGTTATTCCCCATTTGCCAGTCCCTACAAAACCCCAGAGTGTGACAGTAAGCACTGGCCCAATGGATTCGGCAGGGGATCAAGCCGCCGGAGGAGATCCAACGGTTGACATAATAGGTCGACTTGGGAAGCAAGAAGCAGCTCAAAAACAAATTATTCAATATATGCAAACAATGTCTTCTCGTCTGGATGTGCTGCATGCAGCCATGCCGGCTACTTCAGCTCAACCGTCCGGGCCGGTGACAGTGGCCCCAGTGACCCCTGTCCAAGTTACATCACCTCGTCTTTTGATTCCTTCTCCAGGCAAATATGATGGGACTCCAAAACTCTGCCGTGGTTTCCTAAACCAATGTGAGATCTAGTTTGAACTACAGTCAGTCAATTTTCCAACAGATCGTACCAGGATTGCTTATATTATCTCTTTATTAAAGCATTGGACTGGGCATCTCCATTGTGGGAGAGAGCAGATCATCTACTTTCAAACTATGTGAACTTTGTTGCTACCTTCAGGAAAATTTTTGATGAGCCAGGTAGAATTTCTTCAGCTGCGTTAGAAATTCTACGACTACACCAGGGTACCCACCCTGTCAGCCAGTATGTCATTCTTTTCAGGACACTTTCTTCTGAGTTAAAATGGAATGAGGAGGCTCTTATCTCAGCATTCTGGAACGGTCTATCCGACCGAATCAAAGACGACCTAACCACAATTGATTTGCCCAACAGCCTAGATGACTTGATTTCTCTTTGTAATAAAGTTGATTTGAGGTACAGAGAACTATGCTCTGAGATGGCCAAAACAGATAGTCCAAGACCCCGATTCTCTCCTCTTCCAAAGTTATTTGCAAAGTTACTTGACCAAGTTTCTGAAGAACCAATGCAAATTAACCGTCGTAAGCGAAGACAAGGGAAGCTGGGTATGTACTGCGGCTCCCCAGAACATTTAGTCAAATTCTGTCCAAAAAATTCTGTCCAAAACGTCCAGGAAACGCCCGCTCCTAGCTTACACAGGAGAGGTTAAGCTAGGAGGATCTCAAGAATCATTCTTTAGGAAAGAAAATCTTCTCACCACCTACCTGGACATCCCTTTGGCTAAAGTTTTAGCCAGTTGGCTAGCTTGAGAAAGCGTTAATGCGAAACACGTGTCACAAACTCGTGTAAGGCAGATTGTAGGATGTGTAGATGCAAGCTGTATTGATATAATGTGCCAGATTCACTGTTTGGAATTGATAGGATCACTGTCCCCACAATAGCCTCACCACCTAAAATACAGGTGTGGGAGGAAAAGCAGTATTCAATACAGGATAGCATATTCATCTGTCAGAATAGAGGCACTGTGAATACCACAGATTAACAATTTGTGAGGAAGCACATCCCAACAACAGACAGACCAATACCAGCAGAGATCAGGAGTGTTCTATTGAAGACTTACAATATTCTTACACTGGATAACAGTTATATCACTGCTGCACAGAATATCTAGACAGTATATCATCTGTGGGTAATTTATTAATCCCACGTTAAAATGACATGAAATTGCGATTCATGTTATACATATACATCTTTAAATATACCTCAAACCACCAGTAGAGGTCCTTGTAAGCCTGCACAATAAGGGGTCTCTGCTAGACTGTATGAAGGACAGAAATAACAACTGAGAAAACCAAAGACTGCTTTGAGTGAGTTCAATTCATTCTCACAACATACTACTCCTGGCTACTTAATCTGGCTATTCAACCATAATATCATTTTAACAGCTGAAAACAACTTTTACTATCACTGTTAATGCTTGTATTTGCACTGTCAGTTTTGAAAATGCCCAGCTGTACCTCTAATGACTTCACCTCCCCTGCTCTTCCATTGATAGGTTTCCCCCAAAATTTTATTCTTGGCCCTCTTCTTCTCTGTCTCTACATGTCCTCTCTGGGTGAGCTTATTTGCTCACTCAACTTTCACTATCACATTTATGCTGATAACACTGAAATCTACCTCTCCTCTCCTGATCTATCTCCCTCTATCCTCACTCACCTCTATGCTGATAACACTGTAATCTACCGCTCCTCTCCTGATCTCTCTCCCTCTATCCTCACTCACCTCTATGCTGATAACACTGTAATCTACCGCTCCTCCACTGATCTCTCTCCCTCTATCCTCACTCACCTCTATGCTGATAACACTGTAATCTACCTCTCCTCTCCTGATCTCTCTCCCTCTATCCTCACTCACCTCTATGCTGATCATACTGTAATCTACCTCTCCTCTCCTGATCTCTCTCTCTCTATCCTCACTCACCTCTATGCTGATCATACTGTAATCTACCTCTCCTCTCCTGATCTCTCTCCCTCCATCCTACCTCACCTCTATGCTGATAACACTGTAATCTACCTCTCCTCTCCTGATCTCTCTCCCTCTATCCTCACTCATTTCTCCAACTGTCTCTCTGCTGTCTACTCTTGGATGACCCAGCGCTTTTTTAGACTTAAAACATCAAGGACTAAGCTGACCTCTTCCCACCCTCCTGCATAAAACCTGACCATCTCTCATCCTAACCTACTGTTTATGCCCACTTCTTTCCCTTCTGTGTCACCCCTGTCTGTCTAACCCTCCCCTTTAGAATGTAAGCTCTCACGAGCAGGGCCCTCTCCCCTTATGTGCCTTTCTTAGAATATATAAACCACTGCCACCCTGATGTCCTTCAGTGTCCTGTCCCCTGGTGCAACTATCCATATTTACCATGTAATTGTCCTAAACTGTCTTGTGCTTTAATTCGTTATGTGTTTTTGCTCATAACTATGATTTGTAAAGCGCTGCGTAATTTGTATGCGCTATAAAGCCAGCATATAGTTTGTCGTTATATAAACTGTATCAAAACATGTAAAATAGATGTGTAGTGACATATCCTCTAAGCTAAACGATATGAAGGCAATTGCCAAATATTGTTAAGCCTATTAAGGCCCATTGTAAGATATGAGCTTTGTAATTATTACAACAGTGTGACCCTTATACACATTAGTAAAGTATCAATCATAAGGGAAATTATCCCCGGAAGTAAATAGCTGCATCCTCCTAACAAATCTGCCGACACGTTTTAAATCTTTCAACACAATCTTTATTTCCAGCACAATACATGTTTATGTTTGTCAAGATCTTTTAACCTCTTCATTTTCGCATATTGATGTGTAACTCCTTATCAGAAACCTGTAAATAAAGATAACTGGAGTTCCCACTTTTTTTAAGTAAATCGTTTATAAAACATTTCAGATATCCAAATCTCCTAGATAGGAGTGCATCTCTTTCTTTTGAAAAAAAAATAAAAAAATTATATATATATATATATATATATATATATATATATATATATATAGTACAGGGTATATAGCTATGTTATACACACACACACACACATCTCCCAGCATGCAGCGGGGTATCTATATGGTACTCTTTACCTAGAACGGCGCCCACGATTTTGATCGTGGGCATCGTTAGTAAAAAATCGCTGGCATCGCATGCACTAAAAAATCGGGTGCGATGCGACCAACGCGATGCCCGTGATTTCCCATAGGGAACAATGTTAAATGTCTCAATTGACCCGATTTTCCTGTTCAATGCCTCAATTGACCCGATTTTTCCATAGGAAACAATGTTAAATGGCCCACAGTGGCCAAATAGGCACCCTGAAGTGTGAAATGGCCCCCACAATTGTTTACGCCACCCCACAATCAACGTGAACCCGAAGCGTGGCGAGCGCAGCGAGGGGCGGCGGTACGCGTCCTACGACCTTTTCATACCCCCACTATCCACGCCGGCGTGGAGTTGAGAATAGAAAGTGTGGCGAGCGCAGCGAGCCACCACGTGGCGAGCGGACGAGGACAGCCGTGAAGCCCGCGAGGGGACGCAGATACCTGTGAAGGTATCCGCGTCCGCTCGCCACACTTTCTATTCTCAACTCCACGCCGACGTGGATAGTGGGGATATGAAAAGGTCGTAGGAAGCGTACCGCCGCGCTCGCGGGTTCACGTTGATCGTGGGGTGGCGTTAACAATTGGGGTGGCCATTTCACACTTCACGGTGCCTATTTGTCCTCTGTGGCCCATTTAACATTGTTTCCTATGGAAAAATCGGGTCAATTGAGGCATTGAACAGGAAAATCGGGTCAATTGAGACATTTAACATTGTTCCCTATGGGAAATCACGGGCATCGCATCGGTCGCATCGCACCCGATTTTTTAGTGCATGCAATGCCCGCGATGGCCGCCCTTCTAGGTAAAGAGTACCATATATATATATAATGTACAGGGTATATAGCAGTTATACACACACCTCCCAGCATGCAGCAGGGTATATATAATGTACAGGGTATATATAATGTACAGGGTATATAGCTATGATATACACACACACACCTCCCAGCATGCAGCGGGGTATATATAATGTACAGGGTATACAGCTATGATATACACACACACCTCCCAGCATGCAGCGGGGTATATATAATGTACAGGATATACAGCTATGTTATACAGTTACACACACATCTCCCAGCATGCAGCGGGGTATATATATATATATATGCTTTTTGATCCTACATCGGACTATCGCAAGGAACTGGTGTCGTTACTTAAACGGGCAGTCGACCGTCAAATTATTGATCAGACCTTGATGACGGCTCTTGTTCCTGACTATCCTGTTGCGCCGGTAATTTACAGTATCCCTAAGATACATAAATCTTTGATCAATCCTCCCGGCCGCCCAATTATTGCGGCCCGGCAATCATTATCGCAATTTACATCTGTATTTATCGATGCTGTGTTACAACCGTATATTGTTCGCCAACCATATTATTTACTTGATACCACCTCGTTGCTTCTTGCTTTGCGTGAGTTACCCACCTTGGAGGGTGAAGTGTGGTTGGTGACGTTGGACGTGAAGAGCCTCTACACCATCATACCCCATGTGGATGGTGTGGAGGCTGTTCGGACGTTCTTGGCACTCCAACAGGATTATTCAGGACCAGATATTGAATTTTTAATATCGTTACTAATGTTCGTGCTAACTAAAAATTATTTTATTCATGATGGCAGGTTCTGGTTACAACTTAATGGCTGCTCAATGGGTTCTAACGCCGCTCCGGCGTATGCTAATATCTATATGTTTCACATTGAGCAGCTATTATTTTTTCAAGCTCCTCTGATTGCGAGTAGAATTCTCCTATATCGGAGATTCATCGATGACCTCTTGGTCATATGGTCTGGTCCTATAGCGGATTTAAAGCTTCACATTGATGCGCATAATGCTAGCGGTAGTCCTGTTCAATTAACTATGACTTGCCACCAAAAATCTATAAGTTTTCTTGATGTATTACTAACTTTGGGAACAACCTCTTACATGGGTCAAGCTGTCATCCAGCGAGTCTCATTAAAGGCCTCCCGTACTCTCAGATGGTACGCGTCAAGCGCATCATCTCAGACCCCATCGAGGCTGATCAACAAATTGAGGATTTAATATAAAAGTTTCTTGTACGTGGATACAAGTCTCGTGATTTAATCTTGGCAAAGAACAGGGTTCAATTATTATCTAGAGAGGAACTGCTTGCTCCCAAGAGTGACTCACAGCCCACTTGCATTATCCCCTGGGTCACTACATTCACCAAAGAAAGTCCTGTAATTAATAAAATTTCAAAAAAACTTTGGCCCATTGTAAAAACGGATCGGGAAATTAATATTCCTGATACTAGACTGATGGCTTGCTATCAGAGGGGCCCTAACCTACGGGACGTCTTAGTGAAAACAGATATCACAGGCTTCAATTTACCTGACAAACCACCTCCCCGGGGTTGCATTAGGTGCACATGCACCGTATGCGCATGTATGATACCGGGTAACACCTTCTACCACCCACACCGGGGTACCAAATATAACATCAGACATACTTTATCTTGTCAAAGTAAATTTGTCGTGTACCAACTTATATGCCCGTGCGGCTTGTCATATATTGGCAAGACCGAGCGAAGCTTTAAGGAGAGAATTACCACTCAGCGTTCCACCATCCGAGCAGCGCTCGCAGGTGGCAAGTGTGATCTTCCAGTGCCCAAGCACTTTGTGAATTGTCAACACACTTTACCGTCTTTAAGATACCGCATGATCGACCACATCCCGCTCAATCCGAGGGGTGGCAATTGTGGGCTACAACTTTTAAAATGTGAGACACGGTGGATACATCGTCTTGACACTTTGTCACCCCGTGGTCTCAATGAACTGTCTGGCATTAGCTGCCTAAATAGGAAATAGTGATACACTGAGATATACAGTTACTATTTGGTTTTATTGTCCTATACATTTAATACGGCGCATTAAAAACATAGCTGCTACTTACATATACGTCATCCATTGGCGTGATATTAATGTTAATGTGTATGCCGTTCCCTGTTGATGCATGTCCTCCCTGATCGATGTGACGTAGAGTGCATATCTTATAGTGTTTGTATACATTGATATTTGTGCTATTACATTACCCATTATAAAATCAGCATTTGTTTATCTGTTCTGTCTTAGGTGCCTGTCTGTATGTTACGGATTGCATCTATTGTTGTGTATGTAACCTTGGTGATGGTAGCACTTTGATGACATCACTCCGGACGCGCCTACCAGCGTGACGGCGGGAGACGTTCTTAGCACGGTGGTGTATAAAAGTATGGTAAGATGTTGCATTCATTAGCCTGAAGAAAATGTCCAAATAAAGGACGTTGAAACGTCGCTCATAAAACCTTGTGTACCTTTGAAGTTATTTTGCTGCAAGTGCCGCTCTCATCCCTGCTTGTGTCTATCTCTCGGTGCAGGCACCCAGCCTTATTATCCAGCATTTTGCCGTGGACTGTGCCGGTCTATTGGACTGATATATATATATATAAAAATGTACAGGGTATATAGCTATGTTATACACACACACATCTCCCAGCATGCGGCGGGGTATATATAATGTACAGGGTATATAGCAATGTTATACACACACACACATCTCCCAGCATGCAGTGGGGTATTTCATATATTTGGCTACATCTGTCACTCAAAGTGTGTGAGTGTGTGCATAACGCTGGGTGGAGCCACTGACTCACATGACAGAGAACCAGCCCAGTGAGCCCACAGTGCCAGACACCCTCTGCCTTCCCATGATGCCCAGCACTGCTACTCCACAGCCACCAGGTGAGCACCCCCCCCGCCGCACACCACCCCCCGCGCCCCCCTCCCGCGATTTGCGGCAAAAACACCCCCCCGCGACCCCCCCCTCCCACGATTCGCGGCAAATACCCCCCCGCACGATTCGTGGCAAAAACACCCCCCCCGCGACCCCCCCTCCCGCGATTCGTGGCAAAAAGACACCCCCCCCGCGCGATTCGCGCCACCCCCCACAATTCGCAGCAGCCCCAGGATTAAATGGCACATGCAATACACTGACATGGCTATTGTCGACAATGAAAAAGGTTGACATGAGTTTTTGAAGATTTATTTTTCATTTTTTGAATGTTTTCATATTCATTGTCATGTGTCGACATGGACACCAATGAAGTGCCACACATGTCAACATTTACATGTGTTGACCTTTCTGTGTTGATTTTTTCTTGTGGCGATATGCGTTACACCCCCACCCCCCCCCCCTCGCGATTCACGGCACACACACAACCCCCGCGACCCTCCCGCGATTCTCGGCCCCCCCCACCCCCTGACCCCCCCTCCCGCGATTTGTGGCACACCCCCCGCAACCCCCCCTTCCACGATTTGCGTGAAAACCCACCCCCCGCGATTCTCTGCAACCCCTCCCCGATGAATCATACATTAAGAGGGAAGTCCAGAAGCAGAGCAAAGTGTCCCTCCTGGAGAGTGTCATGTTGGGAGGTATGTATAATGTACACTGTATATCAGAGTTGCCTACTTTTGAAAAATCATTTCAGGGAGAAAAGTAAAAGCCAGTGGGCGGGCCTTGCGTTGCCAGGGGGCGGGCCTTGCATCGCCAGGGGGCGGGCCTTGCATCGCCAGGAGGTCGACCTTGCGCCGCCAGGCCTTGCATCGCCAGGGGGGTACACTACACGGTGAGGAGGACTGGACCTGAGAGCAAATGCTCTGCAGATAGCATACATAGTGAGGAGAACTGGGGCACAGTGCAATGATCTGCAGATAGCATACATGGTGAGGTCTAAGAGCACCAAGCAACCACTACAAACTGAGCAAATGAAAGGCTGAATATTACACAAATGAATTGTGCTGCACAGGGACAGCTTGCTGTAAAGAATTAATGTTTTTATAAATCCAGAAGTTTACACATGAGGCAGGCATTCCCCAAACTCTTCAGAAGCACAGGGCACCCATGGGCATGGTATACAAGGGGGCATACTCAGTGTGTGAGCTGATGTGCTAAATACTAAGGTAGGAGATAGAGGGAACTGGGAGTGGGTGAGGCAATGCCAGTAACACTGTGCCTTCCCACCAGAGCTGCCAGGCCCCATACCAATAGTATGTAATAGGAGCAATAATACAGAACAGCTCCCTTTCCCCTCTGCCTCAGCCATTACCTGTCACCGGTCACTGCATATCTGACACCAGACAGGGGGGCAGTGGGGAACGCAGTCCCTGCATGATGTGGCCTCTCCAGCAAGACGCCCAGAACTCCATTTCCCAGCATGCACGTGTCTTTGCTGCTGACTTGCCGAGCTCTCTATCTGCCGGCAGCGTAGGACACGGAGAAGTCAGACTACAAGTCACGGCAACCATGTAACTGAAGCTACTGGTTGGCCAGCAGGTGGCGCGGCGTCATCGCGTCGGCAGCGTCATAGCGTGTGCGTAGTGAGCACAGATGCCTTAAGCAAAGCGGTGGCTGCGGGAGAAAGGGGTCCTCTTCCGGGAGTCCGTGAGATGTCCCAGAATTCCGGGAGTCTCACGGACATTCCGGGAGAGTCGGCAACCCTGCTGTATATAGCTATGGTATACGCACACACATCTCCCAGCATGCAGCGGGGTATATAATGTACACTGTATATAGCTATGGTATACGCACACACATCTCCCAGCATGCAGCGGGGTATATATAATCATACCTCCCAACATGACCCTCTCCAGGAGGGACACAATGCTCTGTTTCTGTACTTCCCTCATAATGTATGATTGCCAGCACCTGTGTGGAAACACCTTTCTTACTCATTTACCTGTTTAAAACAGGTGACGGCAATCATACATTAAGAGGGAAGTCCAGAAGCAGAGCAAAGTGTCCCTCCTGGAGAGGGTCATGTTGGGAGGTATGTATAATGTACACTGTATATAGCTATGGTATACGCACACACATCTCCCAGCATGCAGCGGGGTATATATAATGTACAGGGTATATAGCTATGGTATACACACACACACACACACATCTCCCAGCATGCAGCGGGGTATATATAATGTACACTGTATATAGCTATGGTATACACACATCTCCCAGCATGCAGCGGGGTATATATAATGTACACTGTATATAGCTATGGTATACACACACACATCTCCCAGCATGCAGCGGGGTATATATAATGTACACTGTATATAGCTATGGTATACACACATCTCCCAGCATGCAGCGGGGTATATATAATGTACACTGTATATAGCTATGGTACACACACATCTCCCAGCATGCAGCGGGGTATATATAATGTACACTGTATATAGCTATGTTATACGCACACACATCTCCCAGCATGCAGCGGGGTATATATATTGTACACTGTATATAGCTATGGTATACACACACACACATCTCCCAGCATGCAGCGGGGTATATATAATGTACACTGTATATAGCTATGGTATACACACACACATCTCCCAGCATGCAGCGGGGTATATATAACGTACACTGTATATAGCTATGGTATACACACACACACATCTCCCAGCATGCAGCGGGGTATATATAACGTACACTGTATATAGCTATGGTATACACACACATCTCCCAGCATGCAGCGGGGTATATATATTGTACACTGTATATAGCTATGGTATACACACACACATCTCCCAGCATGCAGCGGGGTATATATAACGTACACTGTATATAGCTATGGTATACACACACACATATCCCAGCATGCAGCGGGGTATATATAACGTACACTGTATATAGCTATGGTATACACACACATCTCCCAGCATGCAGCGGGGTATATATAACGTACACTGTATATAGCTATGGTATACACACACATCTCCCAGCATGCAGCGGGGTATATATATTGTACACTGTATATAGCTATGGTACACACACACACATCTCCCAGCATGCAGCGGGGTATATATAACGTACACTGTATATAGCTATGGTATACACACACACATATCCCAGCATGCAGCGGGGTATATATAACGTACACTGTATATAGCTATGGTATACACACACACACACACATCTCCCAGCATGCAGCGGGGTATATATAACGTACACTGTATATAGCTATGGTATACACACACACATCTCCCAGCATGCAGCGGGGTATATATAATGTACACTGTATATAGCTATGGTATACACACACACACACACACATCTCCCAGCATGCAGCGGGGTATATATAATGTACACTGTATATAGCTATGGTATACACACACACATCTCCCAGCATGCAGCGGGGTATATATAATGTACACTGTATATAGCTATGGTATACACACATCTCCCAGCATGCAGCGGGGTATATATAATGTACACTGTATATAGCTATGGTATAGAAACATCTCCCAGCATGCAGCGGGGTATATATAATGTACACTGTATATAGCTATGGTATACGCACACACACATCTCCCAGCATGCAGCGGGGTATATATAATGTACACTGTATATAGCTATGGTATACACACACACATCTCCCAGCATGCAGCGGGGTATATATAATGTACACTGTATATAGCTATGGTATATACACACACTGTGAGGGACATCATTAGCCCCAGGCACAGTCTGAGATCTCCCAGCATGCAGCGGGAAAGCCCCGCCCATACGCGGTGACGCCACTCGCCCGCTAGTCAGAGGCTGAGGTGCGGCGTGGAACGTGATGACGTAGGCGCCCCTGCGGGTCCCGATTGCTGCAGCCGCTTGTCAGTGTGACGAAGATTGGCACCGGGTAAGCTGTCAGTCACAGCGCCCGCCCGCCGCCCCGCACCGCTTTCTGGCTCCCGCTCGCCGACTACCCCTCCCCACGGAGCACCCACACCCACCCCGCTTACACCGTCCCGTTTTGCGCGTCCCCAGACTCCACCGTGCTATTCTTGCGCGTCCCCGGCAATCCTCCTCCCAGTGCGCGCTCCCGTGCCTCCCTCCCCTTGCGTGGACGCGCTATTCTCCCGCCCATCTCTGGCTGGCCAATGAGATACAGCTGATCCCGCACTCAGCCAATAAACGCCTGCAGACTGTTGTTGCCGAGGCAGCTGGTAAAGGTGGCCGGAGGGAGGGGCGTGACCCTGCATGCCCGCCCCCCGTGTGCATTCTGTTAATTCTAACCCCCACCCTATGTAGCCGCCTGTTATTAATATCCCCATGTGTGCACCCTGCTATAACACCCCCTGTGTGCACCCTGCTATACTACCCTCCAGGTGTGCACCCTGCTATACTACCCTCCAGGTGTGCACCCTGCTATACTACCCTCCAGGTGTGCACCCTGCTATAACACCCCCTGTGTGCACCCTGCTATACCACCCTCCATGTGTGCACCCTGCTATACTACCCTCCATGTGTGCACCCTGCTATAACACCCCCTGTGTGCACCCTGCTATAACACCCCCTGTGTGCACCCTGCTATAACACCTGTGTGCACCCTGCTATAACACCCCCTGTGTGCACCCTGCTATACTACCCTCCAGGTGTGCACCCTGCTATACTACCCTCCATGTGTGCACCCTGCTATACTACCCTCCAGGTGTGCACCCTGCTATAACACCCCCTGTGTGCACTCTGCTATAACACCCCCTGTGTGCACCCTGCTATAACACCCCCTGTGTGCACCCTGCTATAACACCCCCTGTGTGCACCCTGCTATACTACCCTCCAGGTGTGCACCCTGCTATAACACCCCCTGTGTGCACCCTGCTATACTACCCTCCATGTGTGCACCCTGCTATAACACCCCCTGTGTGCACCCTGCTATACTACCCTCCATGTGTGCACCCTGCTATACTACCCTCCATGTGTGCACCCTGCTATACTACCCTCCATGTGTGCACCCTGCTATACTACCCTCCAGGTGTGCACCCTGCTATACTACCCTCCATGTGTGCACCCTGCTATACTACCCTCCATGTGTGCACCCTGCTATACCACCCTTCATGTGTGCACCCTGCTATAACACCCCCTGTGTGCACCCTGCTATACTACCCTCCAGGTGTGCACCCTGCTATACTACCCTCCATGTGTGCACCCTGCTATAACACCCCCTGTGTGCACCCTGCTATACCACCCTCCATGTGTGCACCCTGCTATACTACCCTCCATGTGTGCACCCTGCTATAACACCCCCTGTGTGCACCCTGCTATACTACCCTCCAGGTGTGCACCCTTCTATACTACCCTCCATGTGTGCACCCTGCTATAACACCCCCTGTGTGCACCCTGCTATAACACCCCCTGTGTGCACCCTGCTATACCACCCTCCATGTGTGCACCCTGCTATACTACCCTCCATGTGTGCACCCTGCTATTAATATCCCAATGTGTGCACCCTGCTATACCACCCTCCATGTGTGCACCCTGCTATACCACCCTCCGTGTGTGCACCCTGCTATACTACCCTCCATGTGTGCACCCTGCTATAACACCCCCTGTGTGCACCCTGCTATAACACCCCCTGTGTGCACCCTGCTATACTACCCTCCATGTGTGCACCCTGCTATACCACCCTCCATGTGTGCACCCTGCTATTAATAACCCTATGTGTGTAACCTGCTATACCACCCCCCATGTGTGCACCCTGCTATACTACCCCCACGTGTGCACCCTGCTATAACACCCCCTGTGTGCACCCTGCTATACTACCCTCCATGTGTGCACCCTGCTATTAATAACCCCATGTGTGCACCCTGCTATAACACCTGTGTGCACCCTGCTATACTACCCCCATGTGTGCACCCTGTAATACTACCTCCATGTGTGCACCCTGCTATACTACCCCCCCATGTGTGCATTCTGCTATACCACCCCCACGTGTGCACCCTGCTATACCACCCCCACGTGTGCACCCTGCTATACCACCCCCACGTGTGCACCCTGCTATACCACCCCCACGTGTGCACCCTGCTAGACTTACTACCCTCCATGTGTTCACCCTGCTAGACTACCCCCCCATGTGTGCACCCTGCTATACCACCCCCCATGTGTGCACCCTGCTATACCACCCCCCATGTGTGCACCCTGCTATACCACCCCCCATGTGTGCACCCTGCTATACTACCCCCATGTGTGCACCCTGCTATTATTAACCCCATGTGTGCACCCTGCTATACTACCCCCAAGTGTGCATCCTGCTATTAATAACCCCATGTGTGCACCCTGCTATTAATAACCCCATGTGTGCACCCTGCTATACTACCCCCAAGTGTGCACCCTGCTATT
The DNA here is from genome assembly GCF_055691185.1 of Crinia signifera. Classification (NCBI taxonomy): domain Eukaryota; kingdom Metazoa; phylum Chordata; class Amphibia; order Anura; family Myobatrachidae; genus Crinia; species Crinia signifera. The sequence goes on along the minus strand of NC_139218.1, from coordinate 1,351,942 downwards.
AATAACCCCATGTGTGCACCCTGCTATACCACCCCCCCATGTGTGCACCCTGCTATACCACCCCCCATGTGTGCACCCTGCTATACCACTCCCCATGTGTGCACCCTGCTATACTACCCTCCATGTGTGCACCCTGCTAGACTACCCTCCATGTGTGCACCCTGCTATACTACCCTCCATGTGTGCACCCTGCTAAACTACCCTCCATGTGTGCACCCTGCTATACCACCCCCATGTGTGCACCCTGCTATACTACCCCCATGTGTGCACCCTGCTATTCCACCCCCCATGTGTGCACCCTGCTATACTACCCCCATGTGTGCACCCTGCTATACAACCCCCTATGTGTGCACCCTGCTATACAACCCCCTATGTGTGCACCCTGCTAGACTACCCCCATGTGTGCACCCTGCTATACCACCCCCATGTGTGCACCCTGCTAGACTACCCCCATGTGTGCACCCTGCTATACCACCCCCATGTGTGCACCCTGCTAGACTACCCCCATGTGTGCACCCTGCTATACCACCCCCCATGTGTACATCCTGCTATATCATCCCCCATGTGTGCACCCTGCTATACTACCCCCACGTGTGCACCCTGTTATACCACCCCCATGTGTGCACCCTGCTATACCACCCCCATGTGTGCACCCTGCTATACCACCCCCCATGTGTGCACCCTGCTATACCACCCCCCATGTGTGCACCCTGCTATACCACCCCCCCATGTGTGCACCCTGCTATACCACCCCCCATGTGTGCACCCTGCTTAGGGTTACCACCTAGTCCCTTTAATTCCGGACACATGTTAATTACACAGGTTCTGTGGCAGTTTAAAATCAGGTGAAGTGGAGTCTTGAAGTCAGCCAGCCACAGAACCTGTGTAATTAATATGTGTCCGGAATTAAAGGGACTAGGTGGTAACCCTAACCCTGCTATACCACCCCCCACGTGTGCACCCTGCTTTACCACTCCCCATGTTTGCACCCTGCTATACTACCCTCCATGTGTGCACCCTGCTATACTACCCTCCATGTGTGCACCCTGCTAGACTACCCTCCATGTGTGCACCCTGCTAGACTACCCTCCATGTGTGCACCCTGCTATACTACCCCCATGTGTGCACCCTGCTATACTACCCCCATGTGTGCACCCTGCTATACCACCCCCCATGTGTGCACCCTGCTAGACTACCCCCATGTGTGCACCCTGCTATACCACCCCCATGTGTGCACCCTGCTAGACTACCCCCATGTGTGCACCCTGCTATACCACCCCCCATGTGTACATCCTGCTATACCATCCCCCACGTGTGCACCCTGCTATACCACCCCCATGTGTGCACCCTGCTATACCACCCCCCATGTGTGCACCCTGCTATACCACCCCCATGTGTGCACCCTGCTATACCACCCCCCATGTGTGCACCCTGCTATACCACTCCCATGTGTGCACCCTGCTATACCACCCCCCATGTGTGCACCCTGCTATACCACCCCCCATGTGTGCACCCTGCTATACCTACTGTGGGTACACAGTACCTACTGTGGCCATGTACCGGTGTCATGCATTTACTGTATCCATGTACCGGTGTCATGTACCTACTGTATCCATGTAGTGCTGTCATGTAACTTCTGTGGCCATGTACCGGTGTCATGTACCTACTGTGGCCATGTACCGGTGTCATGTACCTACTGTGGCCATGTACCGGTGTCATGTACCTACTGTGGGCATGTACCGGTGTCATGTACCTACTGTGGCCATGTACCGGTGTCATGTACCTACTGTGGGCATGTACCGGTGTCATGTACCTACTGTGGCCATGTACCGGTGTCATGTACCTACTGTGGCCATGTAGCGGTGTCACGTACCTACTGTGGCCATGTACCGGTGTCACGCACCTACTGTGGCCATGTACCGGTGTCACGCGCCTACTGTATCCATGTACCGGTGTCACGTACCTACTGTGGCCATGTACCGGTGTCACGTACCTACTGTGGCCATGTACCGGTGTCATGTACCTACTGTGGCCATGTACCGGTGTCACGTACCTTCTGTGGCCATGTACCGGTGTCACGTACCTACTGTGGCCATGTACCGGTGTCATGTACCTACTGTATCCATGTAGCGGTGTCATGTACCTACTGTGGCCATGTACCGGTGTCATGTACCTACTGTGGCCATGTACCGTGTCATGTACCTACTGTGGCCATGTACCGGTGTCATGTACCTACTGTGGCCATGTACCGGTGTCATGTACCTACTGTGGCCATGTACCGGTGTCATGTACCTACTGTGGCCATGTACCGGTGTCATGTACCTACTGTGGCCATGTACCGGTGTCACGTACCTACTGTGGCCATGTACCGGTGTCACGTACCTACTGTGGCCATGTATCGGTGTCACGTACCTACTGTGGCCATGGACCGGTGTCATGTACCTACTGTGGCCATGTACCGGTGTCACGTACCTTCTGTGGCCATGTACCGGTGTCACGTACCTACTGTGGCCATGTACCGGTGTCATGTACCTACTGTGGCCATGTACCGGTGTCATGTACCTACTGTGGCCATGTACCGGTGTCATGTACCTACTGTGGCCATGTACCGGTGTTATGTACCTACTGTGGCCATGTACCGGTGTCACGTACCTACTGTGGCCATGTACCGGTGTCACGTACCTACTGTGGCCATGTACCGGTGTCACGTGCCTACTGTGGCCATGTACCGGTGTCATGTACCTACTGTGGCCATGTACCGGTGTCACGCGCCTACTGTATCCATGTACCGGTGTCATGTACCTACTGTGGCCATGTACCGGTGTCATGTACCTACTGTGGCCATGTACCGGTGTCATGTACCTACTGTGGCCATGTACCGGTGTCATGTACCTACTGTGACCATGTACCGGTGTCATGTACCTACTGTGGCCATGTACCGGTGTCATTTACCTACTGTATCCATGTACCGGTGTCATGTACCTACTGTATCCATGTAGCGGTGTCATGTACCTACTGTGGCCATGTACCGGTGTCATGTACCTACTGTGGCCATGTACCGGTGTCATGTACCTACTGTGGCCATGTACCGGTGTCACGTACCTACTGTGGCCATGTACCGGTGTCATTTACCTACTGTATCCATGTACCGGTGTCATGTACCTACTGTATCCATGTAGCGGTGTCATGTACCTACTGTGGCCATGTACCGGTGTCACGTACCTACTGTGGCCATGTACCGGTGTCATGTACCTACTGTGGCCATGTACCGGTGTCATGTACCTACTGTATCCATGTAGCGGTGTCATGTACCTACTGTGGCCATGTACCGGTGTCATGTACCTACTGTGGCCATGTAGCGGTGTCATGTACCTACTGTGGCCATGTACCGGTGTCATGTACCTACTGTGGCCATGTACCGGTGTCATGTACCTACTGTGGGCATGTACCGGTGTCATGTACCTACTGTATCCATGTAGCGGTGTCATGTACCTACTGTGGCCATGTACCGGTGTCATGTACCTACTGTGGCCATGTACCGGTGTCACGTACCTTCTGTGGCCATGTACCGGTGTCACGTACCTACTGTGGCCATGTAGCGGTGTCATGTGCCTACTGTATCCATGTACCGGTGTCATGTACCTACTGTGGCCATGTACCGGTGTCATGTACCTACTGTGGCCATGTACCGGTGTCATGTACCTACTGTGGCCATGTACCGGTGTCACGTACCTTCTGTGGCCATGTACCCGTGTCACGTACCTAACCCTACCACATTTATTGGAGTTTTTATGTCATCCCTGAGTGAAGTTGGTCCGAGAGTTTGTGTGTGGTTTGTATGGAATCTCCATTTCTGCACATAGTTTATATGTTATCTATGCTTGCGGTTTTTGTGTGGAGTTTATATGTTCTGTCCCAGCCTAAAGGTTTGCGGTTTGCTTTTACCCTATACCCCAGGAAGGTACTGGTGGGGTATTAGCTGCTGATATCTATATGTGCGGTATATAGTTTACACTGTGAGCACCAATTCGGCTGGTACTAGCATAATGGATTATTACTTTGTGCAGCGCCACGTCACATGGTGGCGATATAACCAAGTGGAGTGCATTCTATGCACCCTGGAGTCCATATTACTGTGCAGTGAATGTGATGTCCCCTGTGTCGTCTTGTGACATTATTGTATCTCCCACAGGTCAATGCACCAATCGTTCCGTCTATGTTGGCCCCTGCCCTGTGACATGATCCCCTCAGTATGATGTCCACCGAGCCACTGGGTATGGAGAACTACTCAGAGGAGCAGCAGGTAATGTGTTATCCCTGGTGTCATTGCGTCTGTCCGCAGGCAGAGGGTGCTCCGTCATTACTGGTCATAGGAGAAGTATTGCAGTATATATGTGGTATCCCTGGTGTCATGGTGTCTGTCCGCAGGCAGAGGGTGCTCCGTCATTACTGGTCATAGGAGAAGTATTGCAGTATATATGTGGTATCACTGGTGTCATTGCGTCTGTCCGCAGGCCGGGGGCGCTCCGTCATTACCGGTCACAGGAGAAGTATTGCAGTATATATGTGTTATCACTGGTGTCATGCGTCTGTCCGCAGGCCGGGGGCGCTCCGTCATTACTGGTCACAGGAGAAGTATTGCAGTATATATGTGTTATCCCTGGTGTCATTGCGTCTGTCCGCAGGCCGGGGGCGCTCCGTCATTACTGGTCACAGGAGAAGTATTGCAGTATATATGTTTTATCACTGGTGTCATGGCGTCTGTCCACAGGCCAGGGGCGCTCCGTCATTACTGGTCACAGGAGAAGTATTGCAGTATATATGTGTTATCACTGGTGTCATGGCGTCTGTCCGCAGGCCGGGGGAGCGCCGTCATTACCGGTCACAGGAGAAGTATTGCAGTATATATGTGTTATTACTGGTGTCATGGCGTCTGTCCGCAGGCCGGGGGTGCTCCATCATTACCGGTCACAGGAGAAGTATTGCAGTATATATGTGTTATCCCTGGTGTCATGGTGTCTGTCCGCAGGCCGGGGGCGCTCCGTCATTACCGGTCACAGGAGAAGTATTGCAGTATATATGTGTTATCGCTGGTGTCATGGCGTCTGTCCGCAGGCCGGGGGCGCTCCGTCATTACCGGTCACAGGAGAAGTATTGCAGTATATGTGTTATCACTGGTGTCATGGCGTCTGTCCGCAGGCCGGGGGTGCTCCGTCATTACCGGTCACAGGAGAAGTATTGCAGTATATATGTGTTATCACTGGTGTCATGGCGTCTGTCCGCAGGCTGGGGGCGCTCCGTCATTACCGGTCATAGGAGAAGTATTGCAGTATATATGTGTTATCACTGGTGTCATGGTGTCTGTCCGCAGGCCGGGGGAGCACCGTCATTACTTGTCACAGGAGAAGTATTGCAGTATATATGTGTTATCACTGGTGTCATGGCGTCTGTCCACAGGCTGGGGGCGCTCCGTCATTACCGGTCACAGGAGAAGTATTGCAGTATATATGTGTTATTACTGGTGTCATGGCGTCTGTCCGCAGGCCGGGGTGCTCCGTCATTACCGGTCACAGGAGAAGTATTGCAGTATATATGTGTTATCGCTGGTGTCATGGCGTCTGTCCGCAGGCAGAGGGTGCTCCGTCATTACTGGTCACAGGAGAAGTATTGCAGTATATATGTGTTATCCCTGGTGTCATGGCGTCTGTCCGCAGGCCGGGGGCGCTCCGTCATTACCAGTCACAGGAGAAGTATTGCAGTATATATGTGTTATCCCTGGTGTCATGGCGTCTGTCCGCAGGCCGGGGGAGCTCCGTCATTACCGGTCACAGGAGAAGTATTGCAGTATATATGTGTTATCACTGGTGTCATGGCGTATGTCCGCAGGCCGAGGGCGCTCCGCCATTACAGGTCATAGGAGAAGTATCGCAGTATATATGTGTTATCACTGGTGTCATGGCGTCTGTCCGCAGGCCGGGGGCGCTCCGTCATTACCGGTCATAGGAGAAGTATTGCTGTATATATGTGTTATCCCTGGTGTCATGGCGTCTGTCCGCAGGCCGGGGGTGCTCCGTCATTACTGGTCACAGGAGAAGTATTGCAGTATATATGTGTTATCCCTGGTGTCATGGCGTCTGTCCGCAGGCCGAGGGCGCTCCGTCATTACCGGTCACAGGAGAAGTATTGCAGTATATATGTGTTATCCCTGGTGTCATGGTGTCTGTCCACAGGCCGGGGGCGCTCCGTCATTACCGGTCACAGGAGAAGTATTGCATTATATATGTGTTATCACTGGTGTCATGGCGTCTGTCCACAGGCCGGGGGCGCTCCGTCATTACCGGTCACAGGAGAAGTATTGCAGTATATATGTGTTATCCCTGGTGTCATTGCGTCTGTCCGCAGGCCGGGGGTGCTCCGTCATTACTGGTCACAGGAGAAGTATTGCAGTATATATGTGTTATCACTGGTGTCATGGCATCTGTTCGCAGGCCGGGGGAGCTCCATCATTACCGGTCACAGGAGAAGTATTGCAGTATATATGTGTTATTACTGGTGTCATGGCGTCTGTCCGCAGGCCGGGGGCGCTCCGTCATTACTGGTCACAGGAGAAGTATTGCAGTATATATGTGTTATTACTGGTGTCATGGCGTCTCTCCGCAGGCCGGGGGCACTCCGTCATTACTGGTCACAGGAGAAGTATTGCAGTATATATGTGTTATCCCTGGTGTCATGGCGTCTGTCCGCAGGCCGGGGGCGCTCCTTCATTACTGGTCACAGGAGAAGTATTGCAGTATATATGTGTTATTACTGGTGTCATGGCGTCTGTCCGCAGGCCGGGGGCGCTCCGTCATTACCGGTCATAGGAGAAGTATTGCAGTATATATGTGTTATCACTGGTGTCATGGCGTCTGTCCGCAGGCCGGGGGCGCTCCGTCATTACCGGTCATAGGAGAAGTATCGCAGTATATATGTGTTATCACTGGTGTCATGGCGTCTGTCCGCAGGCCGGGGGAGCTCCGTCATTACCGGTCATAGGAGAAGTATTGCAGTATATATGTGTTATCACTGGTGTCATGGCGTCTGTCCACAGGCCGGGGGCGCTCCGTCATTACCGGTCACAGGAGAAGTATTGCAGTATATATGTGTTATTACTGGTTCATGGCGTCTGTCCGCAGGCCGGGGGCGCTCCGTCATTACTGGTCACAGGAGAAGTATTGCAGTATATATGTGTTATTACTGGTGTCATGGTGTCTGTCCGCAGGCCGGGGGCGCTCCGTCATTACCGGTCATAGGAGAAGTATTGCAGTATATATGTGTTATAACTGGTGTCATGGCGTCTGTCCGCAGGCCAGGGGAGCTCCGTCATTACCGGTCACAGGAGAAGTATTGCAGTATATATGTGTTATCCCTGGTGTCATGGCGTCTGTCCGCAGGCCGGGGGCGCTCCGTCATTACCGGTCACAGGAGAAGTATTGCAGTATATATGTGTTATCACTGGTGTCATGGTGTCTGTCCGCAGGCCAGGGGAGCTCCGTCATTACCGGTCACAGGAGAAGTATTGCAGTATATATGTGTTATTACTGGTGTCATGGTGTCTGTCCGCAGGCCGGGGGAGCTCCGTCATTACTGGTCACAGGAGAAGTATTGCAGTATTTATGTGTTATTACTGGTGTCATGGTGTCTGTCCGCAGGCCGGGGGAGCTCCGTCATTACCGGTCACAGGAGAAGTATTGCAGTATTTATGTGTTATCCCTGGTGTCATGGCGTCTGTCCGCAGGCCGGCGGTGCTCCGTCATTACCGGTCACAGGAGAAGTATTGCAGTATATATGTGTTATCACTGGTGTCATGGCGTCTGTCCGCAGGCCGGGGGCGCTCCGTCATTATTGGTCACAGGAGAAGTATTGCAGTATATATGTGTTATTATTGGTGTCATGGTGTCTGTCCGCAGGCCGGGGGCGCTCCGTCATTACCGGTCACAGGAGAAGTATTGCAGTATATATGTGTTATCCCTGGTGTCATGGCGTCTGTCCACAGGCCGGGGGCGCTCCGTCATTACTGGTCACAGGAGAAGTATTGCAGTATATATGTGTTATCCCTGGTGTCATGGCGTCTGTCCGCAGGCCGGGGTCACTCCGTTATTACTGGTCACAGGAGAAGTATTGCAGTATATATGTGTTATCACTGGTGTTATGGCATCTGTCCGCAGGCCGGGGGCGCTCCGTCATTACCGGTCACAGGAGAAGTATTGCAGTATATATGTGTTATCACTGGTGTCATGGCGTCTATCCGCAGGCCGGGGGCGCTCCGTCATTACCGGTCACAGGAGAAGTATTGCAGTATATATGTTTTATCCCTGGTGTCATGGTGTCTGTCCGCAGGCCGGGGGCGCTCCGTCATTACCGGTCACAGGAGAAGTATTGCAGTATATGTGTTATCACTGGTGTCATGGCGTCTGTCCGCAGGCCGGGGGTGCTCCGTCATTACCGGTCACAGGAGAAGTATTGCAGTATATATGTGTTATTACTGGTGTCATTGCGTCTGTCCACAGGCCGGGGGCGCTCCGTCATTACCGGTCACAGGAGAAGTATTGCAGTATATATGTGTTATTACTGGTTCATGGCGTCTGTTCGCAGGCCGGGGGTGCTCCGTCATTACCGGTCACAGGAGAAGTATTGCAGTATATATGTGTTATCACTGGTGTCATGGCGTCTGTCCGCAGGCCGGGGGCGCTCCGTCATTACTGGTCACAGGAGAAATATTGCAGTATATATGTGTTATCACTGGTGTCATGGTGTCTGTCCACAGGCCGGGGGTGCTCCGTCATTACTGGTCACAGGAGAAGTATTGCAGTATATATGTGTTATCACTGGTGTCATGGCGTCTGTCCACAGGCAGAGGGTGCTCCGTCATTACTGGTCACAGGAGAAGTATTGCAGTATATATGTGTTATCACTGGTGTCATGGCGTCTGTCCGCAGGCCGGGGGCGCTCCGTCATTACCGGTCACAGGAGAAGTATTGCAGTATATATGTGTTATTATTGGTGTCATGGTGTCTGTCCGCAGGCTGGGGGCGCTCCGTCATTACCGGTCATAGGAGAAGTATTGCAGTATATATGTGTTATCACTGGTGTCATGGCGTCTGTCCGCAGGCCGAGGGCGCTCCGTCATTACCGGTCATAGGAGAAGTATTGCAGTATATATGTGTTATCCCTGGTGTCATGGCGTCTGTCCGCAGCCCGGGAGTGCTCCGTCATTACCGGTCATAGGAGAAGTATTGCAGTATATATGTGTTATCCCTGGTGTCATGGCGTCTGTCCGCAGGCAGAGGGTGCTCCGTCATTACTGGTCACAGGAGAAGTATTGCAGTACATATGTATTATCCCTGGTGTCATGGCGTCTGTCCGCAGGCCATGGGTGCTCCATCATTACCGGTCACAGGAGAAGTATTGCAGTATATATGTGTTATTACTGGTGTCATGGTGTCTGTCCGCAGGCCGGGGGCGCTCAGTCATTACCGGTCATAGGAGAAGTATTGCAGTATATATGTGTTATCACTGGTGTCATGGCGTCTGTCCGCAGGCCAGGGGAGCTCCGTCATTACCGGTCACAGGAGAAGTATTGCAGTATATATGTGTTATCCCTGGTGTCATGGCGTCTGTCCGCAGGCCGGGGGCGCTCCGTCATTACCGGTCACAGGAGAAGTATTGCAGTATATATGTGTTATCACTGGTGTCATGGTGTCTGTCCGCAGGCCAGGGGAGCTCCGTCATTACCGGTCACAGGAGAAGTATTGCAGTATATATGTGTTATTACTGGTGTCATGGTGTCTGTCCGCAGGCCGGGGGAGCTCCGTCATTACTGGTCACAGGAGAAGTATTGCAGTATTTATGTGTTATTACTGGTGTCATGGTGTCTGTCCGCAGGCCGGGGGAGCTCCGTCATTACCGGTCACAGGAGAAGTATTGCAGTATTTATGTGTTATCCCTGGTGTCATGGCGTCTGTCCGCAGGCCGGCGGTGCTCCGTCATTACCGGTCACAGGAGAAGTATTGCAGTATATATGTGTTATCACTGGTGTCATGGCGTCTGTCCGCAGGCCGGGGGCGCTCCGTCATTATTGGTCACAGGAGAAGTATTGCAGTATATATGTGTTATTATTGGTGTCATGGTGTCTGTCCGCAGGCCGGGGGCGCTCCGTCATTACCGGTCACAGGAGAAGTATTGCAGTATATATGTGTTATCCCTGGTGTCATGGCGTCTGTCCACAGGCCGGGGGCGCTCCGTCATTACTGGTCACAGGAGAAGTATTGCAGTATATATGTGTTATCCCTGGTGTCATGGCGTCTGTCCGCAGGCCGGGGTCACTCCGTTATTACTGGTCACAGGAGAAGTATTGCAGTATATATGTGTTATCACTGGTGTCATGGCATCTGTCCGCAGGCCGGGGGCGCTCCGTCATTACCGGTCACAGGAGAAGTATTGCAGTATATATGTGTTATCACTGGTGTCATGGCGTCTATCCGCAGGCCGGGGGCGCTCCGTCATTACCGGTCACAGGAGAAGTATTGCAGTATATATGTTTTATCCCTGGTGTCATGGTGTCTGTCCGCAGGCCGGGGGCGCTCCGTCATTACCGGTCACAGGAGAAGTATTGCAGTATATGTGTTATCACTGGTGTCATGGCGTCTGTCCGCAGGCCGGGGGTGCTCCGTCATTACCGGTCACAGGAGAAGTATTGCAGTATATATGTGTTATTACTGGTGTCATTGCGTCTGTCCACAGGCCGGGGGCGCTCCGTCATTACCGGTCACAGGAGAAGTATTGCAGTATATATGTGTTATTACTGGTTCATGGCGTCTGTCCGCAGGCCGGGGGTGCTCCGTCATTACCGGTCACAGGAGAAGTATTGCAGTATATATGTGTTATCACTGGTGTCATGGCGTCTGTCCGCAGGCCGGGGGCGCTCCGTCATTACTGGTCACAGGAGAAATATTGCAGTATATATGTGTTATCACTGGTGTCATGGTGTCTGTCCACAGGCCGGGGGTGCTCCGTCATTACTGGTCACAGGAGAAGTATTGCAGTATATATGTGTTATCACTGGTGTCATGGCGTCTGTCCGCAGGCAGAGGGTGCTCCGTCATTACTGGTCACAGGAGAAGTATTGCAGTATATATGTGTTATCACTGGTGTCATGGCGTCTGTCCGCAGGCCGGGGGCGCTCCATCATTACCGGTCACAGGAGAAGTATTGCAGTATATATGTGTTATTATTGGTGTCATGGTGTCTGTCCGCAGGCTGGGGGCGCTCCGTCATTACCGGTCATAGGAGAAGTATTGCAGTATATATGTGTTATCACTGGTGTCATGGCGTCTGTCCGCAGGCCGAGGGCGCTCCGTCATTACCGGTCATAGGAGAAGTATTGCAGTATATATGTGTTATCCCTGGTGTCATGGCGTCTGTCCGCAGCCCGGGAGTGCTCCGTCATTACCGGTCATAGGAGAAGTATTGCAGTATATATGTGTTATCACTGGTGTCATGGCGTCTATCCGCAGGCCGGGGGAGCTCCGTCATTACCGGACACAGGAGAAGTATTGCAGTATATATGTGTTATTACTGGTGTCATGGCGTCTATCCGCAGGCCGGGGGCGCTCCGTCATTACCGGTCACAGGAGAAGTATTGCAGTATATATGTGTTATCCCTGGTGTCATGGCGTCTGTCCGCAGGCAGAGGGTGCTCCGTCATTACTGGTCACAGGAGAAGTATTGCAGTACATATGTATTATCCCTGGTGTCATGGCGTCTGTCCGCAGGCCGGGGGCGCTCCGTCATTACTGGTCACAGGAGAAGTATTGCAGTATATATGTGTTATCCCTGGTGTCATGGCGTCTGTCCGCAGGCCGGGGGCGCTCTGTCATTACCGGTCACAGGAGAAGTATTGCAGTATATGTGTTATCACTGGTGTCATGGCGTCTGTCCGCAGGCCGGGGGTGCTCTGTCATTACTGGTCACAGGAGAAGTATTGCAGTATATATGTGTTATCCCTGGTGTCATGGCGTCTGTCCGCAGGCCGGGGGCGCTCCGTCATTACTGGTCACAGGAGAAGTATTGCAGTATATATGTGTTATCCCTGGTGTCATGGCGTCTGTCCGCAGGCCGGGGGTGCTCCATCATTACCGGTCACAGGAGAAGTATTGCAGTATATATGTGTTATCACTGGTGTCATGGCGTCTGTCCACAGGCCGAGGGCGCTCCGTCATTACCGGTCACAGGAGAAGTATTGCAGTATATATGTGTTATCACTGGTGTCATGGCGTCTGTCCGCAGGCCGGGGGTGCTCCGTCATTACTGGTCACAGGAGAAGTATTGCAGTATATATGTGTTATCCCTGGTGTCATGGCGTCTGTCCACAGGCTGGGGGCGCTCCGTCATTACCGGTCACAGGAGAAGTATTGCAGTATATATGTGTTATCACTGGTGTCATGGCGTCTGTCCGCAGGCCGGGGGCGCTCCGTCATTACCGGTCACAGGAGAAGTATTGCAGTATATATGTGTTATCACTGGTGTCATGGCGTCTGTCCACAGGCCGAGGGCGCTCCGTCATTACCGGTCACAGGAGAAGTATTGCAGTATATATGTGTTATCACTGGTGTCATGGCGTCTGTCCGCAGGCCGGGGGTGCTCCGTCATTACCGGTCACAGGAGAAGTATTGCAGTATATGAGTTATCACTGGTGTCATGGCGTCTGTCCGCAGGCCGGGGGTGCTCCGTCATTACTGGTCACAGGAGAAGTATTGCAGTATATATGTGTTATCCCTGGTGTCATGGCGTCTGTCCACAGGCTGGGGGCGCTCCGTCATTACCGGTCACAGGAGAAGTATTGCAGTATATATGTGTTATCACTGGTGTCATGGCGTCTGTCCGCAGGCCGGGGGCGCTCCGTCATTACCGGTCACAGGAGAAGTATTGCAGTATATATGTGTTATCACTGGTGTCATGGCGTCTGTCCGCAGGCCGGGGGTGCTCCGTCATTACTGGCCACAGGAGAAGTATTGCAGTATATATGTGTTATCATGGCGTCTGTCCGCAGGCCGGGGGCGCTCCGTCATTATTGGTCACAGATGGAGTAATGCAGTATATATGTATTATCACTGGTGTCATGGCGTCTGTCCACAGGCCGAGGGCGCTCCGTCATTACCGGTCACAGGAGAAGTATTGCAGTATATATGTGTTATCACTGGTGTCATGGCGTCTGTCCGCAGGCCGGGGGCGCTCCGTCATTACCGGTCACAGGAGAAGTATTGCAGTATATATGTGTTATCACTGGTGTCATGGCGTCTGTCCGCAGGCCGGGGGTGCTCCGTCATTACTGGCCACAGGAGAAGTATTGCAGTATATATGTTTTATCCCTGGTGTCATGGTGTCTGTCCGCAGGCCGGGGGCGCTCCGTCATTACCGGTCACAGGAGAAGTATTGCAGTATATGTGTTATCACTGGTGTCATGGCGTCTGTCCGCAGGCCGGGGGTGCTCCGTCATTACCGGTCACAGGAGAAGTATTGCAGTATATATGTGTTATTACTGGTGTCATTGCGTCTGTCCACAGGCCGGGGGCGCTCCGTCATTACCGGTCACAGGAGAAGTATTGCAGTATATATGTGTTATTACTGGTTCATGGCGTCTGTCCGCAGGCCGGGGGTGCTCCGTCATTACCGGTCACAGGAGAAGTATTGCAGTATATATGTGTTATCACTGGTGTCATGGCGTCTGTCCGCAGGCCGGGGGCGCTCCGTCATTACTGGTCACAGGAGAAATATTGCAGTATATATGTGTTATCACTGGTGTCATGGTGTCTGTCCACAGGCCGGGGGTGCTCCGTCATTACTGGTCACAGGAGAAGTATTGCAGTATATATGTGTTATCACTGGTGTCATGGCGTCTATCCTCAGGCCGGGGGCGCTCCGTCATTACCGGTCACAGGAGAAGTATTGCAGTATATATGTGTTATCCCTGGTGTCATGGCGTCTGTCCACAGGCTGGGGGCGCTCCGTCATTACCGGTCACAGGAGAAGTATTGCAGTATATATGTGTTATCCCTGGTGTCATGGCGTCTGTCCGCAGGCAGAGGGTGCTCCGTCATTACTGGTCACAGGAGAAGTATTGCAGTATATATGTGTTATCACTGGTGTCATGGCGTCTGTCCGCAGGCCGGGGGCGCTCCATCATTACCGGTCACAGGAGAAGTATTGCAGTATATATGTGTTATTATTGGTGTCATGGTGTCTGTCCGCAGGCTGGGGGCGCTCCGTCATTACCGGTCATAGGAGAAGTATTGCAGTATATATGTGTTATCACTGGTGTCATGGCGTCTGTCCGCAGGCCGAGGGCGCTCCGTCATTACCGGTCATAGGAGAAGTATTGCAGTATATATGTGTTATCCCTGGTGTCATGGCGTCTGTCCGCAGCCCGGGAGTGCTCCGTCATTACCGGTCATAGGAGAAGTATTGCAGTATATATGTGTTATCACTGGTGTCATGGCGTCTATCCGCAGGCCGGGGGAGCTCCGTCATTACCGGACACAGGAGAAGTATTGCAGTATATATGTGTTATTACTGGTGTCATGGCGTCTATCCGCAGGCCGGGGGCGCTCCGTCATTACCGGTCACAGGAGAAGTATTGCAGTATATATGTGTTATCCCTGGTGTCATGGCGTCTGTCCGCAGGCAGAGGGTGCTCCGTCATTACTGGTCACAGGAGAAGTATTGCAGTACATATGTATTATCCCTGGTGTCATGGCGTCTGTCCGCAGGCCGGGGGCGCTCCGTCATTACTGGTCACAGGAGAAGTATTGCAGTATATATGTGTTATCCCTGGTGTCATGGCGTCTGTCCGCAGGCCGGGGGCGCTCCGTCATTACCGGTCACAGGAGAAGTATTGCAGTATATGTGTTATCACTGGTGTCATGGCGTCTGTCCGCAGGCCGGGGATGCTCTGTCATTACTGGTCACAGGAGAAGTATTGCAGTATATATGTGTTATCCCTGGTGTCATGGCGTCTGTCCGCAGGCCGGGGGCGCTCCGTCATTACTGGTCACAGGAGAAGTATTGCAGTATATATGTGTTATCCCTGGTGTCATGGCGTCTGTCCGCAGGCCGGGGGTGCTCCATCATTACCGGTCACAGGAGAAGTATTGCAGTATATATGTGTTATCACTGGTGTCATGGCGTCTGTCCACAGGCCGAGGGCGCTCCGTCATTACCGGTCACAGGAGAAGTATTGCAGTATATATGTGTTATCACTGGTGTCATGGCGTCTGTCCGCAGGCTGGGGGTGCTCCGTCATTACTGGTCACAGGAGAAGTATTGCAGTATATATGTGTTATCCCTGGTGTCATGGCGTCTGTCCACAGGCTGGGGGCGCTCCGTCATTACCGGTCACAGGAGAAGTATTGCAGTATATATATGTTATCACTGGTGTCATGGCGTCTGTCCGCAGGCCGGGGGCGCTCCGTCATTACCGGTCACAGGAGAAGTATTGCAGTATATATGTGTTATCACTGGTGTCATGGCGTCTGTCCACAGGCCGAGGGCGCTCCGTCATTACCGGTCACAGGAGAAGTATTGCAGTATATATGTGTTATCACTGGTGTCATGGCGTCTGTCCGCAGGCCGGGGGTGCTCCGTCATTACTGGTCACAGGAGAAGTATTGCAGTATATATGTGTTATCCCTGGTGTCATGGCGTCTGTCCACAGGCTGGGGGCGCTCCGTCATTACCGGTCACAGGAGAAGTATTGCAGTATATATGTGTTATCACTGGTGTCATGGCGTCTGTCCGCAGGCCGGGGGCGCTCCGTCATTACCGGTCACAGGAGAAGTATTGCAGTATATATGTGTTATCACTGGTGTCATGGCGTCTGTCCGCAGGCCGGGGGTGCTCCGTCATTACCGGTCACAGGAGAAGTATTGCAGTATATATGTGTTATCCCTGGTGTCATGGCGTCTGTCCACAGGCTGGGGGCGCTCCGTCATTACCGGTCACAGGAGAAGTATTGCAGTATATATGTGTTATCACTGGTGTCATGGCGTCTGTCCGCAGGCCGGGGGCGCTCCGTCATTACCGGTCACAGGAGAAGTATTGCAGTATATATGTGTTATCACTGGTGTCATGGCGTCTGTCCGCAGGCCGGGGGAGCTCCGTCATTATTGGTCACAGATGGAGTATTGCAGTATATATGTATTATCACTGGTGTCATGGCGTCCATCCGCAGTCTGGGGGCGCTTCGCCATTACTGGTCACTGGAGAAGTATTGCAGCATATGTGTTTTCCCTGGTGTCATGGCGTCTGTGCCACAGCTGCTTTATGCCTGCAGGCCTTTACAGTGTTTACATTACTTTATGCTGCTGGCACTTGAAGTGCCCCAGCTTGTGGGGTGCCACACCTGACACTTATCTACACCCACCTCACACACTGTCATATTACCCCCATCTCTCAGCTCCTGCGTCCCCCCCAGGCTGCCTGACACTTACCTACACCCACCTCACACACTGTCATATTACCCCATCTCTCAGCTCCTGCGTCCCCCCCCCCCAGGCTGCCTGACACTTACCTACACCCACCTCACACACTGTCATATGACCCCATCTCTCAGCTCCTGCATCCCTCCAGGCTGCCTGACACTTATACCCCTTTTACACTGCCTCAAAACCCCAGGTCTTCGCGGGGGTCAGACCTGGGTCAGAGGCGGTGTAAATGTATCACGCCGTGTCCCTTTACACGGGACTTCTACCCAGGGCAGAACATGACTAGCACAATGGGGGACGTACAACCTGCGGATGGGGGGGGGCACACAGCCTGCTCAGCTTTCATGATGCACCTCTCTCCATTTCGTATACCTGGTCTAGGCTCCGCCCTGGTTCATGTCCGGTTCTTGCCCCCCCCCCCCCCCCCGCTGCCATTCACTTAATGTTCTCCTTGGTCTGTACATTGTGTGTCACAGAAATTACTGTAAAGGGGTGTACACACGGAGTAAATTTGTGCTATTTTCTAAGCAATCTGACTAGATTGCTTAGAAAGTAAGCACAGATCTCTCCGTGTGTATGCTCCGAGAGATTAAATATCTCTTGCTAACTAAGTCAGTGCATGCAGTCCCAATCTAGTTAGATTGCTTAGCACATGACTGCAAATCTCTCTGTGTGTACAGAATGAGAGATACTGATCGCAATCTCTCATTCTGAACAACTACCCGGCCTTTTTTTGCTTAAGCAAAATTGTTTAGCACAAATCACTGCGTGTGTATGTGCTCTGCATGGGAGATCTTGACACCAGCAATATTGCTTAGCACAGATCTCTACGTGTGTATGCCCCTTAAGAGTCACCTTTAGAACACGTTCCACCTCCATTGTCTGTAATGGTACAGCTGTCTGCTTAGATATATTTAGCCTTCTGATTGGGTGACACATGAGTTCGCAATACAATAAAATGTGGTTGCTTTGATTTGTGATGGAGACAATTGTGTTACATTTGGTGATCACTTCATATCTTCAGATACAGGTTGTGACGCAGTTCAAAACTGAGCAGGATCCTGGGTGTGTGGAGCCAACAGCACATAGTCCCTCGCCTGGAGATAGCCCTATGGAGACAGACAAACAGGCCATTTACAGGTGAGTCCAGGCCCTGTAATCTGCACCACCAACCCGGTCCTATGCCAGTCTCTGGCTGTACTAGTGTCCCATCTCTCCTTCTCATAGGCACCCACTTTCTCTCCTTCTCATAGGCACCCGCTTTTCCCTCTTCTTGCTCTGCTCTTTGAGAAGTGTGAGGGCTGCACACAAGGATCAGAAGGAACAACCTCCGCCAGCTTCGACCTCGACATAGAAACATTTGTGAGGAGACAGCATAAGGAGGGCAAGGACTTCTTCTCTGAGGACCCAGAGACGGACAGCTTGGTGTGTAGCATTTCTCTCATATCCCATAATATTGTGGTGCTATGCAAGGCAGGCCTGTGGATGGAAGGGCTTGGGAAGACAGGGTTGTGGAAGATGGGCTTGGGAAGACAGGTCTGTTGAAGAAGGGCTCATGAAGACAGGTCTGTGGAAGAAGGGCTCGGGAAGACATGTCTGTGGAAGAAGGGCGCGGGAAGACAGAACTGTGGAAGAAAGCTCAGGAAGGCAGGGCTGTGGAAGGCAGGGCTGAGTTAGATAGGTCTGTGGAAGAAGGGCTGTGGAAGGAAGGGCTGTGGAAGGAAGGGCTTGGGAAGACAGGGCTGTGGAGGAAGGGCTCGGGAAGACGGTTGTGGAAGAAGGGCTCATGAAGACAGGTCTGTGGAAAAAGGGCACGGGAAGACATGGCTGTGGAAGAAGGGCTCGGGAAGACAGAACTGTGGAAGAAGGGCTCATGAAGACAGGTCTGTGGAAAAAGGGCACTGGAAGACATGGCTGTGGAAGAAGGGCTCGGGAAGACAGAACTGTGGAAGAAGGGCTCAGGAAGACAGGGCTGTGGAAGGAATGACTCGGGAAGACAGGGCTGTGGAAGGAATGACTCGGGAAGACAGGGCTGTGGAAGAAGGTCTCGGGAAGACAGGGTTGTGGAAGAAAGGCTCAAGGCTCGGGAAGACAGGACTGCGGAAGAAGGGCTCGGGAAGACAGGACCGTGGAAGAAGGGCTCGGGAAGACAGGACTGTGGAAGAAGGGCTCGGGAAGACAGGACTGTTGAAGAAGGGCTCGGGAAGACAGGACTGTGGAAGAAGGGCTCGGGAAGACAGGACCGTGGAAGAAGGGCTCGGGAAGACAGAGTTGTGGAAGGTAGGGCTCTGGAAGATATCGATGTGAAAGACAAGCTCATGAAGACAGGGCTGTTGAAGGAAGGTGTGACGGGATGCATGCCCGACACGGGCCAATAAGGGGATTCCCTGTTACCGTCGGTAACCGCCTGTTACTGACTCCACCCACTACGCAGTGGGCGGGGATATCGCTGCCTCTACCAGACTCCTACTACGTGGTGTCTGGAACCACGGATACCTCCTCAAGGTCAACCGCTGGCACCTGAGTACTACCTGCTAGATTGTAAGCGTTGACACACTGCTGACAAACACCCCCCCTTCCCCCCCCGCGTGGAGTTGGTTGGTTCCCCACTGATTATGGACCAGGCCTCTGCTTCAGTAGCTGTCAGAGTGGAGCTTGGAGACGCTGGATGTTTCACCCACGTTTTGGCATATTCCTGTTTGTCACAAGATGAAAATGGTCATCTTGAGGCAAAGGATGTCTGTTTTGTTCAAATATAAGCCCATAAAAGGACCCTCTCCTAGATCTCCATAGGAGGCACAGCATACAGATGTTACAGTGTTCAGATACAGGCAGAAGTACCAATACCAGGGCTCACAGGCCCTCTTTATATCGGCAGAAAACACACTGGCATGGTCCGATCCTCCACATATACCTTTAGGATTTGCGTATCAATCAGACCATCGTACTTGAAATACATAACTAAATCAAGATTACATGCCAAAAGGGTTCAATCCAATTTCCTTAGGTTATCTACCAATATGATCATGAAAGCATGCATTTCTTGACACACCTCATACACAACTTCCTTGACAACTCACACAGGAAATTGAATGGCTCGGGAAGGCAGGGCTCAGGAAGGCATGGCTGTGGAAGAAATTCTTGGGTAGACAGGGTTGTGGAAGGAAAAGCTCGGAAAGACAAAGCTGTGGAAGGCAGGGCTCAGGAAGGTAGGGCTGTGGAAGGCAGAGCTCGGTAAGACAGGGCGGTGGGAGAAGGGCTCGGGAAGACAGGGCTGAAGAAGGAAGGGCTCAGGAAGGTAGGGCTGTGGAAGGCAGAGCTCGGTAAGACAGGGCTGTGGAAGAAGGGCTCAGGAAGACAGGGCTGAAGAAGGAAGGGCTCATGCTTGTGGAAGGAAGAGCTCAGTAAGACAGGGCTGTGGAAGAATGGATCAGGAAGACAGAGCTGTGGAAGGAAGGGCTCATGCTTGTGGAAGGAAGAGCTCAGTAAGACAGGGCTGTGGAAGAATGGATCAGGAAGACAGAGCTGTGGAAGGAAGAGCTTGGGAAGACAGGGCTTGGGAAGGCAGGGCTGTGGGAGGAAGAGCTCGGGAAGACAAAGCTGTGGAAGGCAGGGCTCAGGAAGGTAGGGCTGTGGAAGGCAGAGCTCGGTAAGACAGGGCTGTGGAAGAAGGGCTCGGGAAGACAGAGCTGAAGAAGGAAGGGCTCATGCTTGTGGAAGGAAGAGCTCAGTAAGACAGGGCTGTGGAAGAATGGATCAGGAAGACAGAGCTGTGGAAGGCAGGGCTCAGGAAGGTAGGGCTGTGGGAGGAAGAGCTCGGGAAGACAGGACTGTGGAAGGCAGAGCTCCAGAAAGGCTGCATTTAGAAAACATGGCTGTGGAAGGCAGGGCTCGAGAAGACATGGCTGTGGAATGAAGAGCTCAGGCAGGGCTCAGGAAATAATGGCTCAGGAAGGAAGGTCTCATGAAGGCAGAGGCTGTGGAAGGCAGTGCCCAGGAAAGAAGGGGTCAGGAATACAGGGCTGTGGAAGGAAGGGCTCAGGAAGGAATTTCTCTTTAATGTAGGGCTGTGAAAGGCAGGACTCATGAAGGCAGGGATCAGGAAGGAATGGCTAAGGGAGTAAGGGGTCGTGAAGGCAGGGCTGCAGAAGGAAGGGCTCAGGAAGGCAGCGCTGTGGAAGACAGGGCTCAGGAAGGCAGGGCTGTGGAAGTAGGGATCAGGAAGGCAGGGCTGTGGAAGTAGGGATCAGGAAGGCAGCGCTGTGGAAGACAGGGCTCAGGAAGGCAGGGCTGTGGAAGTAGGGATCAGGAAGGCAGGGCTGTGGAAGAAGGGCTCAGAAAGACAGGGCTGTGGAAGGAAGAGCTCGGGAAGACAGGGCTTGGGAAGGCAGGGCTGTGGGAGGAAGAGCTCAGGAAGGCAGGGCTCCAGAAGACAGGGCTGTGGAAGAAAGAGCTTTGGAAGGCATGGCTGTGGAAAACAGGGCTCAAAAAGGCTGCACTCAGAAGACATGGCTGTGGAAGGCAGGGCTCAGGAAAACATGGCTGTGGAAGGCAGGGCTCAGAAAGACATGGCTGTGGAAGGAAGAGCTCAGGCAGGGCTCAGGAAATAATGGCTCAGGAAGGAAGGTCTCATGAAGGCAGAGGCTGTGGAAGGCAGTGCCCAGGAAAGAAGAGGTCAGAAATACAGGGCTGTGGAAGGCAGGACTCATGAAGGCAGGTATCAGGAAGGAATGGCTAAGGTAGTAAGGGTTCGTGAAGGCAGGGCTCAGCAATGAATGGCTCAGGATTAAAGGGCTCAGCAATAAATGGCTCATGAAGGCAGGGCTGCAGAAGGAAGGGCTCGGGAAGGCATAGCTGTGGAAGGCGGGCTCGAGAAGACATGGGGAAGACACACCCTCATATAGACTACCCCTCCCCCCAATAATACAGGATAATACAACAAAGAAATGCCCCTACCCTCCCACACCCTCATATAGATAATCCCCAAATATAGGATACTGTAATACACCAAAGAAATGTCCCTGAATGACAAGGCCCAGCTCTCCCTCAACAAATACAGGTACATTTTGCAGATAGTACTCAAAGGTAACAATAATAAAAAATAAGTAGTACACTATCCTTAGCAAAACAGAAACCGCAGGATACATAAAGAGGCACATTGGTAGGGAAAATAATAAAAAGAAAAAAGGAGGAAAATAGGGCGTCTCAAATTGCAATGTGGCATTAAACATTAGTCCGACCAGGTTTTAAAATAAAAAATGGAGTGTGGCGTATTACAAAGGTCATATCCAGTCACTTGGTGATACATAGGGATATTCCCAGGAAAACCAAACGGCGAAATCCAGAAACGCAAATCTGCTGTCAGGAGAAACGGAGGAAGTGTTGGATGGAGGAAGCCAGAAACCCCTGCAAGCTGGGCAGACAATTGGAGGGGACCCCACATGCTGTTGCTTGCCGCTTCCCTTGCCGGTGTCACAAAAACTGTCCTGATAGCCAAGAGTCTCCTCTTTCCTATGGCACCAGTCCGAGTCTCTAGGACGTAGAACCGGAGATATCAGCAGTGGCAAACGCAGGATTCTCGGAAGGGGCTTTCCGCATGAGTGCGCGCGCACACACATACACGCACACACACACACACACACACACACATTCAACAAGAAAAGTGGCCCGCATTATCTTTATAATAAAATCACATCACAACATGTTACAGATTTGGACTATACTCCTATACACACACATCTGTGCATTCATTTATACATACATACACACACACAGTATATATAAATACACACAGCATAAATACATACATACATACAGCATAAATACATACATACATACAGCATACATAAATACACACAGCATAAATACATACATACATACATACATACAGCATACATAAATACACACAGCATAAATACATACATACATACAGCATACATAAATACACACAGCATAAATACATACATACATACATAAATACATACAGCATAAATACATACAGCATAAATGCATAAATACATACATACATACAGCATACATAAATACACACAGCATAAATACATACATACAGCATAAATACATACAGCATAAATGCATAAATACATACATACATACAGCATACATAAATACACACAGCATAAATAAATACATACATACATACATACATACATACACACAGCATAAATACATACATACATACAGCATACATACATACATACACACAGCATAAATACATACATACATACAGCATACATACATACAGCATAAATACATACATACACACAGCATAAATACATACATACATACATACATACATACATACATACATACAGCATAAATACATACATACATACATACATACAGCATACATAAATACACACAGCATAAATACATACATACATACATACAGCATACATACATACATACATACATACACACAGCATAAATACATACATACATACATACAGCATACATAAATACACACAGCATAAATACATACATACACACACAGCATAAATACATACATACATACAGCATAAATACATACATACATACATACATACAGCTTACATAAATACACACAGCATAAATACATACATACAACTCAGGGAGACTTGCATACCATTCTGGGGGCCCAGGAATGGCGCACTATTTTCGGGAGTGTAAGCAATTATGACAAATATACATACACACAAACACACGCATAGTATACATATACAGAGACACACACATTATTCATACACATAGTAGGCATACTGTATATAGAAACAGAGTATACATACACACAGACATAATATACATATAGTGACATACACACAGTATACATACTGTATACAGACACACATATATAGTTTACATCCTGTACACACAGACAGACACACACACACCCATAGTATACATACACAGAGACACATACATACATACATACATACACACACATGTACTATGTATACATGCACACAGCCATCACACAGACATAGTATACATGCATACATACATACAAACTTACTAAGTATACATGCAAACAGCCATCACACAGACATAGTATACACCTACATACATACATACATACATACATATATACATTATATGCACACAGCCATCACACACACATACATACATACATACATACATACATTATATGCACACAGCCATCACACAGACATAGTATACACATACATACATACATACATACATGCATACATACATACATACACACTTACTAAGTATACATGCAAACAGCCATCACACAGACATAGTATACACCTACATACATACATATATACATTATATGCACACAGCCATCACACACACACACACACACACACACATACATACATACATACATACATACATTATATGCACACAGCCATCACTCAGACATAGTATACACATACATACATACATACATACATACATACATACATACATTATATGCACACAGCCATCACACAGACATAGTATACACCTACATACATACAAACATACATACACACTTAATGGGGATTTTTTGTTTGCTCAAGGGAGAGCAAACACAAGACTTGAAAAGGCTTTGTGGGCGCACTATTGTTTATGTATATGAAGTTAATTAAAACTTAACATTTATTTCGATCTATTAATAAATTTAAAAGATTTAAAAGATTTAAAGAGTGGAGTATAAAGGGTGAAAAAGGTAGATGAATGTAAATTTTTAAATTCTCGAGCACCAGTCGTAAAGTATATACAAAGTATAAAATGTTGTGTGATGGTACTTTTTGCTGTTCACACCTTACTCTCCATTCGGCGCATTACGTCCTCATCGACATTGATATATGGACAATGTGATTGTGGGCGAAAATGAATGGTTTGGGTCCCCAGTCGGTTTAAATAACCTATAGGGATATATGTTGCCCCAGCAACAATTTTTGTTGGTATTATCACAGCTTGTATTGCTCATGCAGTAGGCGTGTCCAGTACAATTTGCTTAGGGATACCTCTATTGATACCACACTAGGGGTTCTTCAGGGGTCTCCCACAAGAATACTATTCTGGCCCGTTGGAAAGAAAAGGAGGGGGGGGGTTTGTTAGGGGGGAGGTGGGGAGTGACGGGTTTGGGAAAGAGAACAGGAGGAAGGAAATAGAGGGAGAGATAGAAGCAATGGATGATCTTTGAGGCTCAAATCGACCGATGTGGTCGGTAGATATGGATACTAATGTTACTTAGAAATTCCCCATATCTCTGGATTCTTGACCTGAGATATTAAGTATTATGGGGTTAAATGTCTATCTACTGGATTTGGCTGGCATGCGTGATCAAATGATAGGTGGTTATTGGGGTTTATCCAGTGTCCGCAGTGATATCCACAATGCTGCTGACTCTGCTTCAAGGGTTAATTCAAATGCTGACTTTTGCATGTAATTGCTATCAGAGATTCTGCCAATTAGATGCCTAACTTGGTAAAAATATTAGCTGTTTGCACTAGGGGGGTTATTCTTGTTCACTCTTTCTGACAAAATCCTTCTTAGATGGACAAAACCATGTGCACTGCAGGTGGGGTAGATGTGACATGTGCTGAGAGAATTAGATTTGGGTGGGGTTTTACTTCAAAGTGAGATCTATATTGCAGTGTAAAAATAAAGCAGCCAGTATTTACCCTGCACAGAAACAAAATAACTCACCCAAATCAAATTCTCTCTGCACATTTTACATCTGCCCCCCCTGCAGTGCACATGGTTTTGTCCATCTAAGAAGGATTTTGTCAGAAAGAGTGAACTAGAATAACCCCCATGGTTTGTTAACAAAGTAACAGTTACTGTTTTTTTGCTATGTAACACATGATTTTGTTGGTAGCACTACTATCTAATGAGGGAGTTTCACTCCACTGCAGGTCACAGGTGGAGGAAACTTGTACCAGGGACTCTGCCCTTAATACTGGCAGTAGCACAATATTTGCTGGTGATTTGACAATTACCAATAGTTACAGAGTGAAAAGGTACTTGGAATGCAGCCACCAAGGCCGGTTATAGCTCACAATTAGCTGGTGTAGTACCAATATTGGCTGCTGGCACAAAAATTTGGTTTACAAAATAACAGTCACTGTTGATTTACTATGTTGTATACAAGCGTAGGTAGCAATCCTATCCGATGAAAAGGTTTCACTCCACTGCAGATGACAGATGGAGGAAACGTGCACTTAGGATGCAGCCACCAATGCTGGCTGTTACACACAATCAGCTGCTGAATCAAAAGTCACTAATAGTGGCATCGCCACCCAGGCTGGTAGTTTAACATAATTAGGTTGATGGAGTCACAATCAGTTTAGCAATGTAGTCAGTACAGATTTTTTAGTGTGGCAGATTGTTAGCAGATGAGGAAGTGTCACTCTGCTGCAGAATGCAGACAGAGGACACTGTACCTTGGACGCCGCCGCCGGGCGTCTGGGCTTGAAGTCTGGGTAGAGTCGCAGTGTGGGGGGTCTCTGATGATGGTCACGCCACTGCTGTGGTTGCTGGGGTGTCCGCTAGACACGTGTTTCGCCGGGATCGTCTTCTTCAGTATGCGCCATACCATCGTGACCATCATCAGAGACCCCCCACACTGCGACTCTGCCCAGACGCCCGGCGGCGGCGTCCAAGGTACAGTGTCCTCTGTCTGCAGAGTGACACTTCCTCATCTGCATTGGTGGCTGCATCCTAAGTGCAAGTTTCCTCCATCTGTCATCTGCAGTGGAGTGAAACTCCCTCATTGGATAGTAGTGCTACCAACAAAATCGTGTGTTACATAGCAAAAAAACAGTACGTGTTATTTTGTTAACAAACCTTGTGCAAACAGCTAATATTTGTACCAAGTTAGGCATCTAATTGGCAGAATCTCTGATAGCAATTACATGCAAAAGTCAGCATTTGAATTAACCCTTGAAGCAGAGTCAGCAGCATTGTGGATATCACTGCGGACACTGGATAAACCCCAATAACCACCTATCATTTGATCACACATGCCAGCCAAATCCAGTAGATAGACATTTAACCCCATAATACTTAATATCTCAGGTCAAGAATCCAGAGATATGGGGAATTTCTAAGTAACATTAGTATCCATATCTACCGACCACATCGGTCGATTTGAGCCTCAAAGATCATCCATTGCTTCTATCTCTCCCTCTATTTCCTTCCTCCTGTTCTCTTTCCCAAACCCGTCACTCTCCACCTCCCCCCTAACAACCCCCCCCCCTCCTTTTCTTTCCAACGGGCCAGAATAGTATTCTTGTGGGAGACCCCTGAAGAACCCCTAGTGTGGTATCAATAGAGGTATCCCTAAGCAAATTGTACTGGACACGCCTACTGCATGAGCAATACAAGCTGTGATAATACCAACAAAAATTGTTGCTGGGGCAACATATATCCCTATAGGTTATTTAAACCGACTGGGGACCCAAACCATTCATTTTCGCCCACAATCACATTGTCCATATATCAATGTCGATGAGGACGTAATGCGCCGAATGGAGAGTAAGGTGTGAACAGCAAAAAGTACCATCACACAACATTTTATACTTTGTATATACTTTACGACTGGTGCTCGAGAATTTAAAAATTTACATTCATCTACCTTTTTCACCCTTTATACTCCACTCTTTAAATCTTTTAAACCTTGGCTACCTTATATTAATAGATCGAAATAAATGTTACGTTTTAATTAACTTCATATACATAAACAATAGTGCGCCCACAAAGCCTTTTCAAGTCTTGTGTTTGCTCTCCCTTGAGCAAACAAAAAATCCCCATTCAGTTGCTATACTGAAATCGTGGGTTCACCACCGGGATGCAGTTAAAATACCGGCGGTCGGGATCCCGGCTTTCAGAATCCCGACCGCCGAAATCCCGACCGCCGAAATCCCGACACATTCTCCCTCCGTGGGTGTCCACGACACCCCTGGAGGGAGAATAAATTAGTATGCCGAGCGTAGCGAGGCACCGGGCCCGCTGTGTGGTGAGCGCAGCGAGCCCGCAAGGGGGGGGGGGCGATCCACGTCCCCCCCCTTGTCGGCATTCCGGCTGTCGGGATTCCGGCGTCGGGATTCTGAACGCCGGGATTCAGTACTGAATCTGCACCACCAACCACATGACTATTAGAATCTCACTTAGTATAGTCTTAATGTTGGTCCTTCAGAAATTGTTAAACAAACACTAAAAGTCTGTGCGGTTCCAAACCCCACCCTGCATACATACACACTTACTAAGTATACATGCACACAGCCATCACACAGACATAGTATACATACATACAGACATACATACATACACACTTACTAAGTATACATGCACACAGCCATCACACAGACATAGTATACATACATACATACACACTTACTAAGTATACATGCACACAGCCATCACACAGACATAGTATACAAACATACAGACATACATACAAACTTACTAAGTATACATGCACACAGCCATCACACAGACATAGTATACACCTACATACATACATACATACATACATACATTATATGCACACAGCCATCACACAGACATAGTATACACCTACATACATATATACACACTTACTAAGTATACATGCACACAGCCATCACACAGACATAGTATACACCTACATACATACATACATACATACATACATTATATGCACACAGCCATCACACAGACATAGTATACACCTACATACATACATACATACATTATATGCACACAGCCATCACACAGACATAGTATACACCTACATACATACATACATTATATGCACACAGCCATCACACAGACATAGTTTACACATACATACATATATACACACTAAGTATACATGTACACAGCCATCACACAGACATAGTATACACATACTGTCACAAATTGCACTGGACTACCTGCCTATTCAGCTCGGGAATTGGCTAGACCTAACGCAGAGGTGCGGAGTCTAACCGTGCCGAGGGTTTTCTGCCAGTGACCCCTCCAATTGGGATTTGGGCTTCTGCGGCACTCGACACGTCGGTCGCGGTCCTCTGGTTATCTCCTCTCTTTATCTCCTACAGCGTAATTTCTCTCTGCAGGTTGAAATTTCTTGGAGAAGAAACCACAGGCGTACCATTTGTTAGCTTCATCTTTTTGAGAAAGAACTGCCCCCACCCCTACTGAAGATGCATCTACTTCCACAAAGAAGGGTTTGTCAGGGTTAGGCCGCCTTAAGATGGGTGCAGAAAGAAAGAGTTGCTTGAGTAATGAAAAGGCTTGCTTAGCCTCAGAAGGCCACTCCTTGGTATTCTCGCCTTTGCGAGTGAGCTTGGTTATAAGGGCTACCACAGAAGAGTAACCCTTTATGAACTGTCGGTAAAAATTGCAAAAACCCAAAAAGCGTTGAATGGACTTTAACCCTACCGGTTGTGGCCAGTCAGAGATTGCAGACAATTTCTTTGGGTCCATCCGTAATTCTGACCCAGTAACAATGAACCCCAAGAAAGGCATCTCTTGTTGTTCGAATGAGCATTTTTCTAGTTTGCAATACAACCGGTGCTTACGAAGACGAACTAGAACTTCTTGAACATGCTGCTGATGTGCATGAAGGTTCCTTGAAAAAATTAAGATGTCGTCCAGGCAGACAATTACAAATTTGTTCAAAAGATCTTGGAAGATATGGTTCATGTATCTCTGGAAGACTGCCGGGGTGTTGCTCAAGCCAAACGGCATCACCAAGTACTCAAAGTGTCCATCTCGCGTATTGAAGGCTGTCTTCCACTCATCTCCTGACCTAATTCAGATCAAATTATATGCCCCGCGAAGATCCAGTTTTGTGAAAAAACGAGCCCCTTTGATTTTCTCAAAGAGTTCAGAGATGAGAGGAAGAGGAAAACGATCCTTCACCGTGATGGCATTGAGACCCCTATAATCAATACAAGGCCTGAGACCCCCGTCTTTTTTCTTGACAAAAAACAGACCCGCTCCCGCTGGTGACTTGGACTCCCTGATAAAACCCCGCTCCAAATTATCCTTAATATACTCAGAGACTGCCTGAGACTCTGCCATGGACAATGGAAACACTCGACCCCGAGGAGGACATTTCCCAGGAACTAAATCTATGGCGCAATCCCAGATCCTATGGGCTGGTAGCTTCTCCGCTTCTTTCTTGCTGAACACATCCGCAAAGGCTTGATAAGCGATTGGAAGCTTGAGGCCGGTTCCCAGTTTGGAGGAAGATATAGAACAAGAATATCGTTTGACCTGTTCAAGGCATCGCCCCTGACAACCCTGCCCCCAAGCCAACACTTGAGGACGCTTCCAGTCCAGTACAGGTGAATGCAGTTGCAGCCATGGCAATCCCAAAATGATGGGATTCTCTGCTGAAGGGAGCACGAAGAAGGAAATGGACTCTTGATGAAGAATCCCTACTCTCATCAGTACTGCTGAAGTATTGGAGCGGATGCTTGAAAAGGGCAACCTATTGCCATCTACTCCTATGATGTGTAGGGGATTCGTCAGTCCGTGACACGGGACTCCCAAGCGTTTAGCTGTGTCTGCAGTGATAAAGTTACCATCCGCGCCGGAGTCTAGGAACGCTTTGAAGACCAAGGAAGAGTTCCCATAAGTAAGGGTTACATCGATGGTGAACCCAATTGCGGACACTTGAGAAGAGGTATATGATAGTGTGCCTAATCTGACCCCCTTACAATCAGTTAGGCCTTGTCGTTTCCCGGACGCTTAGGGCAAGCAGAGAGGAGATGACCTGACTCCCCGCAGTACAGACACAGTCGATTTTTGAATCTTCGCTCTCTTTCTGCGAAAGGAAGGCGAGCTTTCCCAATCTGCATGGGTTCCTCCAATTGTTGACTTGCCACGGAAGCCGATGCTGACGGTGGGCTAGTTGGAGGAATAAATCGGGGTGCCAACTTGAAACTGTACTTCTGGGATTGTTCCCTCTCCTTGTCCCTCTCTTGGTAACGGAGGTCCACCCGTGTACATAAGGAAATGAGGTCGTCCAAAGAAGTCGACGGCTCCCGACCTGCCAACTCATCCTTAATCTTCTCAGATAGCCCCTGTGTGAAGGTGGCCATCAGAGCCTCCTCGTTCCACCCTAACTCGGATGCGAGGGTCCTGAACTGAACCGTGTATTTTCCCACAGTCTGGGTTCCCTGTCTCAGCCGAAGAATGGCTGAAGCGGCGGACGTCACCCGGCCCGGTTCGTCAAACACCTTACGGAACTCGGTGATGAATTCAGTGATGTTATTATTCACCGCGTGATCTTTCTCCCAGAGTGGGGAGGCCCAGGACAGAGCTTGACCCGAGAGTAGCGAAATCATGTAGGCTACCTTCGCTCTATCCGACGGGAAGGATGCTGCCTGTATTTCAAATTGGATAAGGCACTGATTCAGAAATCCCCGACACTCCTTAGGATTCCCATTGAATTTAGCTGGGTTCGGAATGCGAAGTGAAGGAGCACTTGCTGCGACCACCGGGGGAAGTGGAGCTGGGGGGGCTTCAATACGTTGCATCAAGGTCTGCAGACATTGCATGATCTGTGCCTGATCCTGTTCCTGCAGAACAGATGCTCCAGAAGCTCCTTTGGAGACGGACCGGCCGCTGGATCCATATTTATGGGCCAGAGTATTCTGTCACAAATTGCACTGGACTACCTGCCTATTCAGCTTGGGAATTGGCTAGACCTAACGCAGAGGTGCGGAGTCTAACCGTGCCAAAGGGTTTTCTGCCAGTGACCCCTCCAATTGGGATTTGGGCTTCTGCGGCACTCGACACGTCGGTCGCGGTCCTCTGGTTAGGTTTCCCTTTATGAGCTGGAGGCTGGGAGTAGATAATATGGAGAGGCGGTCGTCTAGCCGGGTCGGTATCTATGCGGTCAGTTAGGAGCCCAGGGGAGAGGCAAAGGAGGTCCAAGACAAGCCGGGTCATACACGGGAGACACTGGTTGCGGTACACTGGGATGAGACGGAGGAATAGTCGAGAGCAAGCTGGGGTCATACACGGAGAGGTCACAAGTGGAGTACAAGGGGTTAAGCGGGAGAATCGTCAGTAACAAGCCGGATCAATAACAGTAGTAATGGAGACAAGCACTTAAGCACAGTAACGCTGGAGTAGGTGTGAGCCTATACTCTGGCGGGGTTTACCTGACAGGGACTTCTTTTTATCCCTGCAGGCAAAACCCCTAATTTCCTGCCTGTACCTTTAAAAGTGCATGAGAGCGGCGCGCGCCCCTAGTGAGCGCGCACCCGCCTGCCCGACAGAGCCCTGCTTCCTGTTTCCCTCGGCACCGCCGGGAAACCACTGCTGACAGCGGGGACCCCAGCGCCCTGACCCGGACAGCCCCGCACGCAACCCCAGACCTGCCGCTGAGCCCGGAGAGGGCGCCCGCACCACCCACGCCCCCGGACCCGGTAAGTGACCACCGCAGTCCGGGAGGCTGTGACACATACATACATACATACATACATACATACATACATTATATGCACACAGCCATCACACAGACATAGTATACACCTACATACATACATACATACATACACACACACTTACTAAGTATACATGCACACAGCCATCACACAGACATAGTATACATACATACATACATACACACACACTTACTAAGTATACATGCACACAGCCATCACACAGACATAGTATACACATACATACATACATACATACATTATATGCACACAGCCATCACACAGACATAGTATACACCTACATACATACATACATACATACATACATACATACATACACACTTACTAAGTATACATGCACACAGCCATCACACAGACATAGTATACACCTACATACATACATACATACATACATACATACATTATATGCACACAGCCATCACACAGACATAGTATACACATACATACATACATACATACATACATACATACATTATATGCACACAGCCATCACACAGACATAGTATACACCTACATACATACATACATACATACATACATACATACACACTTACTAAGTATACATGCACACAGCCATCACACAGACATAGTATACACCTATATACATACATACATACATACATACATTATATGCACACAGCCATCACACAGACATAGTATACACATACATACATACATACATACATACATACATTATATGCACACAGCCATCACACAGACATAGTATACACATACATACATACATACATACATACATACATACATTATATGCACACAGCCATCACACAGACATAGTATACACATACATACATACATACATACATACACACTTACTAAGTATACATGCACACAGCCATCACACAGACATAGTATACATACATACAGACATACATACAAACTTACTAAGTATACATGCACACAGCCATCACACAGACATAGTATACATACATACAGACATACATACAAACTTACTAAGTATACATGCACACAGCCATCACACAGACACCTGTTTCACATAAAAATAATAATTATCCAGCATAATTTACTACGGCACATAAGCCAGCACAATTTATTATAGATCCTTCCACCCCCATCCCATAAATGGGCTCACCCGGCCAGCAAAATGTATTACACACCTGCAGGGTCTGGTCTGGCAGTAACGAGGCAATCACCTGCCATATTTTGGTAGCTAAACCTTCCATAAGAACCCAGTTCTGAGCTGATTGGACTACCAAAATTAGAGAAATTAAGCTTTAAGTCCATTTTAGTTTTTCCATAGGGTTAAACTATAGCAAATTTAATAGCAGCTTTCTTTTACACCAGTGCTGCTGACAATGTAACACATGCTGGACTATATAATTAGAGAAGGACAGATATCATTCCAACCAGCAGCTCATTGGCCGTATTGGCTACGGGATTTAGACGCTCACACAACTTCCCCATTGTCCGTGTTTTAGCCAGCGTAATGAGACGCTGCTTAATGCTGGCTGGTCACCTCCACCTCTCCCCTCCCCATTCCCCCTCCCCTGGGAGGAAGCCAGCGTAATGAGACGCTGCTTAATGCTGGCTGGTCACCTCCACCTCTCCCCTCCCCATTCCCCGTCCCCTGGGAGGAAGCCAGCGTAATGAGACGTTGCTTAATGCTGGCTGGTCACCTCCACCTCTCCCCTCTCCATTCCCCCTCCCCTGGGAGGAAGCCAGCGTAATGAGACGCTGCTTAATGCTGGCTGGTCACCTCCACCTCTCCCCTCTCTATTCCCCCTCCCCTGGGAGGAAACCAGCGTAATGAGACGCTGCTTAATGCTGGCTGGTCACCTCCACCTCTCCCCTCTCCATTCCCCCTCCCCTGGGAGGAAGCCAGCGTAATGAGACGTTGCTTAATGCTGGCTGATCACCTCCACCTCTCCCCTCCCCATTCCCCCTCCCCTGGGAGGAAGCCAGCGTAATGAGACGTTGCTTAATGCTGGCTGATCACCTCCACCTCTCCCCTCCCCATTCCCCCTCCCCTGGGAGGAAGCCAGTGTAATGAGACGTTGCTTAATGCTGGCTGGTCACCTCCACCTCTCCCCTCTCCATTCCCCCTCCCCTGGGAGGAAGCCAGCGTAATGAGACGCTGCTTAATGCTGGCTGGTCACCTCCACCTCTCCCCTCTCTATTCCCCCTCCCCTGGGAGGAAACCAGCGTAATGAGACGCTGCTTAATGCTGGCTGGGCACCTCCACCTCTCCCCACCCCATTCCCTCTCCCCTGGGAGGAAGCCATCGTAATGAGACGCTGCTTAATGCTGGCTGGTCACCTCCACCTCTCCCCACCCCATTCCCCCTCCCCTGAGAGGAAGCCAGCGTAATGAGACGCTGCTTAATGCTGGCTGGTCACCTCCACCTCTCCCCTCTACATTCCCCCTCCCCTGGGAGGAAGCCAGCGTAATGAGACGCTGCTTAATGCTGGCTGGGCACCTCCACCTCTCCCCTCCCCATTCCCCCTCCCCTGAGAGGAAGCCAGCGTAATGAGACGCTGCTTAATGCTGGCTGGTCACCTCCACCTCTCCCCTCCCCATTCCCTCTCCCCTGAGAGGAAGCCAGCGTAATGAGACGCTGCTTAATGCTGGCTGGTCACCTCCACCTCTCCCCTCCCCATTCCCTCTCCCCTGAGAGGAAGCCAGCGTAATGAGACGCTGCTTAATGCTGGATGGTCACCTCCACCTCTCCCCTCCCCAGTCCCCCTCCCCTGGGAGGAAGCCAGCGTAATGAGACGCTGCTTAATGCTGGCTGGTCACCTCCACCTCTCCCCTCCCCATTCCCTCTCCCCTGAGAGGAAGCCAGCGTAATGAGACGCTGCTTAATGCTGGCTGGGCACCTCCACCTCTCCCCTCCCCATTCCCCCTCCCCTGGGAGGAAGCCAGCGTAATGAGACGCTGCTTAATGCTGGCTGGTCACCTCCACCTCTCCCCTCCCCATTCCCCCTCCCCTGGGAGGAAGCCAGCGTAATGAGACGCTGCTTAATGCTGGCTGGTCACCTCCACCTCTCCCCACCCCATTCCCCCTCCCCTGGGAGGAAGCCAGCGTAATGAGACGCTGCTTAATGCTGGCTGGGCACCTCCACCTCTCCCCTCCCCATTCCCCCTCCCCTGAGAGGAAGCCAGCGTAATGAGACGCTGCTTAATGCTGGCTGTTCACCTCCACCTCTCCCCTCTCCATTCCCCCTCCCCTGGGAGGAAGCCAGCGTAATGAGACGCTGCTTAATGCTGGCTGGTCACCTCCACCTCTCCCCTCTCCATTCCCCCTCCCCTGGGAGGAAGCCAGCGTAATGAGACGCTGCTTAATGCTGGCTGGTCACCTCCACCTCTCCCCTCCCCATTCCCCCTCCCCTGAGAGGAAGCCAGCGTAATGAGACGCTGCTTAATGCTGGCTGTTCACCTCCACCTCTCCCCTCTCCATTCCCCCTCCCCTGGGAGGAAGCCAGCGTAATGAGACGCTGCTTAATGCTGGCTGGTCACCTCCACCTCTCCCCTCTCCATTCCCCCTCCCCTGGGAGGAAGCCAGCGTAATGAGACGCTGCTTAATGCTGGCTGGTCACCTCCACCTCTCCCCTCCCCATTCCCCCTCCCCTGGGAGGAAGCCAGCATAATGAGATGTTGCTTAATGCTGGCTGGTCACCTCCACCTCTCCCCTCTCCATTCCCCCTCCCCTGGGAGGAAGCCATCGTAATGAGACGCTGCTTAATGCTGGCTGGTCACCTCCACCTCTCCCCTCCCCATTCCCCCTCCCCTGGGAGGAAGCCAGCGTAATGAGACGTTGCTTAATGCTGGCTGGTCACCTCCACCTCTCCCCTCCCCATTCCCCCTCCCCTGGGAGGAAGCCAGCGTAATGAGACGCTGCTTAATGCTGGCTGGGCACCTCCACCTCTCCCCTCCCCATTCCCCCTCCCCTGAGAGGAAGCCAGCGTAATGAGACGTTGCTTAATGCTGGCTGGTCACCTCTCCCCTCCCCATTCCCCCTCCCCTGGGAGGAAACCAGCGTAATGAGACGCTGCTTAATGCTGGCTGGTCACCTCCACCTCTCCCCTCCCCATTCCCCCTCCCCTGGGAGGAAGCCATTGTAATGAGACGCTGCTTAATGCTGGCTGGTCACCTCCACCTCTCCCCTCCCCATTCCCCCTTCCCTGGGAGGAAACCAGCGTAATGAGACGCTGCTTAATGCTGGCTGGTCACCTCCACCTCTCCCCTCCCCATTCCCCCTCCCCTTGGAGGAAACCAGCGTAATGAGACGCTGCTTAATGCTGGCTGGTCACCTCCACCTCTCCCCTCCCCATTCCCCATTCCCCCTCCCCTGGGAGGAAACCAGCGTAATGAGACGCTGCTTAATGCTGGCTGTTCACCTCCACCTCTCCCCTCCCCATTCCCCCTCCCCTGGGAGGAAACCAGCGTAATGAGACGCTGCTTAATGCTGGCTGGTCACCTCCACCTCTCCCCTCCCCATTCCCCATTCCCCCTCCCCTGGGAGGAAACCAGCGTAATGAGACGCTGCTTAATGCTGGCTGGTCACCTCCACCTCTCCCCTCCCCATTCCCTCTCCCCTGGGAGGAAGCCAGTGTAAATACTGTAAATTGTGTCCAAGTCCCTTAGCCAGAGACTCCTGCAAGATGGGCAGACAATTAGAGGGGACCCCACCCGTGGTTGCTTGCCACTTCCCTTGCTTGTGTCACGTAAACTAGTAGTCAGTCAGGCTTAAAGCCAAAACACTGTGCTCCATACACGTTTTCCTATTTGAGTACTAAGTAGCACATTGCGTACTAAGTAGCATGCACAGCTTTTATTGTTTTGTACTGTAGCGGCTACAGCTATACAGTAAATGACAAGTTTCTATGGTTAGTATTATGTCTAATATAGGTCTTCTAGGGATAATATTATATCTAGGTATGTGTCTTCTAAGGTTAGGTGGGGATAAGCTTCTAGTGTCACCCCTGTTAGTAAAAAACCAGCGCAGGAGATCTATTAGTGACTGGAGTCAATGAGAGTCCCTTAATCTGAGATAGATAAGTTCCTTATAAATAAGTACATACTCCAATTTAGGTACATCAAGTTATACTCTTATCATGCTTTCCCTTATTCTCCATTCAATTCCCTGCATGAGTCTCATGAATCTATAGCTTCCAAATGACATTCCAATATCACTACAGTTATGGGGTCTGGGTTCAATACCAACAGAAGTAGGGAAACCTTGATTCAATTATCCAGAAGGTTCCCTGCCTATTCTCACAAGGCTATAACTTTCCAATAGACTCAAATATAACTGCAAAGTGTGGAGCTGGGATTCAGATATAGACAGTAATGGAGAAATCTCCAGTCTGTCAGCAAATATGACAAAAAAGTCAAAAATAATTTTTCAAAATGATACTCATCGTGTGTCTGCTTCGTAATAGTGCCGTAGATGGCAGCCTTCCCACCGTGACTGCCCCTCCTGCCTGGACGCGCGTTTCGCCTCTGCTTGTTCACCAGTGTATGTTTTTGTGTAATATCATGTCTATTTAAGCCACCCAGGTTTCGCGGGTCGACCGTATCAGTGTCTTCATTGGTTAAGCCCCCTCTGTACCTCCCGCAATCATTGGGAGTTGGAGTATGCTTGTCCGTGTATCTACCTATCATTGCTCAGTCTGGTGTCACGTGACATCTCATTACGTTAGACGTCTTTACGTGAGCCCTGTGTTACACGGCCGCTTCCCCGTCCTTGGCAACAGGTTCCATGTGACGTCACCGCGTCTTGCTTCTGGGTGTGACCGCAATGTATGCGGCCGCGTCCCTGAGCACAGTAACGGTCTCTATGTGTTTGCGTCATCAATACGGACGTAGGTCACGTGATGCGAAGCCGTATTCACGGCCGTGACAGCTATCCCTTTATCATGCCCACGTGATATCACGTTCAATACGCGTATCACTGGATGTAATCTCCCTGTGGTGTCGTAACCTAGGTTACTGATAGCGTCTCTCCATACTCCCATATTGTTCTATGGTAATGTAATGGATCTTAGTTGTTTGATATGATTGAGTACATGTATTGTTTTTATCATGAGCGTTATGATCTATTTGACTTATTTCCCATCTGCCTCCTTCTATTTAGCTTTATTTCTAATTAGAAAATTTGTTGATATAATGGTTAATAATATTCCCTCAGGGGTCTATAATGTTATGGGACTGGAGGGATACTTCAAATTATTCAGATCTCCTGTCCTTGTTTTTGGGACCAATTTTTTGGACTAATAATGATCCTCGTTAGCTCTATGTATTCTTATCAAGATTCAATTTCTGTAATTTTTATTGTCTAACATGTCAAAGAGCCCCTAAAGTCTATATGATATTCATTTCATATTATTGTATTATTGTATATATCTTGCATATGCTAATTGCATAGTTTATTGGAGTGCCTAGTTACTTAGTAGAATGTTTGACAAGTGAAAATAATTTGTGTGGTAAAAATGTGTAAAAAATATGTATTAATGGTTAGGTGCAAAAAAACGTGCAACAAAAGCAAGGACCAAAAAGGAGACAGGGAAAAGAAAAGGGAAGAAAGGGAGAAAAGGAAAAGAAAAAGAAGAAGGGGGGGGGGGGGGGTAAAAAGACACACAGGAGAGGGAAGAGAAAGAAAAAAGAGGAAACAAGGCCCCTTAACGGTATCATGTTAAGTGCGGTGCTAGAATATTAAGTGAATTTATACGATGAAGGTGATTTGTATTTGTGATACGCAAATATTATCTGTTAAAGTGCTTGATACTCAGAATATGCCTATGCTAACTGAGTGTATATTTTTTTAGGATTATTTATACAAATATGTGCATAATTTTTCTTTGTGCTAAGTTTTACTTGTAAGTTAGGTGATTTGTGAGTTGTGATATGTAGTATATGAAATGATAATTCTAGAGTCCATCTCATTCTATAGACCCTACACCGGACGTCTATTTGGAAAGGACGAAAGATGGAGGGAGTCTTTTCTCTTTTCTGTTATTATAGGATTATTCCAGATGATACTTATAATCCTTATAGGTTTTACAGGAATGCTTGATAATTTTTATATTCGTTTAGTCCTAGGGGTGCTAGGGCATTGTGTAAAAAGGTCCATTCACTCTCCCTCTGTAGGAGATTCTTTTGAAGGTCCCCCCCTCTGATGCCTAGTTTCACTCATTCTAGGCCGATGACTCTGGTTCCCTTGAATGAGTTTTTATGATATCGGTGGTAATGTCGAGCGACTGATGTTAACTTCTTAAATTTTGCTAGGTCGGATAGTGTGTTTCTTACTGAGCCAGCGTGTTCTAGGATTCTTTGTTTTAGGGTTCTTGTTGTCATCCCAACGTATTTCATATTGCAGGGGCATATAATGCAATATATAACCCCTGTGGATTTGCAGTTGATGTATTGCCGAATCTTCAATCGGTTGCCATAGCGATCTTGCACCTCTCCACATTTTTGCATGTATTCACATGCTTTGCAACCTCCACATGCATAGGATCCCTCCGCGATGTCTTGTTTTTGACGATTCTTTACAAAATGGCTGTGAACCAATTCGTCCCTCAGGTTTTTAGACCTACGCCAGCTCATCACTACTTTTGGGTCCAAAATCCCAGATAGATCTTCATCCAATAATAGTACCGACCAATGCTCCTGGATAATCTGCTGTATTTCTTTCCATTCATTGCAGTAACTGCCTACAAATCTAATTTTGTTGGCATTGATTTTTTCTTTCTTTTTTTGAGAAGACTAGGGACTCCCTGTTAGTTTGAGTGACCGTCCTCTTTGCTCTCTTTATGGATCTTTTGCTATACCCTCTCTCTTGTAGTCTTATTGTGAGGTCTTGGCATTGCTCCTTGAAGACTTTCTGGTCTGAGCAGTTTCTCCGCACACGTAGGAACTCCCCTTTTGGGAGATTCTCCACTGTTGGGGGAAAATGAGAGCTAGTTTGATGTAGTATAGAGTTAGTTGATGTTTGTTTCCTATATAGCTGGGTCTGGATGATCCCATCCTTCCCTCTGTAGATGTTAAGATCCAGAAATGGAACTGATTCTGAGCTGATATGGTGGGTCAGTTTAATGTTTAACTCATTTAGATTCAAGATGTTGATGAATTCCAGAAGCATCCGTTGATCTCCTTCCCATATCAGTAATATATCGTCGATATACCGCCACCACGCTATCATGTGGCTGGTATATCGATCATTCTGGTCACTAAACACTAGTTCCCGTTCCCACCAACCTAAAAATAAATTGGCATACGTGGGGGCACAAGCAGCCCACATTGAGGTACCTCTGGTCTGCAAAAAATACTGGTCATTGAATGTGAAGTAGTTGCGAGATAGTATAAAATCCAAGAGGTCTGTCAGGAATTTGTGAAATTCACTATGTCCTTCCATCTGTAAGAAGTAAGCGACTGCTGCTAGGCCATTTGAGTGTTCAATGCTTGTATACAAGGACTCCACGTCCAATGTCACAAGTATATGATTGTCTTCAAGTTTTATATCGTTGAGTTTAAGTAGCACGTCTGCTGTATCTTGTATGTAGGAAGGTAGTCCTAAAACATGATGGCGTAGATGCTGATCAATGAAGATACTCGGGTTCTCTGACATACCCCCTATTCCCGAGACAATCGGGCGGCCTGGTGGCTCTAAGATGTTCTTATGAACCTTCGGCAGAAGGTAAAATGTTGGGGTCTTAGGATGATCAGGTTTGAGGTAATCATACTCTTGTTGGAGAATGACTCCATTTCCAAGAGCTTTATTTAGGATCCTCATGAGAAGTGTGTTGAAATTTTCCGTGGGGTTAAACAGAATCTTTTTATAACATGTTTTATCTTCCAATTGCCGCAAAGCCTCTTTTTGATACATGTCAGTTGGCCATATGACGACATTGCCGCCTTTGTCAGATGGTTTAATCTGTATGTTATCCCATTCTTTTATTTCTTTTAATGCTTTTGTTTCTTCTTTTAACAGGTTCCTATTGTTATACCTCTTGTTGGTTCTCTCATACAACTGATCAAGGTCACGTGATACTAGTTCCTGGAAAATTCTTACTTGAGGACAGTTGGTGTCCTGGGGGAAGAAATTAGACTTCTTACGGCATAATGGTCTCTTCCGTGGGGTTGGGGACGAATGATCCAGTTCTTCAGACTCCTCTTGCAGTTCTTCTAGCATAGTTAGACATTCTCTATCTTGCTGATCGAATTCCAGCGGGTCAGTTGTCTCACCTTCTTTCTTTCTTGCAGCATAGAATTTTTTTAATAATACTTTTCGTCCGAAAAGTCTCAAATCCCTCTCCCAGTGAAATCGGTTAAAAGATCTTGAGGGGGAAAAAGAGAGTCCCTTTTCTAGTACCGCAATTTGTGGCTTAGTTAATTCCTTGTCAGATAGGTTTATTATTTGCAAGTTGTTATTTACGGGTTCTGTTATTTCTTGACCCTGGCAGGGTATTTGGATGTTCGTTGGTAGCTCCATTCTTGTTGTTTTTTTCTGCTTCTTCCAGCTCCTCCGTACCCTCCTCTTGGGCGGTATCGGGATCTGTCCCCTTGTCCTACATCTAAAAAAGAGGATGGGTCATTTTGAGTTTCCCGTCTATATTCCCTTTCTGGGTTAGTAGATTCGCTATTATCCGAGATGTTCTCTCCTCCTGAAGATTCTGTTTCGGTATAATTCCCCATCCTCCTGGGTTGTTGCGTTCTTCGTCTGTCCGCCATCTTACCCCACTTGAATATATTGCCTGTTTTGTAGTAGCAATACTACAATTGTCTGTGCTAGTCTTCCCCCTTTTTCACCCCACCCCCTTCCTAACGTATAAGATTAACCAGTTCTCTGCAGTACAAGAAATAAGCTTTTACCCTGTATACTGTGTGATCACTGCTGCCGCACAGCTAAGTAAAACGTTCTATGCAGAAGATTATGCTATTGAGACTCTCTCTGAGAGTTTGTACAATGAATATCACTTTATCACCTTAAGTACACGATCAGCTAACCAATTCCATCTATCGTATCACACACTGATTACGCTTACAGCTGATAATGCGTAGTGTTGATTATAATGAAATAATACTCGTGGACATTTGGTCAAATGGAGATCACGGATCTGACCCCGTGCATTATATTATTGATGTCCATAGTGAACGCAAAGGGAGGGGGGGGGGGGGGGTACAGAGTAAAACACAATACAGATATATAAACTACAGAATAGCACAGTACAGCTTATACATGAAATAGAAACATTACTACAATAGATATAACTGCAAGTACCGCTAACACACACAAGGACTGGCACAAATAAGGAACAGCAATTACCGTCAAGGGAAGCAGATACCACGGCCGGATACAAATCCCAGGATCCTGGGTATGTGTTCTGGATAGATCACATAATGGCTCTTGGATCCCGCGCTTGGGCCTTTTAAAGCAAAGGGGTGTGGGGTCAGGTTGGATGATCATTGGGTACAAGAAAGGGGCCTGGGCAACTCTTCATTGGCTCTCAGCTTCACGGGGACGTCTTCCTGTAAATGGGAATCTCATCAGAGCATGCTGGATTCTTTGTCTTTGTTCTTGGGGTGAGGTGGAACAGGGAACTGGTATA
Source organism: Crinia signifera (assembly GCF_055691185.1). Classification (NCBI taxonomy): domain Eukaryota; kingdom Metazoa; phylum Chordata; class Amphibia; order Anura; family Myobatrachidae; genus Crinia; species Crinia signifera. The sequence goes on along the minus strand of NC_139218.1, from coordinate 1,309,417 downwards.
AGCTGGAATTATAGTCATTGTTTCTCAAGCACACTGATTCATCATACAACACAAACTAGGTATCAGTAAGGTCATATATATAGTGATCGTTTCACTATACTGACATTTGCGACTGTTGACGGCAACTGAAACAAGTTAAATCAAAACAACATTTGGGGTTTATTGAGGGAGTTTCACGCAAACAGAAAGAGACAATAGGGAACATATCTTTAAGAATTTAACCATTAATGTTTCAAGTCCGGCCCTGGTAGTAACGTTTAAGCTAATAAGACTCAAGTGGCTCCATGGAATTGCGCAGTGGGCGGTCGTAATATTTAAATGGCGTAGAGCTGCAATTTCGACTTCCATACAGTATTATATCTAGGTAAGCCTCTTCTATTGTTAGTATTATATCTAGGTAAGCTTCTAGGGTTAGTATTATATCTAGGTAAGCCTCTTCTAGTGTTAGTATTATATCAGTATTCTATCTAGGTAAGCCTCTTCTAGTGTTAGTATTATATCAGTATTATATCTAGGTAAGCCTCTTCTAGTGTTAGTATCATATCAGTATTATATCTAGGTAAGCCTCTTCTAGTGTTAGTATTATATCAGTATTATATCTAGGTAAGCCTTTTCTAGTGTTAGTATTATATCAGTATTATATCTAGGTAAGCCTCTTCTAGTGTTAGTATCATATCAGTATTATATCTAGGTAAGCCTTTTCTAGTGTTAGTATTATATCAGTATTATATCTAGGTAAGCCTCTTCTAGTGTTAGTATTATATCTAGGTAAGCCTCTTCTAGTGTTAGTATTACATCTAGGTAAGCCACTTCTAGTGTTAGTATTATATCAGTATTATATCTAGGTAAGCCTCTTCTAGTGTTAGTATTACATCTAGGTGAGCCTCTTCTAGTGTTAGTATTATATCTAGGTAAGCCTCTTCTAGTGTTAGTATTATATCAGTATTATATCTAGGTAAGCTTCTAGGGATATATATCTAGGTAAGCCTCTTCTAGTGTTAGTATTATATCTAGGTAAGCTTCTAGTGTTAGTATTATATCTAGGTAAGCCTCTTCTAGGGTTAGTATTATATCTAGGTAAGCTTCTAGGGTTAGTATTATATCTAGGTAAGCCTCTTCTAGTGTTAGTGTTATATCTAGGTAAGCTTCTGGTGTTAGTATTATGTCTAGGTAAGCTTCTAGGGTTAGTATTATATCTAGGTAAGCTTCTAGGGTTAGTATTATATCTAGGTAAGCCTCTTCTAGTGTTAGTATTATATCTAGGTAAGCCTCTTCTAGTGTTAGTATTATATCTAGGTAAGCTTCTAGTGTTAGTATTATGTCTAGGTAAGCTTCTAGGGTTAGTATTATATCTAGGTAAGCTTCTAGGGTTAGTATTATATCTAGGTAAGCTTCTAGGGTTAGTATTATATCTAGGTAAGCTTCTAGGGTTAGTATTATATCTAGGTAAGCCTCTTCTAGTGTTAGTATTATATCTAGGTAAGCTTCTAGGGTTAGTATTTTATATCTAGGTAAGCCTCTTCTAGTGTTAGTATTATATCTAGGTAAGCTTCTAGGGTTAGTATTATATCTAGGTAAGCCTCTTCTAGTGTTAGTATTATGTCTAGGTAAGCTTCTAGGGTTAGTATTATATCTAGGTAAGCTTCTAGGGTTAGTATTATATCTAGGTAAGCTTCTAGTGTTAGTATTATGTCTAGGTAAGCTTCTAGGGTTAGTATTATATCTAGGTAAGCTTCTAGTGTTAGTATTATATCTAGGTAAGCCTCTTCTAGTGTTAGTATTATATCTAGGTAAGCTTCTAGTGTTAGTATTATGTCTAGGTAAGCCTCTTCTAGTGTTAGTATTATATCTAGGTAAGCTTCTAGGGTTAGTATTATATCTAGGTAAGCCTCTTCTAGTCTTAGTATTATATCTAGGTAAGCTTCTAGTGTTAGTATTATGTCTAGGTAAGCTTTTAGGGTTAGTATTATATCTAGGTAAGCTTCTAGGGTTAGTATTATATCTAGGTAAGCTTCTAGGGTTAGTATTATATCTAGATAAGCTTCTAGTGTTGGTATTATGTCTAGGTAAGCTTCTAGGGTTAGTATTATATCTAGGTAAGCTTCTAGGGTTAGTATTATATCTAGGTAAGCTTCTAGTGTTAGTATTATGTCTAGGTAAGCTTCTAGGGTTAGTATTATATCTAGGTAAGCTTCTAGTGTTAGTATTATATCTAGGTAAGCCTCTTCTAGTGTTAGTATTATATCTAGGTAAGCTTCTAGTGTTAGTATTATGTCTAGGTAAGCCTCTTCTAGTGTTAGTATTATATCTAGGTAAGCTTCTAGTGTTAGTATTATGTCTAGGTAAGCTTCTAGGGTTAGTATTATATCTAGGTAAGCTTCTAGGGTTAGTATTATATCTAGGTAAGCTTCTAGGGTTAGTATTATATCTAGGTAAGCTTCTAGGGTTAGTATTATATCTAGGTAAGCCTCTTCTAGTGTTAGTATTATATCTAGGTAAGCTTCTAGTGTTAGTATTATGTCTAGGTAAGCCTCTTCTAGTGTTAGTATTATATCTAGGTAAGCTTCTAGTGTTAGTATTATGTCTAGGTAAGCTTCTAGGGTTAGTATTATATCTAGGTAAGCTTCTAGGGTTAGTATTATATCTAGGTAAGCCTCTTCTAGGGTTAGTATTACATCTAGGTAAGCTTCTAGGGTTAGTATTATATCTAGGTAAGCCTCTTCTAGTGTTAGTGTTATATCTAGGTAAGCTTCTGGTGTTAGTATTATGTCTAGGTAAGCTTCTAGGGTTAGTATTATATCTAGGTAAGCCTCTTCTAGTGTTAGTTTTGGGACTACAGATAAAAGATTTTGACAAAGAAGTGCGCAATAAAACCTTTATGCAGCTTATCCCAAAAGAACACAGAGTAGAAACACCATATACTACTCAACAGTTATATAGCAAGAAAATAGTGTGTGGATTTGATGGATAGCGCTCAAAAGTAACTATGGAACAAGACAATTACACCGTGTGACTATATGAATAAATCAATACAAAACCAACACAACGTAGATCTGTCTCAAATTCTTCAGTACTCCAGTTCACATGCATACGCAGTGTTTTTAGGTTTCAGGGATTGCAGGGTCTCCGCTTTTAAATAATAAGGGGAGAGAGAATAGAAGCCAACATAGTGCAGATCAATATAAGAAAGTTTGGAATAAACACATTGCACTTACAAATAAGTGACTTGTTTTAAAAGCATAAGACAAGTTTTCCCAGGCATGCAGCAGGCACGAAGGTGTTAAAGCAGGTCTCCAGCTCAGGTCCCTCAATCCGGAAAGGAACCTCAGTATTGGATACACGGCCACCGCAGTATACACTCAGGATCCACAGGTCCAAGAAACGAATGTACATGCTTAACGTGTAACCTTCATCAGAAGCATGTCCCAAATTCCGTAAATGAGCATATATATACCCTTACAGCCCCATAATTACAGCTGTTTGTAATCGCCGCTAACTGGCGTACAGTTTCCGACTTCCTCGCGATGACGCCAATAAAAGATGGTGGTGCTTTCCATTCAGCGAAACTCCGTCACCGCTTGAGTTCCAACTACCGGAAATAGCCGCTGGATAGTGTTATTGGTGGCTCAGCATTTCACAGACAGGAAGCTACTCACTGTCTATCGATAATAATTACTGCTTGGCTCTTTCCTTTATAATGCCGGCTTACAGAGTAAAAACGACATCCCAATTTCATTAAAACATGCTTAATTAAACTACTTTTTTTTTTAACATGCTAAAATCTAAAAACTATATTCACTTTGTCTTGGTTTCATGTTGCATGTAGTTTGTCATACTTTGCAGCTTTTTAATACATAACCTTAATAAAAGGTATATTTTAGGTCTCTATTTAATTTTCTTTTTGGTGCACCACACACGTGACAAACCCTTTTCTGTCCTTATCTAATGTGACCGCCATTACAGTATGGAAGCGACTGGAAAGATGACACAGGACCACAAGAGCGGCATGTTATGATTTTCTTATTGACTTTTTCCCTGTACATGTGTGGAGGGCCCCAAATGCATTGCTTTCCCCAGGGCCTACAATGCTATTAAGACGGCCTGGACTCGGTTTCAGTTATGTCTGTTAAACTGTAAAAGAAAGGGGTATATTGTTGGGGTTAGATTGGTTGTGTAGGAGTAGACTGAGATGTACTTCTATGTGCAGGTTGGGTACATTCCTATATGTCCATCTTCAGTATTTGGTAATGGTCTCTTTGTCTGCAGATGGTAAAGGCAATCCAGGTTTTGCGGATTCACCTTTTAGAGCTGGAAAAAGTCAATGAGCTATGCAAAGATTTCTGTAGCCGCTATATTTCATGTCTCAAAACCAAGATGAACAGTGAGACACTGCTGAGTGGAGATCCGGTCGGACCATATTCTCCAGTACAGGTACATTACTCCTGTATAATACCCTCTGTCACTGATACTACATACCTATCACTGATCGGGGTCACAGCAGGAGCGTACTTCCCAGTACAGTTACATTACTCCTGTATAATACCCTCTGTCACTGATACTACATACCTATCACTGATCGGGGTCACAGCAGGAGCGTACTTCCCAGTACAGTTACATTACTCCTGTATAATACCCTCTGTCACTGATACTACATACCTATCACTGATCGGGGTCACAGCAGGAGTGTACTCCCCAGTACAGGTACATTACTCCTGTATAATGCCCTCTGTCACTGATACTACATACATATCACTGATCGGGGTCACAGCAGGAGTGTACTCCCCAGTACAGTTACATTAGTCCTGTATAATACCCTCTGTCACTGATACTACATACCTATCACTGATCGGGGTCACAGCAGGAGTGTACTTACCAGTACAGGTACATTACTCCTGTATAATACCCTCTGTCACTGATACTACATACCTATTACTGATCGGGGTCACAGCAGGAGCGTACTGCCCAGTACAGTTACATAACTCCCATATAATGCCCTCTGTCACTGATACTACATACATATCACTGATCGGGGTCACAGCAGGAGTGTACTCCCCAGTACAGTTACATTATTCCTGTATAATGCCCTCGGTCACTGATATTACATACCTATTACTGAGCGGGCACACAGCAGGAGCGTACTCCCCAGTACAGGTACATTATTCCCATATAATACCCTCTGTCACTGATACTACATACCTATTACTGATCAGGGTCACAGCAGGAGTGTACTCCCCAGTACAGGTACATTACTCCTGTATAATACCCTCTGTCACTGATACTACATAACTATCACTGATCGGGGTCACAGCAGGAGTGTACTCCCTAGTACAGTTACATTACTTCTGTATAATACCCTCTGTCACTGATACTACATACCTATCACTTATCAGGGTCACAGCAGGAGCGTACTCCCCAGTACAGGTACATTACTCCTGTATAATGCCCTCTGTCACTGATACTACATACATATCACTGATCGGGGTCACAGCAGGAGTGTACTCCCCAGTACAGGTACATTACTCCTGTATAATACCGTCTGTCACTGATACTATATACCTATCACTGATCGGGGTCACAGCAGGAGTGTACTCCCCAGTACAGTTACATTACTCCTGTATAATGCCCTCTGTCACTGATACTACATACCTATCACTGATCGGGGTCACAGCAGGAGTGTACTCCCAGTACAGGTGCATTACTCCTGTATAATACCCTCTGTCACTGATACTACATACCTATCACTGATCATGGTCACAGCAGGAGCGTACTCCCCAGTACAGGTACATAACTCCCATATAATGCCCTCTGTCACTGATACTACATACCTATCACTGATCGGGGTCACAGCAGGAGCAAACTCCCCAGTACAGTTACATTACTCCTGTATAATGCCCTCTGTCACTGATACTACATACCTATTACTGATCGGAGTTACAGCAGGACCATACTCCCCAGTACAGTTACATAACTCCCATATAATGCCCTCTGTCACTGATACTACATACCTATCACTGATCGGGGTCACAGCAGGAGTGCACTCCCCAGTACAGGTACATTACTCCTGTATAATACCCTCTGTCACTGATACTACATACCTATCACTGATCGGGGTCACAGCAGGAGTGTACTCCCCAGTACAGTTACATTATTCCCATATAATGCCCTCTGTCACTGAAACTACATACCTTTCACTGATCGGGGTCACAGCAGGAGCAAACTCCCCAGTACAGTTACATTACTCCTGTATAATGCCCTCTGTCACTGATACTACATACCTATTACTGATCGGAGTTACAGCAGGACCATACTCCCCAGTACAGTTACATAACTCCCATATAATGCCCTCTGTCACTGATACTACATACCTATCACTGATCGGGGTCACAGCAGGAGTGTACTCCCCAGTACAGGTACATTACTCCTGTATAATACCCTCTGTCACTGATACTACATACCTATCACTGATCGGGGTCACAGCAGGAGTGTACTCCCCAGTACAGTTACATTATTCCCATATAATGCCCTCTGTCACTGAAACTACATACCTTTCACTGATCAGGATCACAGCAGGAGCGTACTTCCCAGTACAGTTACATTACTCCTGTATAATACCCTCTGTCACTGATACTACATACCTATCACTGATCGGGGTCACAGCAGGAGTGTACTCCCCAGTACAGGTACATTACTCCTGTATAATGCCCTCTGTCACTGATACTACATACATATCACTGATCGGGGTCACAGCAGGAGTGTACTCCCCAGTACAGTTACATTAGTCCTGTATAATACCCTCTGTCACTGATACTACATACCTATCACTGATCGGGGTCACAGCAGGAGTGTACTTACCAGTACAGGTACATTACTCCTGTATAATACCCTCTGTCACTGATACTACATACCTATTACTGATCGGGGTCACAGCAGGAGCGTACTGCCCAGTACAGTTACATAACTCCCATATAATGCCCTCTGTCACTGATACTACATACATATCACTGATCGGGGTCACAGCAGGAGTGTACTCCCCAGTACAGTTACATTATTCCTGTATAATGCCCTCGGTCACTGATATTACATACCTATTACTGAGCGGGCACACAGCAGGAGCGTACTCCCCAGTACAGGTACATTATTCCCATATAATACCCTCTGTCACTGATACTACATACCTATTACTGATCAGGGTCACAGCAGGAGTGTACTCCCCAGTACAGGTACATTACTCCTGTATAATACCCTCTGTCACTGATACTACATAACTATCACTGATCGGGGTCACAGCAGGAGTGTACTCCCTAGTACAGTTACATTACTTCTGTATAATACCCTCTGTCACTGATACTACATACCTATCACTTATCAGGGTCACAGCAGGAGCGTACTCCCCAGTACAGGTACATAACTCCCATATAATGCCCTCTGTCACTGATACTACATACCTATCACTGATCGGGGTCACAGCAGGAGTGTACTCCCCAGTACAGGTACATTACTCCTGTATAATACCGTCTGTCACTGATACTATATACCTATCACTGATCGGGGTCACAGCAGGAGTGTACTCCCCAGTACAGTTACATTACTCCTGTATAATGCCCTCTGTCACTGATACTACATACCTATCACTGATCGGGGTCACAGCAGGAGTGTACTCCCAGTACAGGTGCATTACTCCTGTATAATACCCTCTGTCACTGATACTACATACCTATCACTGATCATGGTCACAGCAGGAGCGTACTCCCCAGTACAGGTACATAACTCCCATATAATGCCCTCTGTCACTGATACTACATACCTATCACTGATCGGGGTCACAGCAGGAGCAAACTCCCCAGTACAGTTACATTACTCCTGTATAATGCCCTCTGTCACTGATACTACATACCTATTACTGATCGGAGTTACAGCAGGACCATACTCCCCAGTACAGTTACATAACTCCCATATAATGCCCTCTGTCACTGATACTACATACCTATCACTGATCGGGGTCACAGCAGGAGTGTACTCCCCAGTACAGTTACATTATTCCCATATAATGCCCTCTGTCACTGAAACTACATACCTTTCACTGATCAGGGTCACAGCAGGAGCGTACTCCCCAGTACAGTTACATTATTCCCATATAATACCCTCTGTCACTGATACTACATACCTATCACTGATCGGGGTCACAGCAGGAGCGTACTCCCCAGTACAGGTACATTATTCCCAAATAATACCCTCTGTCACTGATACTACATACCTATCACTGATCGGGGTCACAGCAGGACCATACTCCCCAGTACAGTTACATAACTCCCATATAATACCCTCTGTCACTGATACTACATTCCTATCACTGATCGGGGTCACAGCAGGAGTGTACTCCCCAGTACAGGTACATTACTCCTGTATAATGCCCTCTGTCACTGATACTACATACCTATCACTGATCGGGGTCACAGCAGGAGCGTACTCCCCAGTACAGTTACAATACTCCTGTATAATGCCCTCTGTCACTGATACTACATACCTATCACTGATCGGGGTCACAGCAGGAGCGTACTCCCCAGTTCAGTTACATTACTCCCATATAATGCCCTCTGTCACTGATACTACATACCTATCACTGATCGGGGTCACAGCAGGAGTGTACTCCCCAGTACAGGTACATTATTCCCATATAATGCCCTCTGTCACTGATACTACATACCTATCACTGATCGGGGTCACAGCAGGAGTGTACTCCCCAGTACAGGTACATTACTCCTGTATAATACTCTCTGTCACTGATACTACATACCTATCACTGATCGGGGTCACAGCAGGAGCGTACTCCCCAGTACAGGTACATTACTCCTGTATAATGCCCTCTGTCACTGATACTACATACCTATCAATGATCGGGGTCACAGCAGGAGCGTACTCCCCAGCACAGTTACATTACTCCTGTATAATACCCTCTGTCACTGATACTACATACCTATCACTGATCGGGGTCACAGCAGGAGCGTACTCCCCAGTACAGTTACATTACTCCTGTATAATGCCCTCTGTCACTGATACTACATACCTATCACTGATCGGGGTCACAGCAGGAGTGTACTCCCCAGTACAGTTACATTACTCCTGAATAATACCCTCTGTCACTGATACTACATACCGATCACTGATCGGGGTCACAGAAGGACCATACTCCCCAGTACAGTTACATAACTCCCATATAATGCCCTCTGTCACTGATACTACATACCTATTACTGATCGGGGTCACAGCAGGAGTGTACTCCCCAGTACAGGTACATTACTCCTGTATTATGCCCTCTGTCACTGATACTACATACCTATCACTGATCGGGGTCACAGCAGGAGCGTACTCCCCAGTACAGGTACATTAGTCCCATATAAGGCCCTCTGTCACTGATACTACATACCTATCACTGATCGGGGTCACAGCAGGACCATACTCCCCAGTACAGTTACATAACTCCCATATAATGCCCTCTGTCACTGATACTACATACCTATTACTGATCGGGGTCACAGCAGGAGTGTACTCCCCAGTACAGGTACATTACTTCTGTATAATGCCCTCTGTCACTGATACTACATACCTATCACTGATCGGGGTCACAGCAGGAGTGTACTCCCCAGTACAGGTACATTATTCCCATATAATGCCCTCTGTCACTGATACTACATACCTATCACTGATCGGGGTCACAGCAGGAGTGTACTCCCCAGTACAGTTACATTACTCCTGTATAATACCCTCTGTCACTGATACTACATACCTATCACTGATCGGGGTCACAGCAGGAGCGTACTCCCCAGTACAGGTACATTACTCCTGTATAATGCCCTCTGTCACTGATACTACATACCTATCACTGATTGGGGTCACAGCAGGAGCGTACTCCCCAGCACAGTTACATTACTCCTGTATAATACCCTCTGTCACTGATAATACATACCTATCACTGATCGGGGTCACAGCAGGAGCGTACTCCCCAGTACAGTTACATTACTCCTGTATAATGCCCTCTGTCATGGATACTACATACCTATCACTGATCGGGGTCACAGCAGGAGTGTACTTCCCAGTACAGTTACATTACTCCTGTATAATACCCTCTGTCACTGATACTACATACCTATCACTGATTGGGGTCACAGCAGGACCATACTCCCCAGTACAGTTACATAACTCCCATATAATGCCCTCTGTCACTGATACTACATACCTATTACTGATCGGGGTCACAGCAGGAGTGTACTCCCCAGTACAGGTACATTACTCCTGTATTATGCCCTCTGTCACTGATACTACATACCTATCACTGATCGGGGTCACAGCAGGAGCGTACTCCCCAGTACAGTTACATTACTCCTGTATAATGCCCTCTGTCACTGATACTACATACCTATCACTGATTGGGGTCACAGCAGGAGTGTACTCCCCAGTACAGGTACATTATTCCCGTATAATGCCCTCTGTCACTGATACTACATACCTATCACTGATCGGGGTCACAGCAGGAGTGTACTCCCCAGTACAGTTACAGTACTCCTGTATAATACCCTCTGTCACTGATACTACATACCTATCACTGATCGGGGTCACAGAAGGAGCGTACTCCCCAGTACAGGTACATAACTCCCATATAATGCCCTCTGTCACTGATACTACATACCTATCACTGATCGGGGTCACAGCAGGAGTGTACTCCCCAGTACAGGTACATTATTCCCATAAAATGCCCTCTGTCACTGATACAACATACCTATCACTGATCGGGGTCACAGCAGGAGTGTACTCCCCAGTACAGGTACATTATTCCCATATAATACCCTCTGTCACTGATACTACATACCTATTACTGATCGGGGTCACAGCAGGAGTGTACTCCCCAGTACAGTTACATTACCCCTGTATAATACCCTCTGTCACTGATACTACATACCTATCACTGATCGGGGTCACAGCAGCAGCGTACTCCCCAGTACAGGTACATTACTCCTGTATAATGCCCTCTGTCACTGATACCACATACCTATCACTGATTGGGGTCACAGCAGGAGCGTAATCCCCAGCACAGTTACATTACTCCTGTATAATGCCCTCTCTCACTGATACTACATACCTATCACTGATCGGGGTCACAGCAGGAGTGTACTCCCCAGTACAGATACATTACTCCTGTATAATACCCTCTGTCACTGATACTACATACCTATCACTGATCGGGGTCACAGTAGGAGTGTACTCCCCAGTACAGTTACATTACTCCTGTATAATGCCCTCTGTCACTGATACTACATACCTATCACTGATCGGGGTCACAGCAGGAGTGTACTCCCCAGTACAGTTACATTACTCCTGTATAATACCCTCTGTCACTGATACTACATACCTATCACTGATCGGGGTCACAGCAGGACCATACTCCCCAGTACAGTTGCATAACTCCCATATAATGTCCTCTGTCACTGATACTACATACCTATTACTGATCGGGGTCACAGCAGGAGTGTACTCCCCAGTACAGTTACAGTTACATTACTCCTGTAAAATGCCCTCTGTCACTGATACTACGGGGGAAATTTACTAAAGGAAATTTGTAAAAAAGTAGGTGTATTTCTATCCAGAAATACACTTATTTTTGACATTTACTATCCCGAAAATATGGCAATTCGTAGTCGTATTGATGTGCTATCAATACGAATACGAATTGCCGTATTTTCGGGATAGTAAATGTCAAAAATAAGTGTATTTCTGGATACAAATACACCTGTTTTTTACAAATTTCCTTTAGTAAATTTCCCCCTACATACCTATTACTGATTGGGGTCAGAGCAGGAGTGTACTCCCCAGTACAGGTACATTATTCCCATATAATGCCCTCTGTCACTGATACTACATACCTATCACTGATCGGGGTCACAGCAGGAGTGTACTCCCCAGTACAGTTACATTACTCCTGTATAATACCCTCTGTCACTAATACTACATACCTATCACTGATCGGGGTCACAGCAGGAGTGTACTCCCCAGTACAGTTACATTACTCCTGTATAATACCCTCTGTCACTGATATTACATACCTATCACTGATCGGGGTCACTGCAGGAGCATACTCCCTAGTACAGTTACATTAGTGTTGTATAATGCCCTCTGTCACTGATACTACATACCTATTACTGATCGGGGTCACAGCAGGAGTGTACTCCCCAGTACAGGTGCATCATTCCCATATAATACCCTCTGTCACTGACACTACATACCTATTACTGACCAGGGTCACAGCAGGAGCGTACTCCCCAGTACAGTTACATTAGTGCTGTATAATGCCCTCTGTCACTGATACTACATACCTATCATTGATTGGGGTCACAGCAGGAGCGTACTCCCCAGTACAGTTACATAACTCCCATATAATGCCCCCTGTCACTGATACTACATACCTATCACTGATCGGGGTCACAGCAGGAGTGTACTCCGTAATACAGGAATATTACTCCTGTATAATACCCTCTGTCACTGGTACTACATAACTATCACTGATCAGGGTCACAGCAGGAGCGTACTCCCCAGTACATGTACATTATTCCCATACAATGCCCTCCGTCACTGATACTACATAACTATTACTGATCGGGGTCGCAGTAGGAGCGTACTCCCCAGTACAGGTACACTACTCCTGTATAATACCCTCTGTCACTGATACTACATTCCTATCGTTGATCGGGGTCACAGCAGGAGTGTACTCCCCAGTACAGGTGCATTATTCCCATATAATACCCTCTGTCACTGATTCGACATACCTATTACTGATCGGGGTCAGAGCAGGAGTGTACTCCCCTGTACAAGTACATTAATCCTGTTTAATACCCTCTGTCACTGATACTACATACCCATTACTGATCAGGGTCACAGCAGGAGCGTACTCCCCAGTACAGGTACAATAGTCCCATATAATGCCCTCTGTCACTGTTACTACATAACTATTACTGATCGGGGTCACAGCAGGAGTGTACTCCCCAGTACAGTTACATTACTCCTGTATAATACCCTCTGTCACTGGTACTACATACCTTTCACTGATCGGGGTCACAGTCGGAGTGTACTCCCCAGTACAGGTACATTATTCCCATATAATGCCCTCTGTCACTGATACTACATACCTATCACTAATCAGGGTCACAGCAGGAGCGTACTCCCCAGTACAGTTACATTAGTGCTGTATAATACCCTCTGTCACTGATACTACATAACTATTACTGATCGGGGTCACAGCAGGAGTGTACTCCCCAGTACAGTTACATTACTCCTGTATAATACCCTCTGTCACTGATACTACATAACTATTACTGATCGGGGTCACAGCAGGAGCGTACTCCCCAGTACAGGTACATTATTCCCATATAATGCCCTCTGTCACTGATACTACATACCTATCACTGATCGGGGTCACAGCAGGAGTGTACTCCCCAGTACAGGTACATTACTCCTGTATAATACCCTCTGTCACTGATACTACATAACTATTACTGATCGGGGTCACAGCAGGAGCGTACTCCCCAATACAGGTACATTATTCCCATATAATGCCCTCTGTCACTGATACTACATAACTATTACTGATCGGGGTCACAGCAGGAGCGTACTCCCCAGTACAGATACATTATTCCCATATAATGCCCTCTGTCACTGATACTACATACCTATCACTGATCAGGGTCACAGCAGGAGCGTACTCCCCAGTACATGTACATTATTCCCATACAATGCCCTCTGTCACTGATACTACATAACTATTACTGATCGGGGTCGCAGCAGGAGTGTACTCCCCAGTACAGGTACATAACTCCTGTATAATACCCTTTGTCACTGATAATACATACCTATTACTGATCGGGGTCACAGCAGGAGTGTACAGGTACAGGTACATTACTCCTGTATAATGCCCTCTGTCACTAATACTACATACCTATTACTGAGCGGGCACACAGCAGGAGTGTACTTCCCAGTACAGTTACATTACGCCTGTATAATACCCTCTGTCACTGATGCTACATACCTATTACTGACCGGGGTCACAGCAGAGTATACTCCCCAGTACAGTTACATTACTCCTGTATAATACCCTCTGTCACTGATACTACATACCTATTACTGTTTGGGGTTACAGCAGAGTATACTCCCCAGTACAGGTACATTACTCCTGTATAATACCCTCTGTCACTGATACTACATACCTATTACTGATCAAAGTCACAGCAGGAGCGTACTCCCCAGTACAGGTGCATTATTCCCTTATAATACCCTCTGTCACTGATATGACATACCTATTACTGATCGGGGTACAGCAGGAACGTACTCCCCAGTACAGGTACATTATTCCTGTATGACTCACTGTCATGGATACTGAATACCTATTACTGAGCGGGCACACAGCAGGAGCGTACTCCCCAGCACAGTTACATTACTCCTGTATAATACCCTCTGTCACTGATACTACATACCCATTACTGATCGGGGTCAGAGCAGGAGTGTACTCCTCAGTAAATGTACATTAATACTGTTTAATACCCTCTGTCACTGATACTACATACCTATTACTGATCAGGGTTACAGCAGGAGAGTACTCCCCAGTACAGGTACATTACTTCTGTATAATACCCTCTGTCACTGGTACTACATACCTATTACTGATCGGGGTCACAGCAGGAGTGTACTCCCCAGTACAGGTACATTACTCCTGTGTAATACCCTCTGTCACTGATACTACATACCTATTACTGAGCAGGGTCACAGCAGGAGTGTACTCCCCAGTACAGTTACATTACTCCTGTATAATACCCTCTGTCACTGATACTACATACCTATCACTGAGCAGGGTCACAGCAGGAGTGTACTCCCCAGTACAGGTGCATTAGTCCTGTATAATACCCTCTGTCACTGATACTACATACCCATTACTGATCGGGGTCAGAGCAGGAGTGTACTCCTCAGTAAAAGTACATAATCCTGTTTAATACCCTCTGTCACTGATACTACATACCTATTACTGATCGGGATCACTGCAGGAGTATACTCCCCAGTACAGGTGCATTAGTCCTGTATAATACCCTCTGTCACTGATACTACATACCTATTACTGATCAGGGTAACAGCAGGAGTGTACTCCCCAGTATAGTTACATTTCTTTCTGTATAATACCTTCTCTGTCACTGATACTACATAACTATTACTGATCGGGGTCACAGCAGGAGCGTACTCCCCAGTACAGATACATTATTCCCATATAATGCCCTCTGTCACTGATACTACATACCTATCACTGATCGGGGTCACAGCAGGAGTGTACTCCCCAGTACAGGTACATCACTCCTGTATAATACCCTCTGTCACTGATACTACATAACTATTACTGATCAGGGTCACAGCAGGAGCGTACTCCCCAATACAGGTACATTATTCCCATATAATGCCCTCTGTCACTGATACTACATACCTATCACTGATCAGGGTCACAGCAGGAGCGTACTCCCAAGTACATGTACATTATTCCAATACAATGCCCTCTGTCACTGATACTACATAACTATTACTGATCGAGGTCGCAGCAGGCGTGTACTCCCCAGTACAGGTACATAACTCCTGTATAATACCCTCTGTCACTGATACTACATACCTATTACTGATCGGGGTCACAGCAGGAGTGTACAGGTACAGGTACATTACTCCTGTATAATGCCCTCTGTCACTAATACTACATACCTATTACTGAGCGGGCACACAGCAGGAGTGTACTTCCCAGTACAGTTACATTGCTCCTGTATAATACCCTCTGTCACTGATACTACATACCTATTACTGATCGGGGTCACAGCAGAGTATACTCCCCAGTACAGTTACATTACTCCTGTATAATACCCTCTGTCACTGATACTACATACCTATTACTGATCGGGGTCACAGCAGGAGCGTACTCCTTAGTACAGGTGCATTATTCCCATATAATACCCTCTGCCACTGATATGACATACCTATTACTGATCGGGGTACAGCAGGAACTTACTCCCCAGTACAGGTACATTATTCCTGTATAAGACTCACTGTCATGGATACTGAATACCTATTACTGAGTGGGCACACAGCAGGAGTGTACTTCCCAGTACAGTTACATTACTCCTGTATAATACCCTCTGTCACTGATACTACGTACCTATCACTGATCGGGGTCACAGCAGGAGCGTACTCAGCACAGTTACATTACTCCTGTATAATACCCTTTGTCACTGATACTACATACCCATTAGTGATCGGGGTCAGAGCAGGAGTGTACTCCTCAGTAAAAGTACATAATCCTGTTTAATACCCTCTGTCACTGATACTACATACCTATTACTGAGCAGGGTCTCAGCAGGAGTGTACTCCCCAGTACAGGTGCATTAGTCCTGTATAATACCCTCTGTCACTGATACTACATACCTATTACTGATCAGGGTAACAGCAGGAGTGTACTCCCCAGTATAGGTACATTACTTCTGTATAATACCCTCTCTGTCATTGATACTACATACCTAATACTGAGCGGGCACACAGCAGGAGTTTACTCCCCAGTACAGTTAAATTACTCCTGTATAATACCCTCTGTCACTGATACTACATACATATTATGTACATTAATCCTGTGTATTACCCTCAGTCTTTGGTACTAAATACCTATTACTGAGCAGGCACACAGCAGAAGTATACTCCAGAGTAAAGGTACATTATTCCCATATAATACCCTCTGTCACTGATACTACATAACTATCACTGATCGGGGTCACAGCAGGAGTGTACTCCCCAGTACAAGTACATTAATCCTGTGTAACACCCTCTGTCACTGATACTACATACCTATTACTGATCGGGGTAACAGCAGATGTGTACTCCCCAGTACAAGTACATTAATCCTGTGTAACACCCTCTGTCACTGATACTACATACCTATTACTGATTGGGGTCACAGCAGGAGTGAACTCCCCAGTACAGGTACATTATTCCTATATAATACCCTCTATCACTGATACTACATACCTATTACTGAGGAGGGTTACAGCAGGAGTGTACTCCCCAGTACAGGTACATTATTCCTATATAATACCCTCTGTCACTGATACTACATACCTATTACTGAGGAGGGTTACAGCAGGAGTGTACTCCCCAGTACAGGTGCATTAGTCCTGTATAATACCCTCTGTCACTGATACTACATAGCTATTACTGAGGAGGGTTACAGCAGGAGTGTACTGCCCAGTACAGGTGCATTAGTCCTGTATAATACCCTCTGTCACTGATACTACATACCTATTACTGATCAGGGTTACAGCAGGAGCGTACTCCCCAGTACAGGTACATTACTTCTGTATAATACCCTCTGTCACTGATACTCCATACCTATTACTGATCGGGGTCACAGCAGGAGTGTACTCCCCAGTACAGATACATTACTCCTGTGTAATACCCTCTGTCACTGATACTACATACCTATTACTGAGCAGGGTCACAGCAGGAGTGTACTCACCAGAACAGTTACATTACTCCTGTATAATACCCTCTGTCATTGATACTACATACCTATCACTGATCGGGGTCACAGCAGGAGCGTTCTCCCCAGTACAGGTACATTACTCCTGTATAATACCCTCTGTCACTGATACTACATACCTATTACTGAGCAGGGTCACAGCAGGAGTGTTTTCCCAAGTGTAGTGATATTATTACTATGTAAAATTGTTCACTATTTAGAATATTATTAGAATTGATTGTTTTCTTTGTATGCTCCTTTGACCTTTCACCTCACTGATGCCCTGTTTATTACAGAGTGGTATCACTAATGCCATCAGTCCTCAGGGGATTGTGGTCCCAGCATCAGCCCTCCAGCAGGGGAATGTAGCTGTAGCAACTGTGGCAGGTATTTGCATCTCTCCATTTTCATCTATCGGAACTCCAACATTCCTTATGTCAGTGTCTTTAATATATCTCTCTGCCACCAGGTGGCACTGTGTATCAGCCGGTTACTGTTGTTACCCCACAGGGGCAAGTCGTGGCACAAGCTTTGTCACCAGGCACCATTCGGATCCAGAACTCACAGGTGTGTACTTGTCCTGCTATAAAATATGATATGCACTTATCTTATTGTAGAGTAATTGCTAAAATGTATGTAGTGATAAATTGCTTGTTTTTTATTCATCTATTGATTTCTCAGTATTATCCCTGTACTATCACATACAATTTATACCAGGCTTGCCTACCCTCCTGGAATAGCCGGGAGCCTCCCGGAAATCGGGTCCTTCTCCCGCCCCCCCCCCCGGGAAGGTGGGCAAGTCTCCCACATTCTGATAATTGCCCCCGCTCCCCCCTTGCCTGCTGGTGTAATTACCTGAAATTGTGTGTTTGCGGAGAGGGGGCGGGGCTAAAATGATGCGACCGCACCATTTAAGCCCCACCCCTCTCCGTGGCCCGCGAATCACTGAGTTTTCCGGCATGGGGGGCGGGGCCAAGTGATGCATTACATTTTTCTGTTTCTCAGCTTATTCACCTTCCTTATTATACCCTCTTAGTTCCTGCCACCTTCCTCGTTCCACCCTCTTATTGCCTATCACCTTCCTCATTCCAACCTCTGTGTCTACCACCTTCCTCTTCCACCCTCTTATTGCCTATCACCTTCCTCATTCTATCCTCTCAGTGCCTACCACCTTCCTCATTCCAACCTCTGTATCTACCACCTTCCTCTTCCACCCTCTCAGTCCCTACCACCTTTCTTATTCTGCCATCTCAATGCCTTCCACCTATATTTTAACCTCTCAAAGCCTACCACCTTCTTCACTCCACCCTTTTAGTTCCTGACACCTTCCTCGTTCCAACCTCTTAATACGTACCAGTTTCCTTGATCTACCCTTTCAGTGCCTACCACCTTCCTCGTTCGATACTCTCAGTGCTTACCAGTCCCTCATCCTTTCCCAATCATCCAATCCCCGCAGGCTCTTCGCCACCTTCAACTCCTTGCTCTCCCCCCCTCCTCCAGCTCTTCCGTCCTCCATCGTAGCCGCTGATTTTGCTACCTACTTTTCAACCAAAATCTCCTCTCTCAGAACTGCCATCACTGCTGCCATGACCTCTCCCTCCTCCCCTCCTACATCTCCACTCCCCTCCTTCCAACCCCTGTCCTCATTTTACCCCACCACTGCTGCTGAAGTCCACTCTATCCTTCAATCCGCTTCTCCCTCCACCTGCCCGCTCGATCCTATGCCCTCCAATATTATCCGTCGTCTCAGTCCATCAGTCTGCTCTCACCTGGCTCACCTCTTTAATCTTTCCCTATCCTCTGGGATCTTCCCTTCCTCCTTCAAACACGCTCTTGTCTCCCCAATTCTCAACAAAACAAATCTGGACCCCAACTCTCCATCCAACTACAGGCCCATCTCCCTCCTCCCTTTTGCCTCCAAGCTCCTAGAACGTCTGACCTATAATCGTCTCCTAAGCCACCTTACTGCTAACTCCATTCTAGACCCCCTCCAATCCGGGTTCCGCCCTTTACATTCCACTGAAACTGCCCTGACCAAAGTCACTAACGATTTACTATCGGCTAAATCCAAAGGCCTCTTCTCTATCCTCATCCAGCTTGATCTGTCGGCTGCCTTTGACACTGTTGACCACCCTCTCCTGCTCAACACCCTCCGCTCCTTTGGCATCACTGGCACAGTCTTCTCCTGGTTCACCTCATACCTCTCCGATCACTCCTTCTCCATCTCCACTACGAGCTCCTCCTCTCCTACTACCCCGCAGCCAGTCGGTGTTCCCCAAGGGTCAGTCCTTGGCACTCTCCTCTTCTCCCTCTACACCACCTCTCTGGGCACCCTCATCAGCTCCTATGGTTTTCATTACCACCTTTATGCTGATGATACCCTAATCTATCTCTCCTCCCCCGACCTATCCCCATCACTCCTGTCCAAGGTCTCCGAATGCCTCACGGCCATCTCAGCCTGGATGACCCAACGCTTCCTGAAACTAAACATGGCTAAAACTGAACTTCTAATCTTCCATCCCATGAACATCCCCTCTTCTCCCACTATCTCCATCAGCATTGGTGAAACCGAGATCACCTCCACCGACCAAACGCGCTGCCTCGGTGTCATCATTGACTCCTCCCTCTCTTTCACTCCCCACATTCGTGCTCTCTCACAGTCTTGCCGCTTTCACCTCCGCAACATCTCGCGCATCAGACCATTCCTCTCCACTGATTCTCATTCACTCTCTTGTCATCTCCCGCCTTAACTACTGCAACATCCTTCTCTCTGGTCTACCTCTCACCCGCCTCGCACCTCTCCAATCCATTCTTAACGCTGCTGCTAGGCTCATCTTCCTCTCCCGCCGCTCTACCTCCGCCTCCTCCCTCTGTCTATCTCTTCACTGGCTCCCCATTCCTTTCCGAGTTCTCTTTAAACTCCTCACCACCACCTACAAGGCTCTCTCCTCCTCCACCGCTCCTTACCTCTCTTCACTGATCTCTATCCACACTCCCTCCCGTCCTCTTCGCTCCATCGCTGACCGCCGACTGACCTCTCACCTAATCACCTCCTCCCACTCCCGTGTCCAAGACTTCTCTCGCGCTGCCCCCCTGCACTGGAACAACCTCCCGCCACCCATCAGGCTTTCTGATTCCCTTACCTCCTTCAAGCGCTCCCTCAAAACCCACTTTTTTCGACTAGCCTATCCCTCCTCCTAACCTCTTTTGATCCACCTATCCTGCCTTCCTTCCCCTCCGTTCCTACTTATCCTGTTGTTTTTCGTTCGTCCACCCACCTATTTTTAGTATGTTAACTCTTATGAGTAGGGTCCTCCTGCCTCACGTACTCACCCTACCTCTTTACCTCAACTGTCCTCCTGTCCTGTTCTTCCCTTCCTCTACTTCATCTTCAGTCTCCTCGACAATTTTGACACCTACTTCTGAACTGATGCTGATTTTATTTCTACCAGCTATACCCCTATTTATACTGTATTTTTCAACACACCCTGTACGTTAACTTGTCATTTGTTTTTTGTTTGCTATGTACGGCGCTGCAGACACTTTGCGGCGCCTTATAAATAAATTTACTACTACTACTACCAGGTTCCTTATTCCACCTTTTTCATTCCACTCTCTTAATGCCTACCACCTTGTTTGTACCACCCTCTCAATACCTACCACATTCCTTGTTCTATCCTCTCAGTGCCTACCACCTTCCTTGTTCCATACTCTCAGTGCCTAACACCTTTCTCATTTTAACCTCTGCGCCTTCCTTTTTACACTCTCTCAGTGCCTACCACCTTCCTTTCTTATCCCCTTTTAATACCTACCACCTTCCTTATTCTACCCTCTCAGTGCCTACCACCTTCCATGTTCCACCCTTGTACTGCACGCCACCTTCCTCATTCTTATTGTAGTTCACTCTTACAGGCAAATACCTTCTTAGCTGGCCAAAACCATGTGCACTGCAGGGGGGCAGATGTAACATGTGCAGAGAGAATTAGATTTGGGTGAGTTATTTTGTTTCTGTGCAGGGAAAATACTGACTGCTTTATTTTTACACTGCGATATTGATCTCACTTTGAAGAAAAACCCCTCGCAAATCTAATTCTCTCTGCACATGTTACATCTGCCCCACCTGCAGTGCACATGGTTTTGTCCGGCTAAGAAGGAATTTGCCTCTAAGAGTGAACTAGAATAAGGCCCTCAGTGCCTACCACCTCCCTTTCTTATCCCCTTTTAATACCTACTACCTTCCTTATTCTACCCTCTCAGTGCCTACCACCTTCCTCATTCCACCCTCCCAGTGCCTACCACCTTCCTCATTCCACAGTCTCAGTGCCTACCACCTTCCTCATTCCACCCTCTCAGTGCCTAGCACCTTCCTCATTCCACCCTCTCAGTGCCTACCACCTTCCTCATTCCACCCTCTCAGTGCCTATCACCTTCCTCATTCCACCCTCTCAGTGCCTACTACCTTCCTCATTCCACCCTCTCAGTGCCTACCACCTTCCTCATTCCACCCTCTCAGTGCCTACCACCTTCCTCATTCCACAGTCTCAGTGCCTACCACCTTCCTCATTCCACCCTCTCAGTGCCTACCACCTTCCTCATTACACCCTCTCAGTGCCTACCACCTTCCTCATTCCACCTTCTCAGTGCCTAGCACCTTCCTCATTCCACCCTCTCAGTGCCTACCACCTTCCTCATTCCACCCTCTCAGTGCCTATCACCTTTCTCATTCCACCCTCTCAGTGCCTACTACATTCCTTATTCTACCCTCTCAGTGCCTACCACCTTCCTCATTCCACCCTCTCAGTGCCTACCACCTTCCTCATTCCACCCTCTCAGTGCCTACCACCTTCCTCATTTCACCCTCTCAGTGCCTACCACCTTCCTCATTCCACCTTCTCAGTGCCTAGCACCTTCCTCATTCTACCCTCTCAGTGCCTACCACCTTCCTCATTCCACCCTCTCAGTGCCAATCAACTTCCTCATTCCACCCTCTCAGTGCCTATCACCTTCCTCATTCCACCTTCTCAGTGCCTAGCACCTTCCTCATTCCACCCTCTCAGTGCCTTCCACCTTCCTCATTCCACCCTCTCAGTGTCTATCACCTTCCTCATTCCACCCTCTCAGTGCCTAGCACCTTCCTCATTCCACCCTCTCAGTGTCTATCACCTTCCTCATTCCACCCTCTCAGTGCCTAGCACCTTCCTCATTCCACCCTCTCAGTGCCTACCACCTTCCTTATTCCACCCTCTCAGTGCCTATCACCTTCCTCATTCACCCTCTCAGTGCCTACCAGCTTCCTTATTCCACCCTCTCAGTGCCTATCACCTTCCTCATTCCACCCTCTCAGTGCCTACCAGCTTCCTCATTCCACCCTCTCAGTGCCTACCAGCTTCCTCATTCCACCCTCTCAGTGCCTACCACCTTCCTCATTCCACCCTCTCAGTGCCTACCACCTTCCTCATTCCACCCTCTCAGTGCCTACCACCTTCCTCATTCCACCTTCTCAGTGCCTAGCACCTTCCTCATTCTACCCTCTCAGTGCCTACCACCTTCCTCATTCCACCCTCTCAGTGCCTACCACCTTCCTCATTCCACCTTCTCAGTGCCTACCACCTTCCTCATTCCACCCTCTCAGTGCCTATCAACTTCCTCATTCC
Source organism: Crinia signifera (assembly GCF_055691185.1). NCBI lineage: Eukaryota > Metazoa > Chordata > Amphibia > Anura > Myobatrachidae > Crinia > Crinia signifera. The sequence continues at coordinate 1,286,191 of NC_139218.1, read as the reverse complement.
ACCCTCTCAGTGCCTATCACCTTCCTCATTCCACCCTCTCAGTGCCTAGCACCTTCCTCATTCCACCCTCTCAGTGCCTTCCACCTTCCTCATTCCACCCTCTCAGTGCCTACCACCTTCCTCATTCCACCCTCTCAGTGCCTACCACCTTCCTCATTCCACCCTCTCAGTGCCTTCCACCTTCCTCATTCCACCCTCTCAGTGCCTACTACCTTCCTTATTCTACCCTCTCAGTGCCTACCACCTTCCTCATTCCACCCTCTCAGTGCCTACCACCTTCCTCATTCCACCCTCTCAGTGCCTACCACCTTCCTCATTCCACCTTCTCAGTGCCTAGCACCTTCCTCATTCCACCCTCTCAGTGTCTATCACCTTCCTCATTCCACCCTCTCAGTGCCTAGCACCTTCCTCATTCCACCCTCTCAGTGCCTAGCACCTTCCTCATTCCACCCTCTCAGTGCCTACCACCTTCCTCATTCCACCCTCTCAGTGCCTAGCACCTTCCTCATTCCACCCTCTCAGTGCCTACCAGCTTCCTCATTCCACCCTCTCAGTGCCTATCACCTTCCTCATTCCACCCTCTCAGTGCCTACCAGCTTCCTCATTCCACCCTCTCAGTGCCTAGCACCTTCCTCATTCCACCCTCTCAGTGCCTACCACCTTCCTTATTCCACCCTCTCAGTGCCTATCACCTTCCTCATTCCACCCTCTCAGTGCCTAGCACCTTCCTCATTCCACCCTCTCAGTGCCTACCACCTTCCTCATTCCACCCTCTCAGTGCCTAGCACCTTCCTCATTCCACCCTCTCAGTGCCTACCACCTTTCTCATTCCACCCTCTCAGTGCTTATCACCTTCCTCATTCCACCCTCTCAGTGCGTAGCACCTTCCTCATTCCACCCTCTCAGTGCCTACCACCTTTCTCAATCCACCCTCTCAGTGTGTAGCACCTTCCTCATTCCACCCTCTCAGTGCCTATCACCTTTCTCATTCCACCCTCTCAGTGCCTATCACCTTCCTCATTCCACCCTCTCAGTGCCTATCACCTTCCTCATTCCACCCTCTCAGTGCCTACCACCTTCCTCATTCCACCCTCTCAGTGCCTATCACCGTCCTCATTCCACCCTCTCAGTGCCTAGCACCTTCCTCATTCCACCCTCTCAGTGCCTATCACCGTCCTCATTCCACCCTCTCAGTGCCTACCACCTCCCTTTCTTATCCCCTTTTAATACCTACTACCTTCCTTATTCTACCCTCTCAGTGCCTACCACCTTTCTCAATCCACCCTCTCAGTGCGTAGCACCTTCCTCATTCCACCCTCTCAGTGCCTATCACCTTCCTCATTCCACCCTCTCAGTGCCTATCACCTTCCTCATTCCACCCTCTCAGTGCCTACCACCTTCCTCATTCCACCCTCTCAGTGCCTACCACCTTCCTCATTCCACCCTCTCAGTGCCTATCACCGTCCTCATTCCACCCTCTCAATGCCTAGCACATTCCTCATTCCACCCTCTCAGTGCCTATCACCTTCCTCATTCCACCCTCTCAGTGCCTATCACCTTCCTCATTCCACCCTCTCAGTGCCTATCACCTTCCTCATGCCACCCTCTCAGTGCCTAGCACCTTCCCTATTCCACCCTCTCAGTGCCTACCAGCTTCCTCATTCCACCCTCTCAGTGCCTAGCACCTTCCTCATTCCACCCTCTCAGTGCCTATCACCTTCCTCATTCCACCCTCTCAGTGCCTATCACCTTCCTCATTCCACCCTCTCAGTGCCTATCACCTTCCTCATTCCACCCTCAGTGCCTAGCACCTTCCTCATTCCACCCTCAGTGCCTATCACCTTCCTCATTCCACCCTCTCATTGCCTAGCACCTTCCTCATTCCACCCTCTCAGTGCCTACCACCTTCCTCATTCCACCCTCTCAGTGCCTACCACCTTCCTTATTCTACCCTCTTAGTGCCTACCACCTTCCTCATTCCACCCTCTCAGTGCCTACCACCTTCCTCATTCCACCCTCTCAGTGCCTACCACCTTCCTTATTCTACCCTCTCAGTGCATGCCATTTCTCATTCCACCCTCTCAGTGCCTACCACCTCCCTTTCTTATCCCCTTGTAATACCTAATAACAGCATCCCAGGGCAGCGATTGAGCGCCAGGTTAATCCAGAAATAATATCCCCTTTCTCATCTATATTATCAGTATACAAGCTGATGTATGTAATGATTAACTGCTTTTTCAGCCTCATGCCGTCTATGTAATCTATATTTGGTGCAAATACAGACTAAAATCAAGCCGTTAAACTATATTTTCATTACTCCTGATACACTCTGCACATAAGAGTCCCAGCTGCCCCTGCCCCTTCCCTCATAGGCACCCCTGCCCCTCCCCCATATGTGCCCTTCCCCCAATAAGTGCCCCATCCCTCCCCCCATAGGCGTCCCTGTCCCTCCTCCCATAGGCGCCCTTTCCCCTCCCCCATAGGCACCCGCCCCTGCCCCTCCCCCCATAGACACCCGCCCCTCACATACATGTCCCAGTACATGGGGAACCATGTCCTTATACCGGTAACACATGTAATGCAGGAACGTCCGGTAATCAGGCTGTCCCACCAATCACACACATGTCCCAGTGCATGGGGAACCATGTCCTTATACCGGTGATACATGTAATGCAGGAACGTACAGTAATCAGGCTGTCCTACCAATCACACACATGTCCCAGTGCATGGGGAACCGTGTCCTTATACCGGTGATACATGTAATGCAGGAACGTACAGTAATCAGGCTGTCCTACCAATCACACACATGTCCCAGTGCATGGGGAACCGTGTCCTTATACCGGTGATACATGTAATGCAGGAACGTACAGTAATCAGGCTGTCCCACCAATCACACACATGTCCCAGTGCATGGGGAACCATGTCCTTATACCGGTGATACATGTAATGCAGGAACGTCCAGTAATCAGGCTGTCCTACCAATCACACACATGTCCCAGTGCATGGGGAACCATGTCCTTATACCGGTGATACATGTAATGCAGGAACGTACAGTAATCAGACTGTCCCACCAATCACACGTGTCCCAGTGCATGGGGAACCATGTCCTTATTCCGGTGCTACATGTAATGCAGGAACGTCCGGTAATCAGGCTGTCCTACCAATCACACACATGTCCCAGTGCATGGGGAACCGTGTCCTTATACCGGTGATACATGTAATGCAGGAACGTCCAGTAATCAGGCTGTCCTACCAATCACACACATGTCCCAGTGCATGGGGAACCGTGTCCTTATACCGGTGATACATGTAATGCAGGAACGTACAGTAATCAGGCTGTCCCACCAATCACACACATGTCCCAGTGCATGGGGAACCATGTCCTTATACCGGTGATACATGTAATGCAGGGACGTCCAGTAATCAGACTGTCCTACCAATCACACACATGTCCCAGTGCATGGGGAACCGTGTCCTTATACCGGTGATACATGTAATGCAGGAAAGTACAGTAAGCAGACTGTCCTACCAATCACACACATGTCCCAGTGCATGGGGAACCATGTCCTTATACCGGTGATACATGTAATGCAGGAACGTACAGTAAGCAGACTGTCCTACCAATCACATGCATGTCCCAGTGCATGGGGAACCGTGTCCTTATACCGGTGATACATGTAATGCAGGAACGTACAGTAATCAGGCTGTCCCACCAATCACACACGTGTCCCAGTGCATGGGGAACCGTGTCCTTATACCGGTGATACATGTAATGCAGGAACGTCCGGTAATCAGGCTGTCCCACCAATCACACACATGTCCCAGTGCATGGGGAACCATGTCCTTATACCGGTGATACATGTAATGCAGGGACGTCCAGTAATCAGACTGTCCTACCAATCACACACATGTCCCAGTGCATGGGGAACCATGTCCTTATACCGGTGATACATGTAATGCAGGGACGTCCAGTAATCAGACTGTCCTACCAATCACACACATGTCCCAGTGCATGGGGAACCGTGTCCTTATACCGGTGATACATGTACAGCAGGAACGTCCAGTAATCAGGCTGTCCCACCAATCACACACATGTCCCAGTGCATGGGGAACCATGTCCTTACACCGGTGATACATGTAATGCAGGAACGTCCAGTAATCAGGCTGTCCCACCAATCACACACATGTCCCAGTGCATGGGGAACCATGTCCTTATACCGGTGATACATGTAATGCAGGGACGTCCAGTAATCAGACTGTCCTACCAATCACACACATGTCCCAGTGCATGGGGAACCGTGTCCTTATACCGGTGATACATGTAAAGCAGGAACGTCCAGTAATCAGGCTGTCCCACCAATCACACACATGTCCCAGTGCATGGGGAACCGTGTCCTTATACCGGTGATACATGTAAAGCAGGAACGTCCAGTAATCAGGCTGTCCCACCAATCACACACATGTCCCAGTGCATGGGGAACCGTGTCCTTATACCGGTGATACATGTAATGCAGGAACGTACAGTAATCAGGCTGTCCCACCAATCACACACATGTCCCAGTGCATGGGGAACCATGTCCTTATACCGGTGATACATGTAATGCAGGAACGTCCAGTAATCAGGCTGTCCTACCAATCACACACATGTCCCAGTGCATGGGGAACCATGTCCTTATACCGGTGATACATGTAATGCAGGAACGTACAGTAATCAGACTGTCCCACCAATCACACGTGTCCCAGTGCATGGGGAACCATGTCCTTATTCCGGTGCTACATGTAATGCAGGAACGTCCGGTAATCAGGCTGTCCCACCAATCACACACATGTCCCAGTGCATGGGGAACCGTGTCCTTATACCGGTGATACATGTAATGCAGGAACGTCCGGTAATCAGGCTGTCCTACAAATCACACACATGTCCCAGTGCATGGGGAACCTTGTCCTTATACCGGTGATACATGTAATGCAGGAACGTCCAGTAATCAGGCTGTCCCACCAATCACACACGTGTCCCAGTGCATGGGGAACCATGTCCTTATACCGGTGATACATGTAATGCAGGAACGTCCAGTAATCAGGCTGTCCCACCAATCACACACATGTCCCAGTGCATGGGGAACCGTGTCCTTATACCGGTGATACATGTAATGCAGGAACGTCCAGTAATCAGGCTGTCCCACCAATCACACACGTGTTCCAGTGCATGGGGAACCTTGTCCTTATACTGGTGATACATGTAATGCAGGAACGTACAGTAATCAGGCTGTCCTACCAATCACACACATGTCCCAGTGCATGGGGAACCGTGTCCTTATACCGGTGATACATGTAATGCAGGAACGTCCAGTAATCAGGCTGTCCTACCAATCACACACATGTCCCAGTGCATGGGGAACCGTGTCCTTATACCGGTGATACATGTAAAGCAGGAACGTCCAGTAATCAGGCTGTCCCACCAATCACACACATGTCCCAGTGCATGGGGAACCGTGTCCTTATACCGGTGATACATGTGATGCAGGAACGTACAGTAATCAGACTGTCCCACCAATCACACACATGTCCCAGTGCATGGGGAACCGTGTCCTTATACCGGTGATACATGTAATGCAGGAACGTCCGGTAATCAGGCTGTCCTACCAATCACACACATGACCTAGTGCATGGGGAACCGTGTCCTTATACCGGTGATACATGTAATGCAGGGACGTCCAGTAATCAGGCTGTCCCACCAATCACACACATGTCCCAGTGCATGGGGAACCGTGTCCTTATACCGGTGATACATGTAATGCAGGAACGTCCAGTAATCAGGCTGTCCCACCAATCACACACGTGTCCCAGTGCATGGGGAACCATGTCCTTATACCGGTGATACATGTAATGCAGGAACGTCCAGTAATCAGGCTGTCCCACCAATCACACACGTGTTCCAGTGCATGGGGAACCTTGTCCTTATACCGGTGATACATGTAATGCAGGAACGTCCAGTAATCAGGCTGTCCTACCAATCACACACATGTCCCAGTGCATGGGGAACCGTGTCCTTATACCCGTGATACATGTAATGCAGGAACGTACAGTAATCAGGCTGTCCCACCAATCACACACGTGTTCCAGTGCATGGGGAACCTTGTCCTTATACCGGTGATACATGTAATGCAGGGACGTCCAGTAATCAGGCTGTCCCACCAATCACACACGTGTCCCAGTGCATGGGGAACCATGTCCTTATACCGGTGATACATGTAATGCAGGGACGTCCAGTAATCAGGCTGTCCTACCAATCACACACGTGTTCCAGTGCATGGGGAACCTTGTCCTTATACCGGTGATACATGTAATGCAGGAACGTACAGTAATCAGGCTGTCCCACCAATCACACACATGTCCCAGTGCATGGGGAACCGTGTCCTTATACCGGTGATACATGTAATGCAGGAACGTCCGGTAATCAGGCTGTCCCACCAATCACACACGTGTCCCAGTGCATGGGGAACCATGTCCTTATACCGGTGATACATGTAATGCAGGAACGTCCAGTAATCAGGCTGTCCCACCAATCACACACATGTCCCAGTGCATGGGGAACCGTGTCCTTATACCGGTGATACATGTAATGCAGGAACGTACAGTAATCAGGCTGTCCTACCAATCACATGCATGTCCCAGTGCATGGGGAACCGTGTCCTTATACTGGTGATACATGTAATGCAGGAACGTACAGTAATCAGGCTGTCCTACCAATCACATGCATGTCCCAGTGCATGGGGAACCGTGTCCTTATACCGGTGATACATGTAATGCAGGGACGTCCAGTAATCAGACTGTCCTACCAATCACACACATGTCCCAGTGCATGGGGAACCGTGTCCTTATACCGGTGATACATGTAATGCAGGAACGTACAGTAATCAGGCTGTCCCACCAATCACACACATGTCCCAGTGCATGGGGAACCGTGTCCTTATACCGGTGATACATGTAATGCAGGGACGTCCAGTAATCAGGCTGTCCCACCAATCACACACATGTCCTAGTGCATGGGGAACCGTGTCCTTAAACCGGTGATAAATGTAATGCAGGAACGTCCAGTAATAAGGCTGTCCTACCAATCACACACATGTCCCAGTGCATGGGGAACCGTGTCCTTATACCGGTGATACATGTAATGCAGGAACGTCCAGTAATCAGACTGTCCCACCAGTCACACACGTGTCCCAGTGCATGGGGAACCGTGTCCTTATACCGGTGATACATGTAATGCAGGAACGTCCAGTAATCAGGCTGTCCCACCAATCACACACATGTCCCAGTGCATGGGGAACCGTGTCCTTATACCGGTGATACATGTAATGCAGGAACGTCCAGTAATCAGACTGTCCCACCAGTCACACACGTGTCCCAGTGCATGGGGAACCATGTCCTTATACCAGTGATACATGTAATGCAGGAACGTACAGTAAGCAGACTGTCCTACCAATCACATGCATGTCCCAGTGCATGGGGAACCGTGTCCTTATACCGGTGATACATGTAATGCAGGAACGTACAGTAATCAGGCTGTCCCACCAGTCACACACGTGTCCCAGTGCATGGGGAACCATGTCCTTATACCAGTGATACATGTAATGCAGGAACGTACAGTAAGCAGACTGTCCTACCAATCACATGCATGTCCCAGTGCATGGGGAACCGTGTCCTTATACCGGTGATACATGTAATGCAGGAACGTACAGTAATCAGACTGTCCTACCAATCACACACATGTCCCAGTGCATGGGGAACCATGTCCTTATACCGGTGATACATGTAATGCAGGAACGTACAGTAATCAGACTGTCCCACCAATCACACACGTGTCCCAGTGCATGGGGAACCATGTCCTTATACCGGTGATACATGTAATGCAGGAACGTCCGGTAATCAGGCTGTCCTACCAATCACACACATGTCCTAGTGCATGGGGAACCTTGTCCTTATACCGGTGATACATGTAATGCAGGAACGTACAGTAATCAGGCTGTCCCACCAATCACACACGTGTCCCAGTGCATGGGGAACCATGTCCTTATACCGGTGATACATGTAATGCAGGAACGTACAGTAATCAGGCTGTCCCACCAATCACACACGTGTCCTAGTGCATGGGGAACCATGTCCTTATACCGGTGATACATGTAATGCAGGAACGTCCAGTAATCAGACTGTCCTACCAATCACACACATGTCCCAGTGCATGGGGAACCATGTCCTTATACCGGTGATACATGTAATGCAGGAACGTACAGTAATCAGGCTGTCCTACCAATCACACACATGTCCCAGTGCATGGGGAACCATGTCCTTATACCGGTGATACATGTAATGCAGGAACGTACAGTAATCAGACTGTCCCACCAATCACACACGTGTCCCAGTGCATGGGGAACCATGTCCTTATACCGGTGATACATGTAATGCAGGAACGTCCGGTAATCAGGCTGTCCTACCAATCACACACATGTCCTAGTGCATGGGGAACCTTGTCCTTATACCGGTGATACATGTAATGCAGGAACGTACAGTAATCAGACTGTCCTACCAATCACACACATGTCCCAGTGCATGGGGAACCATGTCCTTATACCGGTGATACATGTAATGCAGGAACGTACAGTAATCAGGCTGTCCTACCAATCACACACATGTCCCAGTGCATGGGGAACCATGTCCTTATACCGCTGATACATGTAATGCAGGAACATCCAGTAATCAGGCTGTCCTACCAATCACACACATGTCCCAGTGCATGGGGAACCGTGTCCTTATACCGGTGATACATGTAATGCAGGAACGTCCGGTAATCAGGCTGTCCCACCAATCACACACATGTCCCAGTGCATGGGAAGCAGTGTCCTTATACCGGTGATACATGTAATGCAGGAACGTCCAGTAATCAGGCTGTCCCACCAATCACACACATGTCCCAGTGCATGGGGAACTATGTCCTTATACCGGTGATACATGTAATGCAGGAACGTACAGTAATCAGTCTGTCCTACCAATCACACACATGTCCCAGTGCATGGGGAACCGTGTCCTTATACCGGTGATACATGTAATGCAGGAACGTACAGTAATCAGGCTGTCCTACCAATCACACACATGTTCCAGTGCATGGGGAACCGTGTCCTTATACCGGTGATACATGTAATGCAGGAACGTCCAGTAATCAGGCTGTCCCACCAATCACACACATGTCCCAGTGCATGGGGAACTATGTCCTTATACCGGTGATACATGTAATGCAGGAACGTACAGTAATCAGTCTGTCCTACCAATCACACACATGTCCCAGTGCATGGGGAACCGTGTCCTTATACCGGTGATACATGTAATGCAGGAACGTACAGTAATCAGGCTGTCCTACCAATCACACACATGTCCCAGTGCATGGGGAACCATGTCCTTATACCGGTGATACGTGTAATGCAGGAACGTCCGGTAATCAGGCTGTCCCACCAATCACACACATGTCCCAGTGCATGGGGAACTATGTCCTTATACCGGTGATACATGTAATGCAGGAACGTACAGTAATCAGGCTGTCCTACCAATCACACACATGTCCCAGTGCATGGGGAACCGTGTCCTTATACCGGTGATACATGTAATGCAGGAACGTCCGGTAATCAGGCTGTCCTACCAATCACACACATGTCCCAGTGCATGGGGAACCATGTCCTTATACCGGTGATACATGTAATGCAGGAACGTCCAGTAATCAGGCTGTCCTACCAATCACACACATGTCCCAGTGCATGGGGAACCGTGTCCTTATACCGGTGATACATGTAATGCAGGAACGTCCAGTAATCAGGCTGTCCTACCAATCACACACATGTCCCAGTGCATGGGGAACCGTGTCCTTATACCGGTGATACATGTAATGCAGGAACATCCAGTAATCAGACTGTCCCACCAATTACACGTGTCCCAGTGCATGGGGAACCATGTCCTTATTCCGGTGCTACATGTAATGCAGGAACGTCCAGTAATCAGACTGTCCCACCAATCACACGTGTCCCAGTGCATGGGAAGCAGTGTCCTTATACCGGTGCTACAATTACTGCAGGATGTCCCTGTTCTTACCCTCTGTCCTCTTCTCCCTCTGCAGTTACAATTACAGCTGAGTCAGGATCTGGGTCTCCTACACTCAGATGATGGCTCTGGGAAGAACAAGCGAGGGGTGCTCCCAAAGCAGGCCACCAATGTCATGAGATCCTGGCTCTTCCAGCACATTGGGGTGAGTACTTTCCAATATCCCTTCTCTCGCTGATTCCAGCCACTCGTGTGTAATCACTACCAGCAGGAACCTCACACAAGCGTCCTAGGATGAGGTGCGACCACACGGACACAGGGGAAGCCTCTGCTGCAGATGGGCACTTACCCCCTACAGTCCTTCACCAGTCTGATTCTATATTAATCTGTATATAGAAATACATTTGTGCACATCATTATAAGAATCAGTACTCAGCTACCAGATCAGAGGTATCTGTCCGTGACCACACATAGGTCAGTCATTGCATATATTCTGTACGAGGGGTCTGGGTCAGAGATGGACACCAAGTCGATGTTTCATGGATCTGAACGATTATCAGTGCACCTGTACATAATAAGGACGCCTCTGCAAGAGATTGACAGGAACTGACCATTTGGGGGTGTCATCACACTGTTAGCAGGGACCTACCCAAGCAGTTGATGTATGCACTTTTTGGTGTAGGCTGCATAACACCTTACAGGCAACAGGGACTCACAGGAAGCAGCAGGGCAATCAGAGAACTGGATCAAAGATGGTTCCAAAGTGTTTCCCATACAAAGGGTCCAAGCAACGGACAAGTCTCAGGGTGTTAGGAACCAAGTTTCCCGTTACTGCCCTCCTGGGTATAGTGGTCAAAGTGGGACCTCGGGTCGCTGCTTAGCGCTCACAGGCTTCCGGGTGTGGCTGGGACGCAGGTGGAGTTAAGCATGTGACATCACCCACACTATGGTCAGCTGATTGGAGGGCACTTTAAATTCTGGCTCAGCAATACCGATGATACTTGTTATAGGTGTTCTTACATAGTCCCCGGTCTCTGTTATTATATTCTATCCTGTGCATTGCGGCACTTGTGCATATTATTAGTGTTATTATAGTCTATCCTGTGCATTGCGGCACTTGTGCATATTATTAGTGTTATTATAGTCTATCCTGTGCATTGCGGCACTTGTGCATATTAATAGTGTTATTATAGTCTATCCTGTGCATTGCGGCACTTGTGCATATTATTAGTGTTATTATAGTCTATCCTGTGCATTGCGGCACTTCTGCATATTATTAGTGTTATTATAGTCTATCCTGTACATTGTTGCACTTATGCATATTATTAGTGTTATAGTCTATCCTGTGCATTGCGGCACTTGTGCATATTATTAGTGTTATTATAGTCTATCCTGTGCATTGCTGCACTTGTGCATTTTATTAGTGTTATTATAGTCTATCCTGGGCATTGTTGTATTTGTGCATATTATTAGTGTTACTATAGTCTATCCTGTGCATTGCAGCACTTGTGCATATTATTAGTGTTATTATAGTCTATCCTGTACATTGTTGCACTTATGCATATTATTAGTGTTATTATAGTCTATCCTGTGCATTGCGGCACTTGTGCCTATTATTAGTGTTATTATAGTCTATCCTGGGCATTGCGGCACTTGTGCATATTATTAGTGTTATTATAGTCTATCCTGGGAATTGTTTTATTTGTGCATATTATTAGTGTTATTATAGTCTATCCTGTGCATTGCGGCACTTGTGCATTTTATTAGTGTTATTATAGTCTATCCTGGGCATTGTTGTATTTGTGCATATTGTTAGTGTTATTATAGTCTATCCTGTGCATTGCGGCACTTGTGCATATTATTAGTATTATTATAGTCTATCCTGTGCATTGCGGTACTTGTGCATATTATTAGTGTTATTATAGTCTATCCTGTGCATTGCGGCACTTGTGCATATTAGTGTTATTATAGTCTATCCCATGGGTCCTCAAATTGCGGCCCTCCAGATGTTGTGACACTACAAATCCCAGTATGCCTTGCCACAGTTTTGCTATGAGTGTAAAAACTGTGGCAAGGCATGCTGGGATTTGTAGTTTCACAACATCTGGAGGGCCGCAGTTTGAGGACCCATGGTCTATCCTGTGCATTGCGGCACTTGTGCATATTATTAGTGTTATTATAATCTATCCTGTTCATTGCAGCACTTGTGCATATTATTAGTGTTAACCCCTTCCCGACATTTGACGTACATTTACGTCATGGTCGGGATGTACTTCCCGAACATGGCATAAATGTACGTCATGGCTTTAAACTGTCCCCGCGTCTATAGACGCGGTGACAGTTTAAACATGTCTGCTGTCCCTGACAGCAGACATGTCCCTGCATGCCCAGGGGGGGCTGCGATGCCGCCCCCCCGTCGGCGATCGTTGTGATTGGCTGTTCAGTGTGAACAGCCATTCACAGCGTTTTCCTGTGTACCGGCGAATAACGTTCGCCGGTGACACAGGGATCGGTGGTGATTGGTGCTGTAAAGTACAGCACCAATCACCACGGGGTGTAAGGGTGACACTGGTGTCACCCCACCTCACCCCACCTGCCCCCAAAGGCCGTGATTGGTTCGTCGGACCGACGAACCAATCACAGCCATGGAGGGTGATTTAAACTAACGGTGACTGCACTGCAGACGCCATTCCGGTCTGGAATTGCGTGCAGTGCGGTCACCGTGCCTATCTGCCACGATATACTGACCTGATCCTTGCAAATACTTACCTGATCACTGCTTGTAGCGTTCCTGGATCTTGTTACTTCTTGTGACTTCCTGTGTTGTGCTGTGCTGTGTTGTGCTGCTGCAGTGTGATAGATTTATAGATAGAGAGATAGAGAGAGAGAGATAGAGAGAGATAGAGAGAGCTAGTGACAGAGAGTCCTATATTTTGTGCTGCTGCAGTGTGATAGAGTTATAGATAGAGAGATAGAGAGAGATAGAGAGATAGTGACAGATTGTGCTATATATTTTTTATATATATACAGCTGTACTGCGTGTGCAACTGACTGCTGCCCCCCCCTTTTGTGCTGATCAGTATAAATTAACTGATCAGCAACTTTTTGGGGGCGCAGGTTTTTTTTTTTATATATATATACCTGTCAGTGCTGCTGCTGCAGTGTCATAGAGTGATAGATAGTGAGAGATAGAGAGATAGTGATAGAAAGTGCTATATTTTGTGTCTGCTGCCCCCCTTTTGTGCACCCCCAGCAACTTTTTGGGGGTGCAGGGGTTATTTTTTATATATATAACTGTCAGTGCTGCTGCTGCAGTGTCATAGAGTGATAGATAGAGAGAGATAGAGAGAGATAGTGACAGAGAGTGATAGAGAGTGCTATATTTTGTGTCGGCTGCCCCCCTTTTGTGCACCCCCAGCAACTTTTTGGGGGTGCAGGGGTTATTTTTTATATATATATAACTGTCAGTGCTGCTGCTGCAGTGTCATAGAGTGATAGATAGTGAGAGATAGAGAGATAGAGAGAGATAGTGACAGAGAGTGATAGAGACTGCTATATTTTGTGTCTGCTGCCCCCCTTTTGTGCACCCCCAGCAACTTTTTGGGGGTGCAGGGGTTATTTTTTATATATATAACTGTCAGTGCTGCTGCTGCAGTGTCATAGAGTGATAGATAGAGAGAGATAGAGAGAGATAGTGACAGAGAGTGATAGAGAGTGCTATATTTTGTGTCTGCTGCCCCCCCCCTTTTGTGCTGATCACTATATCTGAGGTGATCAGCAACTTTTTGGGGGTGCAGAGTTTTTTTTTTTTTATATATACCTGTCAGTTGCTGCCAGTTGCACTGTCAGTTGCACCAAAGGTTGTGCACCTGCTGCCCCTCACTGGTAATCAGTGTCGCATCACTGATCACCTTTTTTTTTTTTTTGAGGGTGCTGTGGGGTCTTTTTTTAATTTTTTTTTTTTATCAAATTCCTATTGCCTTTGAGCGATGTTCAGTGACGGACGTTACTGACCAACATCTGTGCTCAATTTTTGGCGCAGGACCTTTTTTTTTTTTTTTCTGCACTACATACACACTACACACTACATACTACATTGAAATAAAGTTTGTACCCCCCCTACACTATACACGTGTTGAAACATTTCACTACCAGAAACACAAAAATAAAAATGGCATCCCAAATGTCATCCCAAATGTCATCCCAAATGTCATCCCAGTCATCCAGAAGAATGTATTCAGCGGAGGAGGCATATGCCATGCTTGCCTCTGACTCTGACACAGCCAGTGAGGCAAGCGGGGAATTTGAAGGATTCATCTTAAGCTCCTCTTCCTCCTCTAGTGATGAGGGACCCCCTCAAAGACGCCCCCGTAGAGCAGCTGAGACCCCCCCCCCCAATAATTGATCTCGTATGGACCCCACCACCAGACAATTTTGAGCCCCAGGTTCCTGAGTTTTTGGCCATCCCAGGAATCCAATTTGATTCCACAGGTCTCAGAGAAATTGACTTTTTCAAATTATTTTTCTCTGATGATTTTATAAATTTAATGGTGGACCAAACTAATTTATATGCCCAGCAGTTTATTGCTCAAAACCCCACGTCATCATTTGCTAGGTGGACCCCTGTAGATGCAGTAGAGATGATGACGTTTTGGGGTCTGGTGTTTCATATGGGCATAGTAAAAAAGCCAGAAATTAGGCAATATTGGAGTACAGATGTTCTGTACAGCACCCCACTTTACCGTATGGCCATGACCCGGACTCGTTTTGAGTTAATCCTTAAATTTTTGCATTACAACGATAATGCACAGTGCCCACCAAGAGATGATCCCACCTTTGACCGGCTATTCAAAGTCAGGCCGGTCATTGATCATTTCAGTGCCAAATTTGAAGAGATGTACATCCCAGATAAATTCATTTGCATAGACGAGTCCCTTATACATTTTAAAGGAAGGGTTAAATTCCGCCAGTACCTTCCCAGTAAGAGGGCAAGGTATGGCATAAAAATGTATAAGCTGTGTGAAAGCACCTCAGGGTACACTCACAGGTTTAGGGTATATGAAGGGAAGGATTCAAGAATTGAACCGCCAGAATGCCCCCCCTCCCTCGTAGGTGTTAGTGGAAAAATTGTCTGGGATTTAGTGCACCCCTTCCTGGATAAAGGTTATTACCTCTATGTGGATAACTTTTACACTAGCATCCCCCTGTTTAAGGCCCTTGGATCAAGAGGTACAGCAGCTTGCGGTACTGTGCGCAAGAACCAAAGAGGCCTCCCAAAAACGCACATTGCCCAAGTAATGAGAAGGGGTGAAAGCAGGGGAATATGCACCGAAAATATGTTGTTGGTCAAATATAAGGACAAGAGGGATGTCCTTATACTGACAACAATTCACGGAGACAGTACCACCTCCGTCCCTGTACGAGGTACCAGTACCCACACCTCAAAACCTAATTGTATCCTGGATTACAATAGGTACATGGGCGGAGTGGATCTTTCAGATCAGGTACTGAAGCCGTACAGTGCCCTGCGGAAAACAAAAATCTGGTACAAGAAGCTGGCCGTGTATATCATCCAGATGGCACTGTATAACGCTTACGTGCTATTCCGTTCTACCAGCCAGAGGGGGACATTTATGCACTTTCAAGAGGAAGTCATAAAGGGCCTAATATTTGGGAACCAGCAGGCAGAGGGCCCCAGTACTTCTAGTACTGGCCCCCGTATTGTACCAGGGCAGCATTTTCCTGATGAAATCCCCTCCACTGGAAAAAAGGGCAGGACACAAAAAAGGTGCAAAGTTTGCTATAAAAAGGGAATAAGAAAGCAAACTACTTTCCAGTGTGACACTTGCCCCGACAAACCCGGCCTATGTATAAAGGAGTGTTTTAAAATATACCACACATCTATGGATTATTAGGTTCATAATGTCACCGTGCTTCGGGGGTCTTGCTAATGCCACATAGCACCCACCATTCATTCCACCAGAATCTGAGCCGCAAAATCCAAAAATCACTCCTTCCCTTCTGAGTCCTGCCATGCACCCAACTGGTATTTTTTGGTCACATGTGAGGCATTGCCGTACTCGGGAGAAATTGGGGCACAGATTTTGGGGTGCTTTTTCTCCTTCATACCTTCTGAAAATGAAAAATTTTGAGCCAGAACTGCATTTTTGTGTAAAAAAATGTAATTTTTCATTTTCACTGCCCAGTTGTATCAAAATTGGTGAAACCCCTGGGGGTTTTAAATGTACACTATACCCCTAGATGAATTCCCTGAGGGGTGTAGTTTGCACAATGGGGTCACTTGTGGGGGGGTTTCACTGTATTGGTGCTTTGGGGGTCTTGCTAATGCGACATAGCACCCACCAACATTCCACCAGAATCTGTGCTGCTAAATCCAAATATCACTCCTTCCCTTCTGAGTCCTGCCACTTTTTGGTCACACATGAGGCATTGCCGTACTCGGGAGAAATTGGGGCACAGATTTTGGGGTGCTTTTTCTCCTTCATACCTTCTGAAAATGAAAAATTTTGAGCCAGAACTGCATTTTTGTGTAAAAAAATGTAATTTTTCATTTTCACTGCCCAGTTGTATCAAAATTGGTGAAACCCCTGGGGGTTTGAAATGTACACTATACCCCTAGATAAATTCCCTGAGGGGTGTAGTTTGCACAATGGGGTCACTTGTGGGGGGGTTCCACTGTATTGGTGCTTTGGGGGTCTTGCTAATGCGACATAGCACCCACCAACATTCCACCAGAATCTGTGCTGCAAAATCCAAATATCACTCCTTCCCTTCTGAGTCCTGCCACTTTTTGGTCACACATGAGGCATTGCCGTACTCGGGAGAAATTGGGGCACAGATTTTGGGGTGCTTTGTCTCCTTCATTCCTTGTGAAAATGAAAAATTTTGAGCCAGAACTGCATTTTTGTGTAAAAAAATGTAATTTTTCATTTTCACTGCCCAGTTGTATCAAAATTGGTGAAACCCCTGGGGGTTTGAAATGTACACTATACCCCTAGATGAATTCCCTGAGGGGTGTAGTTTGCAAAATGGGGTCACTTGTGGGGGGGTTCCACTGTATTCGTGCTTGGGGGGTCTTGCTAATGCGACATAGCACCCACCAACATTTCACCAGAATCTGAGCTGCAAAATCCAAAAATCACTCCTTCCCTTCTGAGTCCTGCCATGCACCCAAATGGTATTTTTTGGTCACATGTGAGGCATTGCCGTACTCGGGAGAAATTGGGGCACAGATTTTGGGGTGCTTTGTCTCCTTCATTCCTTGTGAAAATGAAAAATTTTGAGCCAGAACTGCATTTTTGTGTAAAAAAATTTAATTTTTCATTTTCACTGCCCAGTTGTACCACAATTGGTGAAACCCCTGGGGGTTTGAAATGTACACTATACCCCTAGATGAATTCCCTGAGGGGTGTAGTTTGCAAAATGGGGTCACTTGTGGGGGGGTTCCACTGTATTGGTGCTTGGGGGGTCTTGCTAATGCGACATAGCACCCACCAACATTCCACCAGAATCTGAGCTGCAAAATCCAAAAATCACTCCTTCCCTTCTGAGTCCTGCCATGCACCCAAATGGTATTTTTTGGTCACATGTGAGGCATTGCCGTACTCGGGAGAAATTGGGGCACAGATTTTGGGGTGCTTTGTCTCCTTCATTCCTTGTGAAAATGAAAAATTTTGAGCCAGAACTGCATTTTTGTGTAAAAAATTTAATTTTTCATTTTCACTGCCCAGTTGTACCACAATTGGTGAAACCCCTGGGGGTTTGAAATGTACACTATACCCCTAGATGAATTCCCTGAGGGGTGTAGTTTGCAAAATGGGGTCACTTGTGGGGGGGTTCCACTGTATTGGTGCTTGGGGGGTCTTGCTAATGCGACATAGCACCCACCAACATTCCACCAGAATCTGAGCTGCAAAATCCAAAAATCACTCCTTCCCTTCTGAGTCCTGCCATGCACCCAAATGGTATTTTTTGGTCACATGTGAGGCATTGCCGTACTCGGGAGAAATTGGGGCACAGATTTTGGGGTGCTTTGTCTCCTTCATTCCTTGTGAAAATGAAAAATTTTGAGCCAGAACTGCATTTTTGTGTAAAAAATGTAATTTTTCATTTGCACAGCCCAGTTGTATCAAAATTGGTGAAACCCCTGGGGGTTTGAAATGTACACTATACCCCTAGATGAATTACCTGAGGGGTGTAGTTTGCAAAATGGGGTCACTTGTGGGGGGGTTCCACTGTATTGGTGCTTGGGGGGTCTTGCTAATGCGACATAGCACCCACCAACATTCCACCAGAATCTGAGCTGCAAAATCCAAAAATCACTCCTTCCCTTCTGAGTCCTGCCATGCACCAAAATGGTATTTTTTGGTCACATGTGAGGCATTGCCGTACTCGGGAGAAATTGGGGCACAGATTTTGGGGTGCTTTGTCTCCTTCATTCCTTGTGAAAATGAAAAATTTTGAGCCAGAACTGCATTTTTGTGTAAAAAATGTAATTTTTCATTTGCACAGCCCAGTTGTATCAAAATTGGTGAAACCCCTGGGGGTTTGAAATGTACACTATACCCCTAGTTGAATTCCCTGAGGGGTGTAGTTTGCAAAATGAGGTCACTTGTGGGGGGGTTCCACTGTATTGGTGCTTGGGGGGTCTTGCTAATGCGACATAGCACCCACCAACATTCCACCAGAATCTGAGCTGCAAAATCCAAAAATCACTCCTTCCCTTCTGAGTCCTGCCATGCACCCAAATGGTATTTTTTGGTCACATGTGAGGCATTGCCGTACTCTGGAGAAATTGGGGCACAGATTTTGGGGTGCTTTGTCTCCTTCATTCCTTGTGAAAATGAAAAATTTTGAGCCAGAACTGCATTTTTGTGTAAAAAATTTAATTTTTCATTTTCACTGCCCAGTTGTACCACAATTGGTGAAACCCCTGGGGGTTTGAAATGTACACTATACCCCTAGATGAATTCCCTGAGGGGTGTAGTTTGCAAAATGGGGTCACTTGTGGGGGGGTTCCTAACTTTTAGCATCTTATGGTGCCTAGAAACCTACATGGTGCCTAAAAAATAATCTCATAAAAAGGAGGCTCCAAAATCAAGTAGGTGCTCCTTCTATTATGAAGCCTGTGGTTTGGTCAACGTGCACACTAGGGCCACATATAGGATATTTATGAAAACAAAAGAATTGGGGGAATCAATTTTTAGTCACATTTCTCTAGTAAAATCTACTGTGTTCCTTAGAAAAATGTATTAAATGTATTAAAATTGCAAATTTTGAAATTTCACCTACACTTTGTTTTAACCCCTTCCCGACATTGCCTTTTAAGGTAATTTTTTTTTTTTTTCCTCCTTGTGTTCAAATAAGCTTAACTTTTTTAATTTTCCGGCTATATAGACACATGAGGGCTTTTTTTTTGCGGGACAAGTTGTACTTTCTAATGGTACCATTTACTATACCGTATAATATTCTCGGGAATCAGGAAATAATTCAATGTGGGGTAAAAAAAAAAAAAAACGCAATTCCACAATTTTGCGCTGGTTACGGTTTTTTTGGAGTTCATAGTTCGTTTAAAATGATGGGTTATCTTTATTCTATGGGTCGTTACGATTCCGGTAATACCAAACTTATATAGTTTTCGTTACATTTTACCACTAAAAAAAAAAATAGAAAATGTTACGGTTTTTCGAATTTGCGTCGCGTCGCCATGTTCTGCGGCTTATAACTTTTTTATTTTTCCACCTACGGACCTGGGTGAGGGCTCATTTTTTGCGGGCTGAAGTGTACTTTTTAATTAATACCATTATGGGATATGGGCGACTTTCTGATCTCTTTTAGCTATTTTTTTTTGGGTAGGCGATGCGACCAAAAAGCGTAGTTTTGGCGTTGGGGATTATTTTCCGTTTACGCCTTTAACCGTGCGGGATAACTAATGTTATATTTTAATAGATCGGACTTTTAGGAACGCGGCGATACCAAATATGTTTATTTTTTTATTATTTATTTATTTTTATTTGGGAAATGGGGAAAGGGGGGTGATTTGAACTTTTAATATTTTATTATTTTTTTTTATTTTTAAACTTTATTTTTTTTTTTTTTTTACTTTTACTACAAGGCCCCCTAGTGTACTTGACCACTAGGGGGCGCGATCGCCTGTACTAGGTTCAGCCATAGAGCTCTATGGCTGAACGTAGTGATTTTTTGCACTTCCTTTTACATCCTGCCTGAGGCAGGATGTAATAGGTATGAATACACGGACAGCACAGGGGTCTACATTAGACCCCTGGCTACCATGGCAACCGATCGGCACCCTCCGATCGCGCTGCGGGGGGCCCCGATCGGCGCCGGAGGGGGGCGCCCCCCCCTCCGATCAGCTATTTAAGCACTGCGGGCGCTTTGCCCGCGGTGCTTAAAGGGTTAAACGGCCGCGATCGGCGAACTCGCCGCTCGTGGCCGTGAGAGCAGGGACATGGCTGTAATATACAGCCATTACCTGCTCTCTATCAAGCCAGCTCACTCCGTGAGCTGGCTTGATTCACCCCCAACCGACATATGACGTAAATGTACGTCATATGTCGGGAAGGGGTTAATTCCTGTGAAACACCTAAAGGGTTAACAAACTTCCAAAATGCTGTTTTGAATACTGTGAGGGGTGCAGTTTTTGAAATGGCATCATTTATGGGGGTGTCTCACATACAAGTCCCTCAAAGTCACATCAGAACTGAACTGGTCCCTAAAAAAATCAGTGTTTGAAATTTTCTTGAAAATTTGAAAATTTGCTATTCATATTGTAAGCCTCCTAGTGTCCAAAAAAATTAAAAGGAAGTTGAAATAATGATGGAAACATAAAGTAGACATATGGTCTATGTTAGTTATTAACTATTTTGAGTGGTATGATTATTTGTCTCACAAGCAGAAAATTTAACATTTTGCAAATTGCTAAATTTTCCATTTTTTTACGACATTTTGGTATTTTTCACAAAAAAACACAGACTGTATCGACCCAAATTTACCACTAATTTGAAGTACAATGTCTCACGAGAAAACAATCTCAAAATCACTGGGATAAGTAAAAGCAAAAAAAAGTTATCCCCACTTAAGTGATACATGTCAGATTTGAAAAAAAGGGCTCTGTCAGGAAGGCAAAACATGCTGTGTCAGGAAGGGGTTAATATAGTCTATCCTGTGCGCTGTTGCAATTGTGCATATTATTAGTGTTATTATAGTCTATCCTGTGCATTGTGGCACTTGTGCATATTATTAGTGTTATTATAGTCTATCCTGTGCATTGCGGCACTTGTGCATATTATTAGTGTTATTATAGTCTATCCTGTGCATTGCTGCACTTGTGCATATTATTAGTGTTATTATAGTCTATCCTGGGCATTGCGGCACTTGTGCATGTTATTATTGTTATTATAGTCTATCCTGTGCATTGTGGCACTTGTGCATGTTATTATTGTTATTATAGTCTATCCTGTGCATTGCGGCACTTGTGCATATTATTAGTGTTATTATAGTCTATCCTGTGCATTGTGGCACTTGTGCATGTTATTATTGTTATTATAGTCTATCCTGTGCATTGCTGCACTTGTGCATATTATTAGTGTTATTATAGTCTATCCTGTGCATTGTGGCACTTGTGCATATTATTAGTGTTATTATAGTCTATCCTGTGCATTGCGGCACTTGTGCATATTATTAGTGTTATTATAGTCTATCCTGTGCATTGCTGCACTTGTGCATATTATTAGTGTTATTATAGTCTATCCTGGGCATTGCGGCACTTGTGCATGTTATTATTGTTATTATAGTCTATCCTGTGCATTGTGGCACTTGTGCATGTTATTATTGTTATTATAGTCTATCCTGTGCATTGCGGCACTTGTGCATATTATTAGTGTTATTATAGTCTATCCTGTGCATTGTGGCACTTGTGCATGTTATTATTGTTATTATAGTCTATCCTGTGCATTGCTGCACTTGTGCATATTATTAGTGTTATTATAGTCTATCCTGTGTATTGTGGCACTTGTGCATATTATTAGTGTTATTATAGTCTATCCTGGGCATTGTTGCATTTGTGCATATAATTAGTGTTATTTTAGTCTATCCTGTGCATTATTGCACTTGTGCATATTATTAGTGTTATTATATTCTATCCTTTGCATTGCTGCACTTGTGCATATTAGTGTTATTATAGTCTATCATGTGCGTTGTTACACTTGTGCATATTATTAGTGTTATTATAGTCTGTCCTGTGCATAGTGGCCCTTGTGCATATTATTATTGTTATTATAGTCTATACTGTGCATTGTTGCACTTGTGCATATTATTACTGTTAATATAGTCTATCCTGTGCATTGCTGCACTTGTGCATATTATTACTGTTATTATAGTCTATCCTGTGCATTGTTGTATTTGTGCATATTAGTGCTATTATAGTCTATCCTGGGCATTGTGGCACTTGTACATATTATTAGTGTTATTATAGTCTATCCTGGGCATTGTTGCACTTGTGCATATTATTAGTTTTATTTTAGTCTATCCAGTGCATTGCTGGGGGTTTGAAATGTACACTATACCCCTAGTTGAATTCCCTGAGGGGTGTAGTTTGCAAAATGAGGTCACTTGTGGGGGGGTTCCACTGTATTGGTGCTTGGGGGGTCTTGCTAATGCGACATAGCACCCACCAACATTCCACCAGAATCTGAGCTGTCTATCCTGTGCATTGCTGCACTTGTGCATATTATTAGTGTTATTATAGTCTATCCTGTGTAATGTGGCACTTGTGCATATTATTAGTGTTATTATAGTCTATCCTGGGCATTGTTGCATTTGTGCATATAATTAGTGTTATTTTAGTCTATCCTGTGCATTATTGCACTTGTGCATATTATTAGTGTTATTATATTCTATCCTTTGCATTGCTGCACTTGTGCATATTAGTGTTATTATAGTCTATCATGTGCGTTGTTACACTTGTGCATATTATTAGTGTTATTATAGTCTGTCCTGTGCATTGTGGCACTTGTGCATATTATTATTGTTATTATAGTCTATACTGTGCATTGTTGCACTTGTGCATATTATTACTGTTAATATAGTCTATCCTGTGCATTGTTGCACTTGTGCATATTATTAGTGTTATTATAGTCTATCCTGTGCATTGCTGCACTTGTGCATATTATTACTGTTATTATAGTCTATCCTGTGCATTGTTGTATTTGTGCATATTAGTGCTATTATAGTCTATCCTGGGCATTGTGGCACTTGTACATATTATTAGTGTTATTATAGTCTATCCTGGGCATTGTTGCACTTGTGCATATTATTAGTTTTATTTTAGTCTATCCTGTGCATTGCTGCACTTGTGCATATTATTAGTGTTATTATAGTCAATCCTGTGCATTGCTGCACTTGTGCATATTATTAGTGTTATTATAGTCTATCCTGTGCATTGCGGCACTTGTGCATATTATTAGTGTTATTATAGTCTATCCTGTGCATTGCGGCACTTGTGCATATTATTAGTGTTATTATAGTCTATCATGTGCGTTGTTACACTTGTGCATATTATTAGCATTATTATAGTCTATCCTGTGCATTGTTGCACTTGTGCATATTATTAGTGTTATTATAGTCTATCCTGTGCATTGTGGCACTTGTGCATATTATTATTGTTATTATAGTCTATCCTGTGCATTGCGGCACTTGTGCATATTATTAGTGTTATTATAGTCTATCCTGTGCATTGCGGCACTTGTGCATATTATTAGTGTTATTATAGTCTATCCTGTGCATTGCGGCACTTGTGCATATTATTAGTGTTATTATAGTCTATCCTGGGCATTGCTGCACTTGTGCATATTATTAGTGTTATTATAGTCTATCCTGTGAATTGCGGCACTTGTGCATATTATTAGTGTTATTATAGTCTATACTGTGCATTGTTGCACTTGTGCATATTATTAGTGTTATTATAGCCTATCCTGTGCATTGCTGCACTTGTGCATATTATTAATGTTATTGTAGTCTATCCTATGCATTGCTGCACTTGTGCATATTATTAGTGTTATTGTAGTCTATCCTGGGCATTGCTGCACTTGTGCATATTAGTGTTATTATAGTCTATCCTGTGCATTACGGCACATGTGCATATTATTAGTGTTATTATAGTCAATCCTGTGCATTGCGGCATTTGTGCATATTATTAGTGTTATTATAGTCTATCCTGGGCATTGTGACACTTGTGCATATTATTAGTATTATTATAGTCTATCCTGTGCATTGCGGCACTTGTGCATATTATTAGTGTTATTATAGTCTATCCTGTGCATTGCTGCACTTGTGCATATTATTAGTATTATTATAGTCTATCCTGTGCATTGCGGCACTTGTGCATATTATTAGTGTTATTATAGTCTATCCTGTGCATTGTTGCACTTGTGCATATTATTAGTGTTATTATAGTCTGTCCTGTGCATTGTGGCACTTGTGCATATTATTATTGTTATTATAGTCTATACTGTGCATTGCGGCACTTGTGCATATTATTAGTGTTAATATAGTATATCCTGTGCATTGCGACACTTGTGCATATTATTAGTGTTATTATAGTCTATCCTGTGCATGCCGGCACTTGTGCATATTATTAGTGTTATTATAGTCTATCCTGTGCATTGCTGCACTTGTGCATATTATAAGTGTTATTATAGTCTATATTGTGCAGTGCTGCACTTGTGCATATTATTACTGTTATTATAGTCTATCCTGTGCGCTGTTGCAATTGTGCATATTATTAGTGTTATTATAGTCTGTCCTGTGCATTGTGGCACTTGTGCATATTATTATTGTTATTATAGTCTATACTGTGCATTGTTGCACTTGTGCATATTATTAGTGTTAATATAGTCTATCCTGTGCATTGCGGCACTTGTGCATATTATTAGTGTTATTATAGTCTATCCTGTGCATTGCGGCACTTGTGCATATTATTAGTGTTATTATAGTCTATCCTGTGCATGGCGGCACTTGTGCATATTATTACTGTTATTATAGTCTATCCTGTGCGCTGTTGCAATTGTGCATATTATAAGTGTTATTATAGTCTACCCTGTGTATTGCGGCACTTGTGCTTATTATTAGTGTTATTATAGTCTATCCTGTGCATTGCTGCACTTTTGCATAATATTAGTGTTATTATAGTCTATCCTGTGCATTGCTGCACTTGTGCATATTATTAGTGTTGTTATAGTCTATCCTGTGCATTGTTGTATTTTTGCATATTATTAGTGTTATTATAGTCTATCCTGGGCATTGCGGCACTTGTGCATATTATTAGTGTTATTATAGTCTATCCTGGGCATTGTTGCACTTGTGCATATTATTAGTTTTATTATAGTCTATCCTGTGCATTGCTGCACTTGTGCATATTATTAGTGTTATTATAGTCAATCCTGTGCATTGCTGCACTTGTGCATATTATTAGTGTTATTATAGTCTATCCTGTGCATTGCGGCACTTTTGCATATTATTAGTGTTATTATAGTCTATCCTGTGCATTGCAGCACTTGTGCATATTATTAGTCTTATTATAGTCTATCCTGTGCATTGCGGCACTTGTGCATATTATTAGTGTTATTAAAGTCTATCAGGTGCGTTGTTACACTTGTGCATATTATTGGCATTATTATAGTCTATCCTGTGCATTGTTGCACTTGTGCATATTATTAGTGTTATTATAGTCTATCCTGTGCATTGTGGCACTTGTGCATATTATTATTGTTATTATAGTCTATACTGTGCATTGTTGCACTTGTGCATATTATTAGTGTTATGATAGTCTATATTATTATTGTTATTATATTCTATCCTGTGCATTGTTTCACCTGTGCATATTATTAGTGTTATGATAGTCTATATTATTATTGTTATTATATTCTATCCTGTGCATTGTTGCACTTGTGTATTTATTAGTGTTATTATATTCTGTCCTGTGCATTGCTGCACTTGTGTATATTATTAGCATTATTATAGTCTATCCTGTGCATTGTTGCACTTGTGCATATTATTAGTGTTATTATAGTCTATCCTGTGCATTTCTGCACTTGTACATATTATTAGTGTTATGATAGTCTATCGTGTGCATTGTTGCACCTGAATATAATATTTGTGTTATGATAGTCTATCCTGTGCATTGTTGCACCTGTGCATATTATTAGTGTTATGATAGTTTATATTATTATTATTGTTATTATATTATATCCTGTGCATTGTTGCACCTGTGCATATTATTAGTGTTATGATAGTCTATATTATTATTGTTGTTACATTCTATCCTGTGCCTTGTTGCACTTGAGTATTTATTAGTGTTATTATATTCTGTCCTGTGCATTGTTGCACTTGTGTGTTATTAGTCTATCCTGTGCATTGCGGCACTTGTGCATATTATTAGTGTTATTATAGTCTATCCTGTGCATTGCGGCACTTGTGCATATTATTAGTGTTATTATAGTCTATCCTGTGCATTGCGGCACTTGTGCATATTATTAGTGTTATTATAGTCTATCCTGGGCATTGCTGCACTTGTGCATTTTAGTGTTATTATAGTCTGTCCTGTGCATTGTGGCACATGTGCATATTATTAGTGTTATTATAGTCTATCCTGTGCATTGCTGCACTTGTGCATATTATTAGTGTTATTATAGTCTATCCTTTGCAATGTTGCACTTGTGCATATTATTAGTGTTATTATAGTCTATCATGTGCATTGCGGCACTTGTGCATATTATTAGTGTTATTATAGTCTATCATGTGCGTTGTTACACTTGTGCATATTATTAGTGTTATTATAGTCTATCCTGTGCATTGTTGTATTTGTGCATATTATTAGTGTTATTATAGTCTATCCTGGGCATTGTGGCACTTGTGCATATTATTAGTGTTATTATAGTCTATCCTGTGCATTGCGGCACTTGTGCATATTATTAGTGTTATTATAGTCTATCCTGTGCATTGCGGCACTTGTGCATATTATTAGTGTTATTATAGTCTATCCTGTGCATTGCGGCACTTGTGCATATTATTAGTGTTATTATAGTCTATCCTGTGAATTGCGGCACTTGTGCATATTATTAGTGTTATTATAGTCTATCCTGTGCATTGTTGCACTTGTGCATATTATTAGTGTTATTATAGTCTATCCTGTGCATTGTGGCACTTGTGCATATTATTAGTGTTATTATAGTCTACCATGTGCGTTGTTACACTTGTGCATATTATTAGCGTTATTATAGTCTATCCTGTGCATTGTTGCACTTGTGCATATTATTAGTGTTATTATAGTCTATCCTGTGCATTGTTGTATTTGTGCATATTAGTGTTATTATAGTCTATCCTGGGTATTGCGGCACTTGTGCATATTATCAGTGTTATTATAGTCTATCCTGGGCATTGTTGCACTTGTGCATATTATTAGTGTTAATATAGTCTATCCTGTGCATTGCTGCACTTGTGCATATTATTAGTGTTATTATAGTTTGTCCTGTGCATTGTTGCACTTGTGCATATTATTAGTGTTATTATAGTCTGTCATGTGCATTGCGGCACATGTGCATATTATTAGTGTTATTATAGTCTATCCTGTGCATTGCGGCATTTGTGCATATTATTAGTGTTATTATAGTCTATCCTGTGAATTGCGGCACTTGTGCATATTATAAGTGTTATTATAGTCTATCCTGTGCATTGCGGCACTTGTGCATATTATTAGTGTTATTATAGTCTATCCTGTGAATTGCGGCACTTGTGCATATTATTAGTGTTATTATAGTCTATCTTGTGCATTGTTGCACTTGTGCATATTATTAGTGTTATTTTAGTCTATCCTGTGCATTGCGGCACTTGTGCATATTATTAGCGTTATTATAGTCTATCCTGTGCATTGTTGCACTTGTGCATATTATTAGTGTTATTATAGTCTATCCTGTGCATTGTTGTATTTGTGCATATTAGTGTTATTATAGTCTATCCTGGGTATTGCGGCACTTGTGCATATTATCAGTGTTATTATAGTCTATCCTGGGCATTGTTGCACTTGTGCATATTATTAGTGTTAATATAGTCTATCCTGTGCATTGCTGCACTTGTGCATATTATTAGTGTTATTATAGTTTGTCCTGTGCATTGTTGCACTTGTGCATATTATTAGTGTTATTATAGTCTGTCATGTGCATTGCGGCACATGTGCATATTATTAGTGTTATTATAGTCTATCCTGTGCATTGCGGCATTTGTGCATATTATTAGTGTTATTATAGTCTATCCTGTGAATTGCGGCACTTGTGCATATTATTAGTGTTATTATAGTCTATCCTGTGCATTGCGGCACTTGTGCATATTATTAGTGTTATTATAGTCTATCCTGTGAATTGCGGCACTTGTGCATATTATTAGTGTTATTATAGTCTATCTTGTGCATTGTTGCACTTGTGCATATTATTAGTGTTATTATAGTCTATCCTGTGCATTGCGGCACTTGTGCATATTATTAGCGTTATTATAGTCTATCCTGTGCATTGTTGCACTTGTGCATATTATTAGTGTTATTATAGTCTATCCTGTGCATTGCGACACTTGTGCATATTATTAGTGTTATTATAGTCTATCCTGTGCATTGCGACACTTGTGCATATTATTAGTGTTATTATAGTCTATCCTGTGCATTGTTGCACTTGTGCATATTATTAGCGTTTTTATAGTCTATCCTGTGCATTGTTGCACTTGTGCATATTATTAGTGTTATTATAGTCTATCCTGTGAATTGCGGCACTTGTGCATATTATTAGTGTTATTATAGTCTATCTTGTGCATTGTTGCACTTGTGCATATTATTAGTGTTATTATAGTCTATCCTGTGCATTGCGGCACTTGTGCATATTATTAGTGTTATTATAGTCTATCATGTGCGTTGTTACACTTGTGCATATTATTAGCGTTATTATAGTCTATCCTGTGCATTGTTGCACTTGTGCATATTATTAGTGTTATTATAGTCTATCCTGTGCATTGCGACACTTGTGCATATTATTAGTGTTATTATAGTCTATCCTGTGCATTGCGACACTTGTGCATATTATTAGTGTTATTATAGTCTATCCTGTGCATTGTTGCACTTGTGCATATTATTAGCGTTTTTATAGTCTATCCTGTGCATTGTTGCACTTGTGCATATTATTAGTGTTATTATAGTCTATCCTGTGCATTGTTGCATTTGTGCATATTAGTGTTATTATAGTCTATCCTGGGCATTGTTGCACTTGTGCATATTATTAGTGTTATTATAGTCTATCCTGGGCATTGCGGCACTTGTGCATATTATTAGTGTTATTATAGTTTGTCCTGTGCATTGTTGCACTTGTTAATATTATTAGTGTTATTATAGTCTGTCCTGTGCATTGCGGCACATGTGCATATTTTTAGTGTTATTATAGTCTATCCTGTGCATTGCGGCATTTGTGCATATTATTAGTGTTATTATAGTCTATCCTGGGCATTGCTGCACTTGTGCATATTATTAGTGTTATTATAGTCTATCCTGTGCATTGCTGCACTTGTGCCTATTTTTAGTGTTATTATAGTCTATCCTGTGCATTGCTGCACTTGTGTATATTATTAGCATTATTATAGTCTATCCTGTGCATTGTTGCACTTGTGCATATTATTAGTGTTATTATAGTCTATCCTGTGCATTTCTGCACTTGTACATATTATTAGTGTTATGATAGTCTATCGTGTGCATTGTTGCATTTGTGTATATAATATTTGTGTTATGATAGTCTATCCTGTGCATTGTTGCACCTGTGCATATTATTAGTGTTATGATAGTCTATATTATTATTGTTATTATATTCTATCCTGTGCATTGTTGCACCTGTGCATATTATTAGTGTTATGATAGTCTATATTATTATTGTCATTATATTCTGTCCTGTGCATTGTTGCACTTGTGTATTTATTAGTGTTATTATATTCTGTTCTGTGCATTGTTGCACTTGTGTATATTATTAGCATTATTATAGTCTATCCTGTGCATTGTTGCACTTGTGCATATTATTAGTGTTATTATAGTCTATCCTGTGCATTTCTGCACTTGTACATATTATTAGTGTTATGATAGTCTATCGTGTGCATTGTTGCACGTGTGTATATAATATTTATGTTATGATAGTCTATCCTGTGCATTGTTGCACCTGTGCATATTATTAGTGTTATGATAGTTTATAATATTATTATTGTTATTATATTATATCCTGTGCATTGTTGCACCTGTGCATATTATTAGTGTTATGATAGTCTATATTATTATTATTGTTGTTATATTCTATCCTGTGCATTGTTGCACTTGTGTATTTATTAGTGTGATTATATTCTATCCTGTGCATTGTTGCACTTGTGTATTTATTAGTGTGATTATATTCTATCCTGTGCATTGTTGCACTTGTGTATATTATTAGTGCTATATTATATCCTGTGCATTGTTGCACTTGTGTATGTTATTAGTGTTATAGTCTATCCTGTGCACTGTTGCACTTGTGCATATTATTAGTGTTATTATAGTCTATTCTGTGCATTGTTGCACTTGTGTATTTATTTGTGTGATTATATTCTCTCCTGTACATTGTTGCACTTGTGCATATTATTAGGGCTATATTATATCCTGTGCATCGTTGCACTTGTGTATGTTATTAGTGTTATAGTCTATCCGGTACTTGTCTATTATCTGGGCGCCCAAGATTTCCATCGTACGACATAGTTTTGGTTGCATCGCATCTGATCCGATTGCATGCGATCGCATGCGATGCAACCAAATTGGACCCGATTTTTAATTGTACAGGGACCCTGATGGGTGATTACTATGTTAAATGCACACCCATTGTTAACGCCACCCCCACTATCAACTCCCACCCAAAGCGTGGCGAGCGCAGCGGTACGTGTCCTCCGACCTTTTCATACCCCCACTATCCAAGTTGGAGTTGACTCTAGATAGTGTGGCGAGCGCAGCGTGCCACCGAGCCCGAAGCATGGTGAGCGCAGCGGATTACTTCCCATGTAATCCGCTGCGCTCGCGACACTATTTAAAATCAACTCCACGCTGACGTGGATAGTGGGAGTATGAAAAGGTTGGCAGACGCGTACCGCCACCCCTCGCGGGCTCGCTGTGCTCGCCACACTTCAGGTGGGCATTGATAGTGGGGATGGCGTTAACAATGGGGGTGCATTTAACTTAGTAATCACCCATCAGGGTGCCTGTACAATTTAATATTGCATCGCATGCCATTTGTAATGGCATGCGATGCAATATTTTATTGCACAGTGCGGGTCTGTGCGCCCGGAAATCGGGTCCCATCGCATCTCATCGCATACCTTAATTAGTGGTATGCGATGAGATGGGCGCCCAGATAATACACAAGTACCGTCTATCCTGTGCATTGCTCAACTTGTATATATAATTAGTGTTATTGTAGTCTATCCTGTGCATTGTTGTACTTGTGTATGTTATTATAGTCTATCCTGTGCATTGTTGCACCTGTGCATATTATTAGTGTTATGATAGTCTATCCTGTGCATTGTTGCACTTGTGCATATTAATAGTGTTATTATATTATATCCTTTGCATTGTTGCACTTGTCTATTAATTTGTGTTATTATATTCTATCCTGTGCATTGCTGCACTTGTGCATATTATTAGTGTTATTATACTATATCCTGGGCATTGTTGCACTTGTGTATTTATTTGTGTTATTATATTCTATCCTGTGCATTGCTGCAGTTGTGCATATTAGTGTTATTGGTACTTGTGTACAATCACGGCTCCCACGATGTGCATCGTACAGGGAAAAATCGCATCGCATCGCATGAGATCTTATGCGATCTCATGCGATGTCATTTTTCACAGAAATTATGGACATGACCGCGAGCCCGCGAGGGGTGGCGGTACGCGTCCTACGACCTTTTCATACCCCCACTATCCACGTCGGCGTGGAGTTGAGAATAGAAAGTGTGGCGAGCGCGAAGCGTGGCGAGCGGATGCGGATACCTGTGAAGCCCGCAAGGGGACACGGATACCTGTGAAGGTATCCGCGTCCGCTCGCCACGCTTCGGGCTCGCTGCGCTCGCCACACTTTCTATTCTCAACTCCACGCCGACGTGGATAGTGGGGGTATGAAAAGGTCGTAGGACGCGTACCGCCGCCCCTCGCGGGCTCGCTGCACTCGCCACGCTTCAGGTTGGCGTTGATAGTGGGGGTGTACAGTGTGAAAAATGACATTTTAGGTGCATTTCACATGATTATTATAATTTATTATTATAATTTTATTTATAAGGCGCCACAAGTGTTTCGCAGCGCCGTACAAAGGAACAATACAGGGAAACAAAACTTGGCATACCATTGAATAAATAACAAAAATACAGTACAAATAAAGAGCGCCACAGATCAATACACATTACAGCTTGGATATAAGTAGTGAGGACTCAATCAACATACAACTAGAGGCTTGAGGCCAATGATGGAGAGGAGTATGCAGGCGAAGATGGTCACTGAGTGTTGGAGTAAAGTTGAGCTGTGAGTGAAATGTGAAGAGAAGTTGGCTTTGACAACAGGAGGGAAGAGGGCCCTACTCGGAGGAGCTTACAATCTAGTAGGAAGGGGAGACAGACAGATTACAAGAGGTGCAAGCGAGGGGGTGGTGGTTAGATAGCAGGATGTAAACAGGAAACAGGCAACGGGTCGGAGAACCAGCTGGTTTATGCAGTGGAAGGGTACGCTTTGATGAATAGGTGAGTTTTCAGTGCCCGTTTGAAGCTTTGCAAGGTCGGGGAGAGTCTAATGGAGCGAGGGAGTGCGTTCCACTGAAGGGGTGCAGCACGGGCAAAGTCCTGTACTCTAGCATGGGAAGCAGTGATCAGGGTGGAGGAGAGACGACAGTCGTCAGCTGACCGTAGAGGGCGGGAGGGTGTATGAATGGAGATGAGGTTAGAGATATATGGAGCAATGGAATTAGAGATGGCCCTGTATGTGAGTGTGAGGTGTTTGAAGAGGATTCTGTAGGGGAATGGAAGCCAGTGCAGATTTTGTTGAAGGGGAGTAGCAGAATTAGAGCGGCGGGAGAGGAAGATAAGCCTGGCTGCAGCATTGAGGACAGATTGGAGAGGAGCTAGTTGGGATTGAGCAAGGCCGGTGAGAAGAGCATTACAGTAGTCAAGCCGTGAGATGACCAATGAGTGGATGATCAGCTTAGTTGCACTCTGTGAGAGAAAGGGCCTGATGCGAGCAATGTTGCGTAACTGGAACCGGCAAGAATGGGCCAGCGTTTGGATGTGGGGTGCAAAGGTGAGGGAGGAGTCAAGAGTGACACCCAGGCAGCGGAGTTGGGGAACGGGGGAGATGATGGTGTTGTTAACAGTGATAGAGATATTAGTAGGGGGCATAGCTCTGGGTGGGGGAAAGATAATAAGTTTGGTTTTGTCCATATTCAGCTTCAGAAATCGCTCAGACATCCAGGTAGAGATGGCAGCGAGGCAGTTGGAAACTTGAGAGAAAACAGTGGGGGACAGATCAGGAGAGGAGAGGTAGATTTGGGTGTCATCTGCATAGAGGTGATATTGGAAGCCAAAGGAGTTAATGAGTGCACCCAGAGAGGAGGTGTACAGAGAGAACAGAATGGGGCCAAGGACGGAACCCTGAGGGACCCCGACAGGAAGGATAGAAGGTGGTGAGGTAGAGCCAGAGGCAGAGACTGAGAAGGAACGGTTGAAGAGGTAAGAGGAAAACCAGTTGAAGACTGTGCCAGAGAGGCCAATGTTTTGGAGTGTGTGGAGGAGGAGAGGGTGATCCACAGTGTCAAAGGCAGCAGATAGGTCCAAAAGGATAAGCAGGGAGAAGTGACCCTTGGATTTGGCTGACAGCAGGTCATTGGTGACTTTCACTAGGGCAGTCTCAGTGGAATGAAGTGGGCGAAAGCCAGATTGAAGGGGATCTAGGATGGAGTGGTCAGACAGGTAGCTGGTGAGACGCCTGTAAACCAGCCGTTCTAGTATTTTAGAGGCAAATGGGAGAAGAGAGATAGGGCGGTAGCTTGTGGGAGATAAAGGGTCCAGGTTAGGTTTTTTAAGAATAGGCGAGACCAGAGCGTGTTTGAAGGGTGAGGGAAAGATGCCAGTAGAAAGAGATCGGTTAAAGAGGTGAGCAAGGTGGGAGCAGCCAGTGGGGGAGAGGGAACTGAGGAGACGGGAGGGGAGAGGGTCCAAGGGACAGGTAGAGGGGGGAGAGGATGAGATGAGGGAGTGGACTTCCTCAGCTGTAGTAGGGCAGAAGGATGACAGAGTGGGGTAGTTGGTAGGGGAGGATGATTGGGGTGGGTGGGCAGCAGCGGGGGTATGGAAGGAGATATCATGTCGGATTACCTCAATTTTAGAGAGGAAGAAGGAGGCAAAGTCAGTGGCAGTGAGGGATGAAGGGAGGAGGGGTGGTGCAGGGCGAAGTAGAGTGTTGAAAGTTTCAAAGAGACGTCGGGGATTGGAGGAATGGGAAGAGATGAGAGATTTGAAGAAAGATTGTTTGGTATAGGAGAGAGCAGCGCTGTAGGAGGAGAGAATAAACTTGAAATGGAGGAAGTCTTCCAGAGAGTGAGATTTCCTCCAGAGGCGTTCAGCAGAGCGTGCACATTTTTGCAAGAATCGAGTTATTTTGTTGTGCCAGGGTTGTGGTTTAGAGCGTCGAAGGGGAACAGTGTGGAGGGGGGCTACAGAGTCGAGAGCAGAGGTGAGAGAAGAGTCATAGAAAGAGGCAGCCTGGTTGGGGCAAGTCATGGTTGAGAGAGGAGAGAGGAAAGTCTCCAGGGAAGACAGGACAGTGGGGTCAAGAGACCCGAGGTTACGTCTGGTGACTGTGGGTCTGGGCAATGAGGGGAGAGGGGAGGATGAGAGGGTGAAAGAGAGCAGATTGTGGTCAGAGAGTGGGAAGGAAGAATTAGAGAAATCAGAGAGATTACAATGGTGGGTGAAGACTAGGTCAAGGGAGTGTCCGAGATTATGAGTGGGGGTGGAGGTCCATTGAGAAAGTCCAAAGGAGGTGGTAAGGTCAAGAAGGTTAGAGGAGGCAGCATTATTGATGTCAATAGGAATGTTAAAGTCACCGAGGATGATAGAGGGGAGGTCAGAGGCGAGAAAGTGTGGAAGCCACGCAGCAAAGTTATCAAGGAAAGGGGAGCAGGGGCCAGGGGGGCGGTAGATTACAGCCACAAGGAGGTGAATGGGGTAGAAGAGGCGGATAGTGTGTACCTCAAAGGTGGAGAATGTGAGGGAGGGCTCAGGTGGGATGGCGCGGAATGTGCAGTTGGGGGAGAGGAGGATGCCCACTCCTCCACCCTGGCGGCCATCAGGTCTGACCGAGTGTGTGAAGGAGAGGCCTCCATAAGAGAGGGCAGCAGGGGAGGTAGTGTCAGAGGAGGAGAGCCAGGTTTCAGTGATGGCGAGAAGGTTAAAAAAGTGGGAGATAAAGAGGTCGTGGATAGTTGGGAGCTTGTTGCAGACTGATCTAGCATTCCAGAGAGCACAGGAGAAAGGAAGGGAGGGGACAGGTGAGATAGTAATTAGGTTGTGAGGGTTGTGGGTGCGTGTGAAAGGTGTGGAGGTTGAGGGGGGGTGAGACCTGACAGCAAGGACTGGTATGGGACTGGATCTAGGAGCCATATTACTGTGTAAAGTTGATCAGAGTAGTGATATAGAATGAGGTTGGAGTGGCCTAGAATGAGTAGTGAGAGGGTGATCTACTGGAAGCGTGGAGAGCCTACAGGAAGTATAGTTAATGTATAAGGGAGACAGAAGCAGTGTGTGACAGCATTTAGTTCAGCATGGAGATCAGTGTCCAGGTTGTGCAGACTGAAGGTGATGATGAGGCAGGAAACTCACTGCAGTATGTTGATTGCTGGGGTTGCAGATGGAGGACGAAGTGTTCTTTGTCCTCCTGTTTCCCTCCTGTTCATCTCCTGTATATCTCCTATGTTATATTACTATAGTCTGCATACTTTACACTAGAATACTTCACATCTAGAAGACTACACAGCCAAAACTCATAATTTCAGTGAAAAATGACATCGCATCGCATGCCACTACATATGGCATGTGATGGGAGCCATGAAAGTACACAAGTACCGTGTTATTATATTCTATCCTGGGCATTGTTGCACTTGTGTATTTATTAGTGTTATTAGTCGATCCTGTGCATTGCTGCACTTGTGCATATTATTAGTGTTATTATAGTCTATCCTGTGCATTGTTGCACTTGTGCATATTAATAGTGATATTAATTGTTGCACTTGTGTATTTATTAGTGTTATTATATTCTATCATGTGGATTGTTGCACTTGTGCGTATTATTAGTGCTATATTATATCCTGTGCATTGTTGCACTTGTGTAGGTTATTAGTGTTATAGTCTATCCTGTGCATTGCTCAGCTTGTGTATATTATTAGTGTTATCGTAGTCTATCCTGTGCATTGTTGCACTTGTGTATGTTATTAGTGTTGTTATAGTCTATCCTGTGCATTGTTGCACTTGTGCATATTATTAGTGTTATAGTCGATCCTGTGCATTGTTGCACTTGTGTATTAGTGTGATTATATTATATCATGTGCAATGTTGCACTTGTGCATATTATTAGTGTTATTATAGTCTATCCTGTGCATTGCTGCACTAGTGCATATTATTAGTGTTGTTATTATTATAGTCTGTCCTGTACATTGTTGCACTTGTGCATATTTTTAGTGTTATTATAGTCTATCCTGTGCATTGCTGCACTTGTGCATATTAATAGTGTTATTATAGTCTATGCTGTGCATTGTTGCACTTGTGCATATTTTTAGTGTTATTATAGTCTATCCTGTGCATTGCTGCACTTGTGCATATTATTAGTGTTATTATTATAGTCTGTCCTGTACATTGTTGCACTTGTGCATATTTTTAGTGTTATTATATTCTATCCTGTGCATTGCTGCACTTGTGCATATTATTAGTGTTATTATAGTCTATCCTGTGCATTGCGGCACTTGTGCATATTATTAGTGTTATTATAGTCTATCCTGTGCATTGTTGCACTTGTGCATATTTTTAGTGTTATTATATTCTATCCTGTGCATTGCTGCACTAGTGCATATTATTAGTGTTATTATAGTCTATGCTGTGCATTGCGGCACTTGTGAATATTTTTAGTGTTATTATAGTCTATCCTGTGCATTGCTGCACTTGTGCATATTATTAGTGTTATTATAGTCTATCCTGTGCATTGCTGCACTTGTGCATATTATTAGTGTTATTATAGTCTATCCTGTGCATTGCTGCACTAGTGCATATTATTAGTGTTATTATAGTCTATCCTGCACATTGTTGCACTTGTGCATATTATTAGTGTTATTATAGTCTATCTTGTGCATTGCTGCACTTGTGCATATTATTAGTGTTATTATAGTCTAT
The DNA here is from genome assembly GCF_055691185.1 of Crinia signifera. Classification (NCBI taxonomy): domain Eukaryota; kingdom Metazoa; phylum Chordata; class Amphibia; order Anura; family Myobatrachidae; genus Crinia; species Crinia signifera. The sequence continues at coordinate 1,248,553 of NC_139218.1, read as the reverse complement.
CCTGTGCATTGCTGCACTTGTGCATATTATTAGTGTTATTATAGTCTATCCTGTGCATTGCGGCACTTGTGCATATTATTAGTGTTATTATTATAGTCTATCCTGTACATTGTTGCACTTGTGCATATTATTAGTGTTATTATAGTCTATTTTGTGCATTGCTGCACTTGTGCAATTGTCTGCCCAGCTTTCAGGGGTTTCTGGATTCCTCTGCAGCCAGGGAACCATCGCCGGATTGTGGGGAGGTGACAGTGAGGAATCCTGCTCTCAGGTGGGTCAGCTCCTGCCAGGTGCTCTGCTCCCTCTTCAACTGCAGATGTGCCCAAACCTGGACAGCAGTGTGGGCACGGGACCGGAGCTTCGGGTTGATCATTGCAGCGTCTGTGGCTTTGTCAGCAGCCCCTGTGTGTTATAATGTAATGAGACCTACCTTCAGCATTTCCCTTAGACGTGTAAAATCTATGCTGTTGCTCACTGCATAGATGTGCGCTTCCACAAAGCCCTGGTTAACGCTCGCTCTGTGCTTGAGTCTGGCCTGCTCGTACAGTATGTCATTCATACTGTAGCGTTATTCTGTGTTTAATTAGTGTAGCATAATGAGAGGCACAGACAGCAGCGGCCTTACACAAGTGTAACCTAAACTGCTGCTCGCTCCACAGTTGTGGACTCCCATGAAGCCCTGTCTGACACCCAGCAGCCATTTTGTTAACCCCCTCTGCGCTTGTGTCTGACCTGGTACATGTACCCACTGACCCAGCTCATTTACATATGATGTATATGTGACGCCTGTTCCCAATAGACCACAGGCTAGAGATCACATACAGTACATGTACCCACTGACCCAGCTCATTTACATATGATGTATATGTGACGCCTGTTCCCAATAGACCACATGCTAGAGATCACATACAGTACCTGTACCCACTGACCCAGCTCATTTACATATGATGTATATGTGACGCCTGTTCCCAATAGACCACAGGCTAGAGATCACATACAGTACATGTACCCACTGACCCAGCTCATTTACATATGATGTATATGTGACGCCTGTTCCCAATAGACTACATGCTAGAGATCACATACAGTACATGTACCCACTGACCCAGCTCATTTACATGTGATGTATATGTGACGCCTGTTCCCAATAGACCACAGGCTAGAGATCACATACAGTACATGTACCCACTGACCCAGCTCATTTACATGTGATGTATATGTGACGCCTGTTCCCAATAGACCACAGACTAGAGATCACATACAGTACATGTACCCACTGACCCAGCTCATTTATATATGATGTATATGTGACACCTGTTCCCAATAGACTACATGCTAGAGATCACATACAGTACATGTACCCACTGACCCAGCTCATTTATATATGATGTATATGTGACACCTGTTCCCAATAGACTACATGCTAGAGATCACATACAGTACATGTACCCACTGACCCAGCTCATTTACATGTGATGTATATGTGACGCCTGTTCCCAATAGACCACAGGCTAGAGATCACATACAGTACATGTACCCACTGACCCAGCTCATTTATATATGATGTATATGTGACACCTGTTCCCAATAGACCACAGACTAGAGATCACATACAGTACATGTACCCACTGACCCAGCTCATTTACATATGTATATGTGACGCCTGTTCCCAATAGACCAGAATAGAGATCACATCCAGTACATGTACCCACTGACCCAGCTCATTTACATGTGATGTATATGTGACACCTGTTCCCAATAGACCACATGCTAGAGATCACATACAGTACATGTACCCACTGACCCAGCTCATTTACATATGATGTATATGTGACGCCTGTTCCCAATAGACCACAGGCTAGAGATCACATACAGTACATGTACCCACTGACCCAGCTCATTTACATATGTATATGTGACGCCTGTTCCCAATAGACCAGAATAGAGATCACATCCAGTACCCATACTCACTGACCGGGCTCATTTACATATGATGTATATGTGACACCTGTTCCCAATAGACCACATGCTAGAGATCACATACAGTACATGTACCCACTGACCCAGCTCATTTACATATGATGTATATGTGACGCCTGTTCCCAATAGACCACAGGCTAGAGATCACATACAGTACATGTACCCACTGACCCAGCTCATTTACATGTGATGTATACAGTATGTGACGCCTGTTCCCAATAGACCACAGACTAGAGATCACATACAGTACATGTACCCACTGACCCAGCTCATTTACATGTGATGTATATGTGACGCCTGTTCCCAATAGACCAGACAAGAGATCACATACAGTACATGTACCCACTGACCCAGCTCATTTACATGTGATGTATATGTGACGCCTGTTCCCAATAGACCAGACAAGAGATCACATCCAGTACATGTACCCACTGACCTAGCTCATTTACATGTGATGTATATGTGACTCCTGTTCCCAATAACAGACTAGAGATCACATACAGTACATGTACCCACTGACCCAGCTCATTTACATGTGATGTATATGTGACGCCTGTTCCCAATAGACCAGACTAGAGATCACATCCAGCACAGTACAGCTTATACATGAAATAGAAACATTACTACAATAGATATAACTGCAAGTACCGCTAGCACACACAAGGACTGGCACAAATAAGGGACAGCAATTACCGTCAAGGGAAGCAGATACCACGGCCGGATACAAATCCCAGGATCCTGGGTATGTGTTCTGGATAGATCACATAATGGCTCTTGGATCCCGCGCTTGGGCCTTTTAAAGCAAAGGGGTGTGGGGTCAGGTTAAATGATCATTGGGTACAAGAAAGGGGCCTGGGCAACACTTCATTGGCTCTCAGCTTCACGGTGACGTCTTCCTGTAAATGGGAATCTCATCAGAGCATGCTGGATTCTTTGTCTTTGTTCTTGGGGTGAGGTGGAACAGGGAACTGGTATGAGCTGGAATTATAGTCATTGTTTCTCAAGCACACTGATTCATCATACAACACAAACTAGGTATCAGTAAGGTCATATATATATATATATATATATATATATATATATATATATATATATATATATAGTGATCGTTTCACTATACTGACATCTGCGACTGTTGATGGCAACTGAAACAAGTTAAATCAAAACAAAATTTGGGGTTTATTGAGGGAGTTTCACGCAAACAGAAAGAGACAATAGGGAACATGTCTTTAAGAATTTAACCATTAATGTTTCACGTCCGGCCCTTATAAGCTAATAAGATGCAAGTGGCGCCATGGAATTGCGCAGTGGGTGGTCGTTCTACTTTAATGGCGTAGAGCTGCAATTTTGACTTCCACAGTGTACCCACTGACCCAGCTCATTTACATATGATGTATACGTGATACCTGTTCCCAATAGACCACAGACTAGAGATCACATACAGTACCCATACTCACTGACCCAGCTCATTTACATATGATGTATATGTGACACTTGTTCCCAATAGACCAGACTAGAGATCACATACAGTCCATGTACCCACTGACCCAGCTCATTTACATATGATGTATATGTGACACCTGTTCCCAATAGACCACAGACTAGAGATCACATACAGTACCCATACTCACTGTCCCAACTCATTTATATATGATGTATATGTGACACCTGTTCCCAATAGACCACAGACTAGAGATCACATACAGTACCTGTACCCACTGACCCAGCTCATTTACATATGATGTATATGTGACACCTGTTCCCAATAGACCACAGACTAGAGATCACATACAGTACCTGTACCCACTGATCCAGCTCATTTACATATGATATGTGTGTCACCTGTCCTCTATAAACCTGTGTTTATTATAAATGGGGAATTACACCTACCTTCCACTGACCTCTTGCACATTCTTGCAGCACCCGTACCCCACAGAGGATGAGAAGAAGCAGATTGCAGCTCAGACAAACCTGACGTTACTTCAAGTGAACAACTGGTAAGTGCACAAAAAGTTATCTAGAACCACATCATTACGTGTCCTGAGAGTGAGTGGACCATGGGACTGTGTGTACGACACGTGTCCTGAGAGTGAGGGGACGCCGGGACTGTCTGTATTACACGTGTCCTGAGAGTGAGGGGACTCTGGGACTGTCTGTACGACACGTGTCCTGAGAGTGAGGGGACGCCGGGACTGTCTGTATTACACGTGTCCTGAGAGTGAGAGGACACCGGGACTGTCTGTATTACACGTGTCCTGAGAGTGAGAGGACACCAGGACTGTCTGTATTACACGTGTCCTGAGAGTGAGGGGACTCCGGGACTGTCTGTACGACACGTGTCCTGAGAGTGAGGGGACGCCGGGACTGTCTGTATTACACGTGTCCTGAGAGTGAGGGGACTCTGGGACTGTCTGTACAACACGTGTCCTGAGAGTGAGGAGACCCCGGTACTGTCTGTATTACACATGTCCTGGGAGTGAGGAGACCCCGGGACTGTCTGTACGACACTTGTCCTGAGAGTGAGGGGACGCCGGGACTGTCTGTATTACACGTTTCCTGAGAGTGAGGGGACGCCGGTACTGTCTGCATTACACGTGTGCTGGGATTGAGGAGACCCTGGGACTGTCTGTATTACATGTCCTAAGAGTGAGGGGATGCCGGGACTGTCAGTATTACACGTGTCCTGAGAGTGAGGGGACGCCGGGACTGTCTGTATTACACGTGTACTTAGAGTGAGGGGACGCCGGGACTGTCTGTATTACACATGTCCTGAGAGTGAGAGGATGCAGGGACTGTCTGTATTACACGTGTCCTGAGAGTGAGGGGACGCCGGGACTGTCTGTATTACACGTGCCCTGAGAGTGAGGGGACACTGGGACTGTCTGTATTACACGTGTCCTGAGAGTGAGGGGACGCCGGGACTGTCTGTATTACACGTGACAGTGAGGGTACGCCGGGACTGTCTGTATTACATGTGTCCTGAGAGTGAGGGGACGCTGGGACTGTCTGTATTACACGTGTCCTGAGAGTGAGGGGACGCTGGGACTGTCTGTATTACACGTGTCCTGTGAGTGAGGGAACCCCGGGACTGTCTGTATTACACGTGTCCTGGGAGTGAGGGAACCCCGGGACTGTCTGTATTACACGTGTCCTGAGAGTGAGGGGACGCTGGGACTGTCTGTATTACACGTGTCCTGTGAGTGAGGGAACCCCGGGACTGTCTGTATTACACGTGTCCTGGGAGTGAGGGGACGCCGGGACTGTCTGTATTACACGTGTCCTGAGAGTGAGGGGACGCCGGGACTGTCTGTATTACACGTGTCCTGAGAGTGAGGGGACGCCGGGACTGTCTGTATTACATGTGTCCTGAGAGTGAGGGGACGCCGGGACTGTCTGTATTACACATGTCCTAAGAGTGAGAGGATGCCGGGACTGTCTGTATTACACGTGTCCTGAGAGTGCGGGGACGCCGGGACTGTCTGTATTACACGTGTCCTGAGAGTGAGGGGACGCTGGGACTGTCTGTATTAGTCCTGTGTCACGGCTAAAGGGCTGGATGGAGTCGTGCGGTGCACAGGAACCGGAGACGGACCAGGAGGAGTAGGATTGAAACGTGCAGGTTTAATAACTGATTTCATAAATGATAAACTTCACTCAAATACTTCTTTAAGTGACAGTTGGAATAAATTAAATAGAGTCCAGCACAATACTAATAACGGGCAGGGAAATCTGGAAACGTATACTTGGTGAGCCAGAGTACATAGATGAGGATCCGGAAGGAGGTTGATTTGATGACAGAAGAAATGGATCCGGATGACTGAAAGATGATGGAATGAATGAGTTGTATGAAGGAGGACAGCGGAAAGCTGTGCAGGGTAATTCTGGGACACAAGCAGGAACAAGCACTAGGTAGGACTTGCAGCATTGGTGTCAGGAGAAAACTTCCTTGTAGCAAGATGCAGGGAGCAAGGCACCAGAGTCAGGAGAGAAAGAGCCAGGATCCGGGAATCAGCTAGGAGTTGTGAATGACTCCAAAGACTCATTGCACTGACACTGAACAGCCTAGGCAGATCCCCTATATCCCCAGGGGATGGCTGCCATTGGCTGTCAGCACAGGATGAGGAGGGAACCTCCACTCTGGGCCAATCTGTCTCCTGCCCTCAACCAAGATGGCGACGCCGGCCTCCCGGCACCACTACTGCTGCCATCCCTACCCAGAGCTGCCGCTACCTGCACACCGCAGACCGGAGCCTGCACACGCTAGCCGGCGGCGGGCGCGGACGGGTGAGTACTGTACCCGCCGCGCTCCGTCGCGGCTACGTGTGACAGTACCCCCCCTTTTCAGGGTGACCCCAGGGCGCCTATGGGCCTTGTGCGGATTTCTCTGGAGAAATTGCTTTACCAGTTTTGGAGCGTGCAAATCAATGGAATCCACCCAAGAGTTCTCTTCGGGACCAAACCCAACCCATTCCACCAGATACTGGGTACGAGAATTGCGGCAACGAGAGTCTATAATGCGTCTTACCTCGAATTCAGACCCACTTTCGGAGTTAATCTTGGGCGGTTTGGGAATCTTCTTTTGATAAGAGTTCAACCTTAAAGGCTTGAGGAGGGACACATGGAAGGAATTCGAAATCCTTAGGGAAGGAGGAAGTTGAAGTCTATAAGCGACAGGATTAATGACTTGGATGATAGGGTATGGCCCAATGAACCGGGGAGCCAGCTTCATAGAGGGCAGACGGAGGCGTATATGGCGGGTAGACAGCCATACCCGGTCTCCGACTTTCAATCTGGGCGCTGCCCTTCTTTTCCTGTCTGCCATCCTCTTGTATCGGGCGGAAGATTTAAGAAGAGCGGTGTGGACATCCGACCAGATTTTAGCAAAACGTTGTAATGAAGTGGTTGCTGCAGGAACTTCGGAAGAGGATAATTCTGAGAAATCCGGAGATCGTGGATGTTTGCCGAATACTGTAAAGAAGGGGGTGGTTCCGGAGGAAGAGTGATAGGAGTTGTTATGCATATATTCTGCCCACGGGAGAAGATCCACCCAGTCATCTTGGGACGACGAGACAAACAGTCGGATAAAGGCCTCCAAGTCTTGATTCACCCGTTCTGTCTGGCCATTGGTCTGGGGATGAAAGGCAGTGGAAAACTTGAGTTTGACCTGTACCGCGGCACAGAGAGCTCTCCAGAACTTTGCAACGAACTGTACTCCGCGGTCGGATACAATCTCTTTGGGCAGTCCGTGAAGTTTAAAAATGGTTGAGATAAATAGCTGAGCCAGTACTGGAGCAGAGGGGAGACCTTTTAGTGGGAAAAAATGGACCATTTTCGAGAATCGGTCGACCACTACCCAGATTGCGGTATGACCTTTTGAGGGAGGTAGTTCGCAAATGAAGTCCATTGACAGATGGGTCCATGGTTCTGTGGGAACGGTTAGAGGGCGGAGAGGACCAGCGGGAGTTGTTCTGGGCACCTTATGCTGAGCACATCTTACACAAGAAGCGACGAAGTTGGTTACGTCGTGGCGGATGGTTGGCCACCAATAAGAACGTGACAGGGACATCAAGGTCTTTTGTGCTCCTGCGTGCCCTGCGAAGCGGGAAGAATGTGCCCATGACAATATTTTCTTGCGGAGTTCGGGGGGAACGAACGTTTTACCTGGAGGAGGAGATGGCTGTACGGTTACTTGGGCGAAGACCAGTGGATCGAGGATTGGACGAGGAGGTGTCTCTAGGTCAGAGGTCGTCTCAAAGGAGCGGGATAGAGCGTCTGCCTTAGTATTCGTGGTTCCAGGTCGGAATTTAATTTGGAAGTCAAAGCGTTCAAAAAACATGGCCCAACGGGCTTGGCGGGCAGTAAGGCACTGAGCCTGTTTAAGAAAGGACAGATTTTTGTGGTCTGAATACACGGTGATCTTATGCCGTGCCCCCTCCAGAAGGTATCGCCACTCCTCTAACGCAGTTTTGACTGCAAGCAACTCCTGTTCCCAGATGGGGTAATTCTTCTCTGCCGGGAGGAATTTTTTGGAGAGGAAGGCACAAGGGTGTAATTCTTGATCCTCACCTTTTTGTGACAAGATGGCCCCGATCCCTTCCGAGGATGCGTCCACCTCGAGAATGAAGGGCCTGTCGAGGTCTGGTTGGAGGAGGATTGGTGCCGTTATGAATGCTCTCTTTAACTGCTGGAAGGCAGAGGATGCTTCTGGCGACCATCGGCTTGGATCAGCTCCCTTGCAAGTGAGAGCAGTGAGGGGAGCAGCGATAGTAGAGAAGTTCCGGATAAATCGCCAGTAATAGTTTGAGAACCCTAGGAATCTCTGAATTCCTTTGAGTGTTGTGGGGGCTGCCCAGTCTTGGATGGCTCTCACCTTCTCTGGGTCCATTTCTATCCCAGTGGCGGAGAGAATGTGACCCAAGAATGGAATGGACGTGACCTCAAAAACGCACTTCTCCAACTTGCAGAACAGTTGATTTTGGCGAAGACGTCGTAGGACTTCGGACACTGTCTGTCTGTGAAGTTGAAGATTTGGAGAGAAGATGAGTATATCGTCTAGATAGACTACGATGGAGTGGTACAGCAAGTCCCGAAAGATATCATTTACAAACTGTTGGAAGACGGCGGGGGCGTTACAAAGGCCGAAGGGCATCACCAGGTATTCATAGTGGCCGTCGCGCGTGTTAAAAGCCGTCTTCCACTCGTCACCTGGACGGATCCGGATCAAATTGTAGGCCCCTCGCAGGTCCAATTTAGTAAAGATTGCTGCCCCTCTGATCTTGTCGAATAGTTCTGCGATAAGGGGTAAGGGATAGCGGTTTTTAATGGTGATGTCGTTCAGGCCCCTATAGTCGATACATGGCCGAAGACCGCCATCCTTCTTTTTCACAAAGAAAAACCCGGCCCCGGCCGGAGAAGTAGATGGTCGAATGAAACCTTTGTTTAAGTTCTCTTGAATGTACGAGGACATGGCCTCAGTCTCAGGTAGCGACAGGGGATAGATGCGGCCACGAGGAGGGAATTTCCCGGCCACCAGCTCTATCGGGCAGTCCCAAGGACGGTGAGGAGGCAGGGTGTCGGCACCACCTTTACTGAATACATCTGTAAATGAACGATATGGTGCGGGTATCGACAAGGGTGGAGCTGAAGAGGATGAAGGATAGTTACCCTCACGTTGTGGATGGGTCTGGTAGACCGGAAGGATCTGAGGAATGCAAGTAGACTGGCAATCTGTTCCCCAGGCCTTGACCTCCATATTGGTCCAATCGATGTGTGGGTTATGTTTGGAGAGCCAGGGAAGGCCCAGGACCATTTGGTGTGAGGACTGTGGAAGAATGAAGAATTCGAGGGTCTCTTGATGTAGAGCACCTATGAGCAGTGTCACCGGGGTGGTCTGATGGGTGATTTGTCCACTACGAATTCGACTCCCATCCACTGCAGTGAGGACCAGCGAGTGATCCAGGGGTTGCACAGGCAGGGCATGTTGGGTGACAAAAGAAGAAGAAAGGAAGTTTCCCGCTGCTCCAGAGTCCAATAGGGCCTGAACTCTTTTTCTCCCTTGGGGACACACAAGGGTAACCGGAATGGTGGAATCAGAAGAAGAGGGAGATGGAAGCAAGACTCCTAATCGGACCTCCCTCGGGGAGATTAGGAGCGGTCGTTTCCCGGCCGCAGCGGGCAGGAAGCCAATAAGTGAGCTGAGGAGCCACAGTACATGCATAGATTCTCTCGCCGTCTTCGGGACTTCTCTTCGAGAGAGAGACGGGAGCGGTTGATTTGCATGGGCTCATCTATTGACACCGCAGGAGGCGGGGTTGGTTTGGAGGCTGGTGCGACATTGGAAGGAAATCGAGGGCGAAGGCGATCAGAGCGATTCCTCTCAAGTTGGCGTTCTTGGAGTCGCAGATCGACTTTGTTACATAATGAAATGAGTTCAGCCAGGGTGGAAGGAGAATCGCGAGTTGCTAACTCGTCCTTGATGCGCCCGGCTAGGCCGTTCCAGAAGGCAGAAACGAGAGCCTCTTCGTTCCATCTGAGTTCGGAAGCCAGGGTTTGAAATTGTACGACATATTGTCCCACTGGGCGACTGCCCTGACGAATCCTTAGGATCTCTGTGGCTGCGGAGGACACTCTGCCAGGCTCGTCGAAGATGCGACGGAAGGAGGCCACAAACTCTTCATAGTTATTGAGGATGGGATCCGCACGCTCCCAAAGGGGGGACACCCACTCCAGGGCTGGACCCGCCAGTAGGGACACGATGTAAGCCACCCGAGTCTTGGGAGAGGGGAAATTGGAAGGCTGGAGGGTAAAATGGACGTCACATTGATTCAGGAATCCTCGACACCCCCTCGGGGACCCGTCATATTTACTGGGGGTTGACAGGTGTAGATGGTGAGGAGCAGCTGGCCCAGGGGGAGCAGCAGAGGCCGAAGCTCCGGAGGTTGGTGCTGCTGAAACTGAGGGAGCCACCTGAGGTGATGACAAGGTCTGGAGAAATTGAGCCACTTGACGCTGGGTAGTCTCTACTTGTTCCAATCGAGCCATGATGCCTTGAAGAACATCCGTCATGGAGGCCTGTGCTTCACCCGATTCCATCGGGTCAGTGCAAACTGTCACGGCTAAAGGGCTGGATGGAGTCGTGCGGTGCACAGGAACCGGAGACGGACCAGGAGGAGTAGGATTGAAACGTGCAGGTTTAATAACTGATTTCATAAATGATAAACTTCACTCAAATACTTCTTTAAGTGACAGTTGGAATAAATTAAATAGAGTCCAGCACAATACTAATAACGGGCAGGGAAATCTGGAAACGTATACTTGGTGAGCCAGAGTACATAGATGAGGATCCGGAAGGAGGTTGATTTGATGACAGAAGAAATGGATCCGGATGACTGAAAGATGATGGAATGAATGAGTTGTATGAAGGAGGACAGCGGAAAGCTGTGCAGGGTAATTCTGGGACACAAGCAGGAACAAGCACTAGGTAGGACTTGCAGCATTGGTGTCAGGAGAAAACTTCCTTGTAGCAAGATGCAGGAAGCAAGGCACCAGAGTCAGGAGAGAAAGAGCCAGGATCCGGGAATCAGCTAGGAGTTGTGAATGACTCCAAAGACTCATTGCACTGACACTGAACAGCCTAGGCAGATCCCCTATATCCCCAGGGGATGGCTGCCATTGGCTGTCAGCACAGGATGAGGAGGGAACCTCCACTCTGGGCCAATCTGTCTCCTGCCCTCAACCAAGATGGCGACGCCGGCCTCCCGGCACCACTACTGCTGCCATCCCTACCCAGAGCTGCCGCTACCTGCACACCGCAGACCGGAGCCTGCACACGCTAGCCGGCGGCGGGCGCGGACGGGTGAGTACTGTACCCGCCGCGCTCCGTCGCGGCTACGTGTGACATCCTGAGAGTGAGCGGGCGCTGGGACTGTCTGTAGTACACATGTCCTGAGAGTGAGGGAACACCGGGACTGTCTGTATTACACGTGTCCTGAGAGTGAGGGGACGCCGGGACTGTCTGTATTACATGTGTCCTGAGAGTGCGGGGACGCCGGGACTGTCTGTATTACACGTGTCCTGAGAGTGAGGGGACGCTGGGACTGTCTGTATTAGTCCTGAGAGTGAGCGGGCGCTGGGACTGTCTGTAGTACACATGTCCTGAGAGTGAGGGAACACCGGGACTGTCTGTATTACACGTGTCCTGAGAGTGAGGGGACGCCGGGACTGTCTGTATTACACTTGTCCTGAGAGTGAGGGGATGCTGGGACTGTCTGTATTACACGTGTCCTGACAGTGAGGGGACACCGGGACTGTCTGTATTACACGTGGCCTGGGAGTGAGGGAACCCCGGGACTGTCTGTATTACACGTGTCCTGAGAGTGAGGGGACGCCGGGACTGTCTATATTACACGTGTCCTGAGAGTGAGGGGATGCCGGGACTGTCTGTATTACACGTGTCCTGAGAGTGAGGGGATGCCGGGACTGTCTGTATTACACGTGTCCTGAGAGTGAGGGGACACCGGGACTGTCTGTATTACACGTGTCCTGAGAGTGAGGGGACACCGGGACTGTCTGTATTACATGTGTCCTGAGAGTGAGGGGATGCCGGGACTGTCTGTATTACACGTGTCCTGAGAGTGAGGGGACACCGGGACTGTCATTATTACACGTGTCCTGAGAGTGAGGGGACGCTGGGACTGTCTGTATTACACGTGTCCTGGGAGTGAGGGAACCCCGGGACTGTCTGTACTGTCTGCACAGGTCGGCCATGTTTCAGGCTGCAGCGGCTGTGTGTGACATCACACACCGCCGCGACCCTCCCCCCTCGAGTGGTCTGTATACTTATGTATTATCCAAACTGCTCCCACAAAACTGTCACTGCCATCTCTGAATCTGCGATCGGCTGTGAATGTAGATTTTCGCAGAAGTGCGGAAATCACAGAATAGCGATTGTACAGGTAATTGTGAATCCATGTTATGAGCGAAGCCCCCGCTGTCTGCATCAAAGGTTATAGCTACTCGGCCATTATACCTGGAGTTATTACATTGTGTTTGGTGTACACCATTTTCCACCTTCAGGTTTATAAACGCACGACGCAGAATCCTGCAGCCCATGTTGGATTCCAGCACAACGGATACTCCAAAGACTAAGAAGAAGAGTGGTCAAAGCCGCCCTGTGCAGAGGTTCTGGCCAGACTCGATTGCCGGAGGCGCATCCCAGCATGGAGACATGGGGGATGGTAAGAGTCCAGTCTCTGTGCTCATAGCCAGGTGTAAGATGTATAGTCCCCTCTCTATCTGCTGTGTGCTGGCCTACACTCTCCCAGCTGCACTCTCCCTGCCCTCTCTACCTGCTGTGTGCTGGCCTACACTCTCCCAGCGGCACTCTCCCTGCCCTCTCTACCTGCTGTGTACTGGCCTACACTCTCCCAGCGGCACTCTCCCTGCCCTCTCTACCTGCTGTGTGCTGGCCTACACACTCCTAGCTGCATTCTCCCTGCCCTCTCTACCTGCTGTGTGCTGGCCTACACTCTCCCAGCGGCACTCTCCCTGCCCTCTCTACCCGCTGTGTGCTGGCCTACACACTCCCAGCTGCACTCTCTCTGCCCTCTCTACCCGCTGTGTGCTGGCCTACACTCTCCCAGCTGCACTCTCTCTGCCCTCACTACCTGCTGTGTGCTGGCCTACACTCTCCCAGCAGCACTCTCCCTGCCCTCACTACCTGCTGTGTGCTGGCCTAAACTCTCCCAGCGGCATTCTCCCTGCCCTCTCTAACTGCTGTGTGCTGGCCTACACTCTCCCAGCAGCACTCTCCCTGCCCTCTCTACCTGCTGTGTGCTGGCCTACACTCTCCCAGCTGCACTCTCTCTGCCCTCACTACCTGCTGTGTGCTGGCCTACACTCTCCCAGCGGCACTCTCCCTGCCCTCTCTACCTGCTGTGTGCTGGCCTACACTCTCCCAGCGGCACTCTCCCTGCCCTCTCTACCTGCTGTGTGCTGGCCTACACACTCCTAGCTGCACTCTCTCTGCCCTCTCTACCTGCTGTGTGCTGGCCTAAACTCTCCCAGTGGCACTCTCCCTGCCCTCTCTACCTGCTGTGTGCTGGCCTACACTCTCCCAGCTGCACTCTCCTGCCCTCTCTACCTGCTGTGTGCTGGCCTACACTCTCCCAGCGGCACTCTCCCTGCCCCCTCTACCTGCTGTGTGCTGGCCTACACTCTCCCAGCTGCACATTTCCTGCCCTCTCTACCCTATATGTGTTGGCTTACACTTTCTCCAGCTGCACTTTCCCTGCCCTCACTACCTGCTGTGTGCTGCCCTACACTCTCCCAGCTGCACATTCCTTGCCATCTGTACCCTCTATGTGTTGGCTTACACTCTCTCCCAGCTGCACTCTCCCTGCCCTCACTACCTGCTGTTTGCTGGCCTACAATCTCCCAGCTGCACATTCCCTGCCCTCACTACCTGCTGTGTGCTGGCCTACACTCTTCCAGCTGCACATTCCCTGCCCTCTCTACACTCTATGTGTTGGCTTACACTCTCTCCCAGCTGCACTCTCCCTGCCCTCTCTACCTGCTGTTTGCTGGCCTACAATCTCCCAGCTGCACATTCCCTGCCCTCACTACCTGCTGTGTGCTGGCCTACACTCTTCCAGCTGCACATTCCCTGCCCTCTCTACCCTCTATGTGTTGGCTTACACTTTCTCCAGCTGCACTCTCCCTGCCCTCACTACCTGCTGTGTGCTGGCCTACACTCTCCCAGCTGCACATTTCCTGCCCTCTCTACCTGCTGTGTGCTGGCTTACACTTTCTCCAGCTGCACTTTCCCTGCCCTCTCTACCTGCTGTGTGCTGGCCTACACTCTCCCAGCTGCACATTCCTTGCCATCTCTATCCGCTATATGTTGGCTTACACTCTCTCCCAGCTGCACTCCCCCTGCCCTCACTACCCGCTGTGTGCTGGCCTACACTCTCCCAGCTGCATTCTCCTTGCTCCCTCTACCCTCTGTGTGCTGGCATACACTCTCCCAGCTGCACATTCTCTCCCCTCTCTACCCTCTATATGTTGGCTTACACTTTCTCCCAGCTACACTCTCCCTGCCCTCTCTACCTGCTGTTTGCTGGCCTACACTCTCCCAGCTGCACATTCCTTGCCATCTCTATCCGCTATATGTTGGCTTACACTCTCTCCCAGCTGCACTCCCCCTGCCCTCACTACCCGCTGTGTGCTGGCCTACAATCTCCCAGCTGCATTCTCCTTGCTCCCTCTACCCTCTGTGTGCTGGCATACACTCTCCCAGCTGCACATTCTCTCCCCTCTCTACCCTCTATATGTTGGCTTACACTTTCTCCCAGCTACACTCTCCCTGCCCTCTCTACCTGCTGTTTGCTGGCCTACACTCTCCCAGCTGCACATTCCTTGCCATCTCTATCCGCTATATGTTGGCTTACACTCTCTCCCAGCTGCACTCCCCCTGCCCTCACTACCCGCTGTGTGCTGGCCTACAATCTCCCAGCTGCATTCTCCTTGCTCCCTCTACCCTCTGTGTGCTGGCATACACTCTCCCAGCTGCACATTCTCTCCCCTCTCTACCCTCTATATGTTGGCTTACACTTTCTCCCAGCTACACTCTCCCTGCCCTCTCTACCTGCTGTTTGCTGGCCTACACTCTCCCAGCTGCACATTCCTTGCCATCTCTATCCGCTATATGTTGGCTTACACTCTCTCCCAGCTGCACTCCCCCTGCCCTCACTACCCGCTGTGTGCTGGCCTACAATCTCCCAGCTGCATTCTCCTTGCTCCCTCTACCCTCTGTGTGCTGGCATACACTCTCCCAGCTGCACATTCTCTCCCCTCTCTACCCTCTATATGTTGGCTTACACTTTTTCCCAGCTGCACTCTCCCTGCCCTCTCTACCTGCTGTTTGCTGGCCTACACTCTCCCAGCTGCACATTCCTTGCCATCTCTATCCGCTATATGTTGGCTTACACTCTCTCCCAGCTGCACTCCCCCTGCCCTCACTACCCGCTGTATGCTGGCCTACAATCTCCCAGCTGCACTCTCTCTGACTCTTGGTGTTATTATGTTTCAGGTGCTGTAGTGACACTCTCAGCTCCTGGTGGTCTCGGAGCAGACAGTCTGCAGTCACTGACATCGGATGGAGCCACATTGGCTGTCCAGCAGGTGATGTTAGGAGGTCAGAGCGATGATGATTCTCTGGACACAGATCAGGAGGACACAGAGACAGGACTCAGTGCAGGGGAATTAAGGGGTCTGGTGCTGAGTGGTGGAGGACTGTAATGGAAAGGACAGAGGCGTACCTTGTCACACACTTTATATTGTCAGTGCCATACACATGGTGTGACAGTGACGCACAGGACCTTGTGCCACCCCATCAATTTTAGCTTCACTTGCGACAAAATATTTGCACCTTAAAAAACTGACCGTCGCTTACAAGGATTTCACTGCCGAATGATACTTTTACCCTGTGCCAAAAGACCCCGTCATCGCCAGGAGATGACCAGCAGTGACCAGCAGACCTGATAGCACTGAGGTGTCCTCAAAGAACCGGGATGGTTGACTCCCGAGCTTCTTATCAGATGTCCCTCCCGCTAGTGACTTCCTGGTGTGTGACCTTTTCTGGCCGGGAGTCTCCAGAAAAGGTGAAATGAAAGAAATGTTGAATTTACTCCCCAAATAGAACTGTATTTTTGTAGAGTTGTGAAAGAATAAACCTTGAAAAACTCATCTACTAATTCTGTGAATCCTCCGTGGTGATGAGCTGGACCTGGCGGTGGGAGGAGTGGACTTTTTATTGGAATCGCTCCTTCCGAGCTGCAGGAGATGTCTGTATTACTAATGAGGAGCATAGGCTGATTATGACATGAGAATAAGCTGACACCTGCGTCAGACAGAGGAACCACTAGGTAGGAGGTTAGCGGCGCGTTTAAATGTTATATGTCACCCAGAAGCACAAGGGGCAGGCTCTGTATCTAGTACTGAGGGAGTCATTCTATACTGATGTCATATGTTCCACTGCCTATGATACTGTACATTACTATGGACCACACCCCTGGGTTATACTCTGAGCTTCTCCTATAAGATATAGGTATATACTGTAGGACTCTCTAAAAAAGGAAACCACAATATGTTCCCTTCAAACATTATGTTTAAAAGTCCAGGAGATGAGATAGGTCTCTGTGTGACAGCTGCAGATGGTAGGAGACAGCGACATCAAGAGAGCGGGGGAGGAAGCCATGTCCTGACAGACTTTATATCATCTCCTCATACAAATGGTGCTGGCAAAATAAATGAGTGAGGGTGGATGTAGTGGGCTGGTGTGCTCAGAGTGATGGCATCAGGACATGTGTCATGGGCTAGTGTGATCAGTGATGGCATCAGGACATGTGTCATGGGCTAGTGTGATCAGTGATGGCATCAGGACATGTGTCATGGGCTAGTGTGCTCAGAGTGATGGCATCAGGACATGTGTCATGGGCTAGTGTGCTCAGAGTGATGGCATCAGGACATGTGTCATGGGCTGGTGTGCTCAGAGTGATGGCATCAGGACATGTGTCATGGGCTAGTGTGCTCAGTGATGGCATCAGGACATGTGTCATGGGCTAGTGTGATCACCATGATGGCATCAGGACATGTGTCATGGGCTGGTGTGCTCAGAGTGATGGCATCAGGACATGTGTCATGGGCTGGTGTGCTCAGAGTGATGGCATCAGGACATGTGTCATGGGCTAGCGTGATCACCGTGATGGCATCAGGACATGTGTCATGGGCTAGCGTGATCACCGTGATGGCATCAGGACATGTCATGGGCTAGTGTGCTCAGAGTGATGGCATCAGGACATGTGTCATGGGCTAGTGTGCTCAGAGTGATGGCATCAGGACATGTGTCATGGGCTAGTGTGCTCAGATTGATGGCATCAGCACATGTGTCATGGGCTGGTGTGCTCAGAGTGATGGCATCAGGACATGTGTCATGGGCTAGTGTGCTCAGAGTGATGGCATCAGGACATGTGTCATGGGCTAGTGTGCTCAGAGTGATGGCATCAGGACATGTGTCATGGGCTAGTGTGCTCAGAGTGATGGCATCAGGACATGTGTCATGGGCTAGTGTGCTCAGAGTGATGGCATCAGGACATGTGTCATGGGCTAGTGTGCTCAGATTGATGGCATCAGCACATGTGTCATGGGCTGGTGTGCTCAGAGTGATGGCATCAGCACATGTGTCATGGGCTAGTGTGCTCAGAGTGATGGCATCAGGACATGTCATGGGCTAGTGTGCTCAGAGTGATGGCATCAGGACATGTGTCATGGGCTGGTGTGCTCAGAGTGATGGCATCAGGACATGTGTCATGGGCTGGTGTGCTCAGAGTGATGGCATCAGGACATGTGTCATGGGCTGGTGTGCTCAGAGTGATGGCATCAGGACATGTGTCATGGGCTAGTGTGCTCAGAGTGATGGCATCAGGACATGTGTCATGGGCTGGTGTGCTCAGAGTGATGGCATCAGGACATGTGTCATGGGCTAGTGTGCTCAGAGTGATGGCATCAGGACATGTGTCATGGGCTAGTGTGCTCAGAGTGATGGCATCAGGACATGTGTCATGGGCTGGTGTGCTCAGAGTGATGGCATCAGGATATGTGTCATGGGCTAGTGTGCTCAGAGTCATGGCATCAGGACATGTGTCATGGGCTAGTGTGCTCAGAATGATGGCATCAGGACATGTCATGGGCTAGTGTGATCAGAGTGATGGCATCAGGACATGTGTCATGGGCTGGTGTGCTCAGAGTGATGGCATCAGGACATGTGTCATGGGCTAGTGTGCTCAGAGTGATGGCATCAGGACATGTGTCATGGGCTAGTGTGCTCAGAGTGATGGCATCAGGACATGTGTCATGGGCTAGTGTGCTCAGAGTGATGGCATCAGGACATGTGTCATGGGCTAGTGTGCTCAGATTGATGGCATCAGCACATGTGTCATGGGCTGGTGTGCTCAGAGTGATGGCATCAGCACATGTGTCATGGGCTAGTGTGCTCAGAGTGATGGCATCAGGACATGTGTCATGGGCTGGTGTGCTCAGAGTGATGGCATCAGGACATGTGTCATGGGCTGGTGTGCTCAGAGTGATGGCATCAGGACATGTGTCATGGGCTGGTGTGCTCAGAGTGATGGCATCAGGACATGTGTCATGGGCTGGTGTGCTCAGAGTGATGGCATCAGGACATGTGTCATGGGCTAGTGTGCTCAGAGTGATGGCATCAGGACATGTGTCATGGGCTGGTGTGCTCAGAGTGATGGCATCAGGACATGTGTCATGGGCTAGTGTGCTCAGAGTGATGGCATCAGGACATGTGTCATGGGCTAGTGTGCTCAGAGTGATGGCATCAGGACATGTGTCATGGGCTAGTGTGCTCAGAGTGATGGCATCAGGACATGTGTCATGGGCTAGTGTGCTCAGAGTGATGGCATCAGGACATGTGTCATGGGCTGGTGTGCTCAGAGTGATGGCATCAGGATATGTGTCATGGGCTAGTGTGCTCAGAGTCATGGCATCAGGACATGTGTCATGGGCTAGTGTGCTCAGAATGATGGCATCAGGACATGTCATGGGCTAGTGTGATCAGAGTGATGGCATCAGGACATGTGTCATGGGCTGGTGTGCTCAGAGTGATGGCATCAGGACATGTGTCATGGGCTAGTGTGCTCAGAGTCATGGCATCAGGACATGTCATGGGCTAGTGTGATCAGAGTGATGGCATCAGGACATGTGTCATGGGCTGGTGTGCTCAGAGTGATGGCATCAGGATATGTGTCATGGGCTAGTGTGCTCAGAGTCATGGCATCAGGACATGTGTCATGGGCTAGTGTGCTCAGAATGATGGCATCAGGACATGTGTCATGGGCTAGTGTGATCAGAGTGATGGCATCAGGACATGTGTCATGGGCTAGTGTGCTCAGAGTGATGGCATCAGGACATGTGTCATGGGCTGGTGTGCTCAGAGTGATGGCATCAGGACATGTGTCATGGGCTGGTGTGCTCAGAGTGATGGCATCAGGACATGTGTCATGGGCTAGTGTGCTCAGAGTGATGGCATCAGGACATGTGTCATGGGCTAGTGTGCTCAGATTGATGGCATCAGGACATGTGTCATGGGCTGGTGTGCTCAGAGTGATGGCATCAGGACATGTCATGGGCTAGTGTGATCAGAGTGATGGCATCAGGACATGTGTCATGGGCTGGTGTGCTCAGAGTGATGGCATCAGGACATGTGTCATGGGCTAGTGTGCTCAGAGTCATGGCATCAGGACATGTGTCATGGGCTAGTGTGATCAGAGTGATGGCATCAGGACATGTGTCATGGGCTGGTGTGCTCAGAGTGATGGCATCAGGACATGTGTCATGGGCTAGTGTGCTCAGAGTCATGGCATCAGGACATGTGTCATGGGCTAGTGTGATCAGAGTGATGGCATCAGGACATGTGTCATGGGCTAGTGTGATCAGAGTGATGGCATCAGGACATGTGTCATGGGCTAGTGTGATCAGAGTGGAGGCATCATGACGTGTCATGGGCTAGTGTGATCACCATGATGGCATAAGGACGTGTCATGGGCTAGTGTGATCACCGTGATGGCATCAGGAAATGTGTCATAGGCTGGTGTGATCAGAGTGGAGGCATCATGATGTGTCATGGGCTAGTGTGATCACCATGATGGCATAAGGACGTGTCATGGGCTAGTGTGATCACAGTGATGGCATCAGGACATATGTCAAGGGCTAGTGTGATCAGTGATGGCATAAGGACGTGTCGTGGGCTAGCGGGATCATAGTGAAGGCATCAGGATACGTGTCATGGGCTAGCGGGATCAGAGTGGAGGCATCAGCGTATGTGTCATGGGTTGGCAGGATCATGTGTCATGGGCTGGCAGGATCTGAGTGGAGGCAACAGGTTATATGTCATGGGCTGGAGGGATCATAGTGGAGGCATCAGGATATGTGTTATGGGCTAGTGGGATCACCATGATGGCATCAGGACATGTGTCAAGGGCTAGTGTGATCAGTGATGGCATAAGGACGTGTAATGGGCTAGCGGGATTAGAGTGGAGGCATCAGGAAATGTGTCATGGGCTAGCGGGATCAGTAATGGCATAAGGATGTGTCATGGGCTAGCGGGATCAGAGTGGAGGCATCAGGACGTGTCATGGGCTAGTGTGATCAGAGTGGAGGCTTCTGGACATGTCATGGGCTAGCGTGAACAGAGTGATGGCATCAGGACGTGTCATGGGCTGGCAGGATCAGAGTGGAGGCATCAGCATATGTGTCATGGGCTAGCAGGATCAGAGTGGAGGCATCAGGACATGTGTCATGGGCTAGCGGGATCAGAGTGGAGGCATCAGTGTATGTGTCATGGGCTGGAAGGATCAGAGTGGAGGCATCAGGATATATGTCATGGGCTGGCGGGATCATGTGTCATGGGCTGGCAGGATCTGAGTGGAGGCATCAGGTTATATGTCATGGGCTGGCGGGATCATGTGTCATGGGCTGGAAGGATCAGATTGGAGGCATCAGGATATATGTCAAGGGCTGGCGATATCATGTCATGGGCTGGCAGGATCAGAGTGGAGGCATCAGCATATGTGTCATGGGCTAGCAGGATCAGAGTGGAGGCATCAGAACATGTGTCATGGGCTAGCAGGATCAGAGTGGAGGCATCAGAACATGTGTCATGGGCTAGCAGGATCAGAGTGGAGGCATCAGGAAATGTGTCATGGGCTAGCGGGATCAGAGTGGAGGCATCAGGACATGTGTCATGGGCTAGCGGGATCAGAGTGGAGGCATCAGGACATGTGTCATGGGCTAGCGGGATCAGAGTGGAGGCATCAGGACATGTGTCATGGGCTAGCGGGATCAGAGTGGAGGCATCAGCGTATGTGTCATGGGCTGGCAGGATCTGAGTGGAGGCATCAGCGTATGTGTCATGGGCTGGAAGGATCAGACTGGAGGCATCAGGATATATGTCATGGGCTGGCGGGATCATGTGTCATGGGCTGGCAGGATCTGAGTGAAGGCATCAGGTTATGTGTCATGGGCTAGTGGGATCACCGTGATGGCATCAGGACATGTGTCAAGGGCTAGTGTGATCAGTGATGGCATAAGGACATGTCATGGGCTAGCGGGATCAGAGTGGAGGCATCAGTAAATGTGTCATGGGCTAGCGGGATCAGTAATGGCATAAGGATGTGTCATGGGCTAGCGGGATCAGAGTGGAGGCATCAGGACGTGTCATGGGCTAGTGTGATCAGAGTGATGTCATAATGACGTGTCATGGGCTAGTGTGATCAGAGTGGAGGCTTCTGGACATGTCATGGGCTAGCGTGAACAGAGTGATGGCATCAGGACGTGTCATGGGCTGGCAGGATCAGAGTGGAGGCATCAGCATATGTGTCATGGGCTAGCAGGATCAGAGTGGAGGCATCAGCATATGTGTCATGGGCTAGCAGGATCTGAGTGGAGGCATCAGCATATGTGTCATGGGCTAGCATGATCAGAGTGTGGGCATCAGGGTGTGTCATGGGCTAGCAGGATCAGAGTGGAGGCATCAGAACATGTGTCATGGGCTAGCAGGATCAGAGTGGAGGCATCAGAACATGTGTCATGGGCTAGCAGGATCAGAGTGGAGGCATCAGGACATGTGTCATGGGCTAGCGGGATCAGAGTGGAGGCATCAGGACATGTGTCATGGGCTAGCGGGATCAGAGTGGAGGCATCAGGACATGTGTCATGGGCTAGCGGGATCAGAGTGGAGGCATCAGCGTATGTGTCATGGGCTGGCAGGATCTGAGTGGAGGCATCAGCGTATGTGTCATGGGCTGGAAGGATCAGACTGGAGGCATCAGGATATATGTCATGGGCTGGCGGGATCATGTGTCATGGGCTGGCAGGATCTGAGTGGAGGCATCAGGTTATATGTCATGGGCTGGCGGGATCATGTGTCATGGGCTAGCAGGATCAGAGTGGAGGCATCAGGGTATGTGTCATGGGCTAGTGGGATCACCGTGATGGCATCAGGACATGTGTCAAGGGCTAGTGTGATCAGTGATGGCATAAGGATGTGTCATGGGCTAGCGGGATCAGAGTGGAGGCATCAGGACGTGTCCTGGGCTAGTGTGATCACAGTGATGGCATCAGGACATGTCACGGGCTAGCGAGTTTAGAGTGGAGGCATCAGCATATGTTTCTTGGGCTGGCGGGATCAGAGTGGAGGCATCAGCATATGTGTCATGGGCTAGCGTGATCAGAGTGTGGGCATCAGGATGTGTCATGGGCTGGCAGGATCTGAGTGGAGGCATCAGGTTATATGTCATGGACTGGCGGGATCGTGTCATGGGCTGGAAGGATCAGAGTGGAGGCATCAGGGTATGTGTCATGGGCTAGCGGGATCAAAGCGGAGGCATCAGGGTATGTGTTATGGGCTAGCGTGATCAGAGTGTGGGCATCAGGATGTGTCATGGGCTAGCAGGATCAGAGTGGAGGCATCAGGACATGTGTCATGGGCTGGTGGGATCAGAGTGGAGGCATCAGGACATGTGTCATGGGCTAGCGGGATCAGAGTGGAGGCATCAGTATACGTGTCATGGGCTAGCGGGATCAGAGTGGAGGCATCAGGATATGTGTTATGGGCTAGCGGGATCAGAGTGGAGGCATCAGGAAATGTGTTATGGGCTGGCGGGATCAGAGTGGAGGCATCAGAACATGTCATGGGTTGGCGGGATCAGAGAGGAGGCATCAGGACATGTGTCATGGGTTAGTGGGATCTGAGTGGAGGCATCGGGGTATGTGTCATGGGCTAGCGGGATCAGAGTGGAGACATGACCGGTACAGTCTTAAGCTGCGAATAGACGCTATCCTATTCTCAGCTGCTGGTCATCTCACAACCCCCTGATACACCCCATGTCTTCTCACAGTCCACCCCCCATTACAGCTGCTGGTCATCTCTCACCCCATCCTCTTCTGAGCCACTGGTCATCTCACAGTCCAACTTCCTCTCAGCTGGTAGTCAAATTGCACGTCATCCCCTTCTGAGCCGCTGGTCATCCTGCACTCCATCCCCTCCTCAGCTGCTGGTCATCTCGCAATCCATCACCTACTGAGCCGCTGGTCATTTTGCACTCCTCTGCACAGCTGCTGGTCATGTCTCACCCCATCCTCTTCTCAACCGCTGGTCATCTCACACTCTATTCCCTTCTCAGACGCTGGTCATCACCATACTCCATTCCCTTCTCAGCCACTGGTCATCACACAGTCCACCTTCCTCTCAGCTGGTAGTCATATCACACTCTATCCCCTTCTGAGCCACTGGTTATCCTGCACTCCATCCCCTCCTCAGCTGCTGGTCATATCACTGTCCATCTCCTTCAGGGACCTGGTCATCTCACACTCCCTCTCCTACTGAGCCGCTGGTCATCTCACACTCCATTCCCTTCTCAGCCACTGGTTATCACACAATCTCAGCTGGTAGTCATATTGCAAGTCATCCCCTTCTGAGACGCTGGTTATCTCACTGTCCATCTCCTTCCGGGACCTGGTCATCTCACACTCCATCTCCTCCTCAGCTGCTGGTCATTTCACACTCCCTCTCCTACTGAGCTGCTGGTCATTTCACACTCCATCTCCTCCTCAGCTGCTGGTCATCTCACACTCCATCTCCTCCTCAGCTGCTGGTCATCTCACACTCCATCTCCTCCTCAGCTGCTGGTCATTTCACACTCCATCTCCTCAGCTGCTGGTCATCTCACACTACATTTCCTCCTCAGCTGCTGGTCATTTCACACTCCATCTCCTCCTCAGCTGCTGGTCATCTCACACTCCATCTCCTCCTCAGCTGCTGGTCATTTCACACTCCCTCTCCTCCTGAGCTGCTGGTCATCTCACACTCCATCTCCTCCTCAGCTGCTGGTCATCTCACACTCCATCTCCTCCTCAGCTGCTGGTCATTTCACACTCCATCTCCTCCTCAGCTGCTGGTCATTTCACACTCCATCTCCTCCTCAGCTGCTGGTCATCTCACACTACATCACCTCCTCAGCTGCTGGTCATCTCACACTCCATCTCCTCCTCAGCTGCTGGTCATTTCACACTCCATCTCCTCCTCAGCTGCTGGTCATCTCACACTCCATCTCCTCCTCAGCTGCTGGTCATTTCACACTCCATCTCCTCCTCAGCTGCTGGTCATCTCACACTCCATCTCCTCCTCAGCTGCTGGTCATCTCACACTACATCTCCTCCTCAGCTGCTGGTCATCTCACACTCCATCTCCTCCTCAGCTGCTGGTCATCTCACACTACATCTCCTCCTCAGCTGCTGGTCATCTCACACTCCATCTCCTCCTCAGCTGCTGGTCATCTCACACTCCATCTCCCTCCTGGACCTGGTCAGCCACTGGTCATCTTGCATAACCCCCCCCCCCCTGCCACCCTATTTATACTTCTGGATCTCTGCAGCACTTGAAATCTTGGACCATTGGATTCTGATTGATCACCTGAAGAATTTCTGTGGACTGGATTGCACAGTCCTCAGCTGGTTGATATCTCACCAGCAGGTTACAGAGAGCTTCATCTGGATTATATTACTCATCATCAACAGTGTCGCTGCCATGTGGTGTCCCACAGGGTTCTATACTGTCCTCAATTCTGTATGCAGTATATACGCTACACACCAGTACCCTACATGGTGTCTAGCTGAGCTCCAGGAGTAGATGATGCCAGCTGGCTGCAGCTGAATCCTGATAATACAGAGGTCCTTATGTGAGATCACAGGACAAGACAACCAGCTGGAATTACATGGGGATCAGAACTACAACACACTGACCATGGTGGAACCTTGGTGCATCTGACACTTATACATCAAGTATGAGCCACAATCAGACTCTTACATCCCTCAGAAGATATGCCTACAGATATACTTGCATCATGCCCTCTACCGTTGGTATCCCAGAAACAGAATTGCCCTGCTTACAGATGGTACAGAATGCACCCAAATAGCCCCGTCCCAGTCACATAACACCTATTCTTTATTCCCGTCACCGGCTGCCTGGAAGATGGTTACTGACTTTCCCAGCCCTACATTACCAGGGCCTCCGGTATCTGACCCAGCTTCTGATCCCATACTGCAGGACGATTAGTACTACCCATGTCTGGCTCTGACTCTCTGGGTCTTGCTCCCTTGCACAGTATGAGAGGTATCCAATCTAGAACCTTCAGAACCAGATTCGGGGCTCACGTGCTGACATACGCAACTGCAGCCCAGATGCTTCTCTCTCAGTTCTGTGGACTGTTACTCCTTACGCTTATTTAGTATCTTAGTATTCTAGCACCTCAAGTCTAAACTGGAAAACAGCGCTTTATACCTCCTAATATTATTATTATTATAGTTTGCGCTGCAGCAGAGCAAGATGTGACACTTCAAATCAAACATTACTGCTGCCGCACCATAGTTGTCTCATTCATTCACGTGTGATGTCAGAGATGATAGGAAATAACCAATGTAATGGGGTTTTGCTGTGTTGTGCTCCCCAGAGTCAAGTGGGTAGATTCAAAATATAGAAGAAAAGAAAGTAGACTGTTTGTTGCGGCACTCTTAATGAATTTTATTTAAAAAGTTTAATTATAATGTTTATTAATTTCATAATTAAAAATATAGTCTGGGTCGATGCACAGATAGAAAAATAGATCAATGTACATACTATAAATATATATATATATAGCAGACTGTAGCGAGCCGGCACTCTCCTGAAAGCGCTGGGGCCCGGTGCCTGTTTGTGGCAGGATAGGTAGCTTGAAAAATACAACGGCACTCGGAGGTCTTTCAATCAAACAACTTGTATTCAAAAAACTTGTGTCCAACGTTTCGGGGAGCTTACACCCCTTAGTCAAGGTACAAGGTACAAATGTTCACCATTTGTACCTTGACAAAGGGGTGTAAGCACCCCGAAACGTTGGACACAAGTTTTTTGAATACAGCTAAGTGATCACACCACACAGCTGAAGTAACCCAGGCTTTCCTTTATGTCTTATTGGCATACCTCCCAACTTCCGCAGCTCAGCAGGCGGGACACTGCTGCTGCGTGCCGCGAGGCCACGCCCCCATTTTGCCGCTATGGGGGCATGACCCAGAGGCTCTGTGAGCCTCTAGCCATGCCCCCAGCCCCCTGGCTGCGGGAATAGACGCTGTGCGCATGCGCACAGCGTTTATTCCCCGCTGCTTAGCAGCTGACAGGGGGGACTCCCAACAGCCCCCCCACACCGCGGGACACTGCCGCCCGCGGGTGGGACAGCGGGACAGGCCCTGACAATCGGGACTGTCCCGAAAAAATCGGGACTGTTGGGAGGTATGCTTATTGGTGTTAGTTCTGGAGTGCAGTGCATGGGGAATCGAGTAACGGGAATATGTGCATTCTGAGGGATCGAACTAACCATATGCGGTTATAGAATTTACCAGATGCTTAGAGTCTGTGATCGTGGAGGGGGCTCGGAATACGGGACTGGGTGTGGTCCCAGTGTAGATCAGGTACTGCAAGTAACCCCCTATAACAACACTACCCTTAACTAATTTTTCAAGTCTGGGAAAAAAGTGATTGTGGAAGGCACCTGCTCCATATTGGGGGCGTATACAGAAGCCACAGTTAAGTAGTAATGTCCTAGATGTAGGACCACTATATTGAATCAGTTGGGGGACACTTTTTATATAGACTCCACCCAGCCAAAACATCACCCCCTGGCTCGTCAGCTCTGGTCGTGATCCATGGGGGAGTGGGGACCTCCCCAATTAAGCTCCCCCCAGCTTCCTCCGTCCAGGGCTGAAGCTCGGGGCTATCCCCAGGACCCCTGGGCCGGGGGGGGGGGGTTTGCCAGGTTGATAGAATGGTATAAAAATCAATACCTTTTAACTATATTTGTAGTTGTTCAATTATAGTTGTGGAACTATAAGCAACAGCAAGCCTTCTCTGCCTGCAGAAAGTCCTAGCATGCAATGCATTAAAGGGCCCACTGGGACTTGCAGTTTCAAAGCAGTACCAATGTTAAAATAAAAACACATATACCCTGTGAAGTAAAAGTTTATTAACATACAGTACATCCATACACCTTACATACAACATACATATATACTCAGCTATAGGGTCCCCCATTGGCCGATCCTTTTCTGCAGTAGAATAATCCAATAAATGTTTATACTCACCTTCTCTAGTAGGCACCCGCTCCATCGCACATATTTACACAATCAGCTCCTCCCCAATACTGAGGGACTCCCCTCAGCCTATCAGGGCACAGCTCCAGGGTATCTCTGCCTCTGATAGGCTGTGCATTTCTCCATAGATGCGCATGTGCGTCTATGGCTGGGTTTCACCAAGACTTTAACACAGACGTCTATGGTGGGAACTCGCAAATCAGCCTGACGAAGTCAATTGGGATCAACCACAGAACTAAAAGAAATTCCTTCTGGAAATGCCACTGACCGCTCACCCATCATGCCCGGGGGGTAATGAGATGACCAGAGCTTCCTAGAAGCAACAAGAACAGAACCTTTTGTTTATGTTGGATTCCTCTAAAATCTAACACTGATAATGGGCCCAATTCAGCCCTGACGATTATCGGACAACCAGCATGTGCGCGGTATGCTCTGCGTATGCTCTCCATGCGAAGGCAGCATCACTGGCTGCTGGCATGGTAATTGACACCCTGCGGCCATTTGGGGCCAGTAACCCTGCGTTTTCTGGGAATGCCCCTGGAAAGGCATTTTACGGCCGTTGGGAGGGAGGATCGCTGTCATCCGCAGCGGCCATCGCAGCACTGAGTAAGTCCTGGGGGAAACCATTGATGGAGAGTGATTGTAAATGGCTTTCCCCTCACATTCCCATGGCGGCATTTACCATATCACTTACAACTTGCAGCCCAATGATCAGGTCTGAATTGGGCAAAATGTCAGATGCTGCAGGACAGATACTGGTGATTGTATCAGTGCACAGTTACCGTTCAGGGGTATCACAGAGCATACGTACGTCACATCTCCATTCTCAGTTCCAGAACTCTCTGTTCTGTCTGGTTAATGTCTGGGGATAGGAATGAAGAACTCTTGGCAAAATGGTATAGTAGTCCCATTAAAGCAAGGGGGGGTGTGTGTGTGTGTGTGTGTGTGTGTGTGTGTGTGTGTATACTAGTGAGCCGCTCAAAGCAAATGCTTCCAAAGCTAGTAGATGTAGTTCCATGTACTGCCAACAGATGTATATATGCACTGTATGTATGTATATATATATACAGTACACATACAGTGTGTATATATATATAAATAACATCATATGCGTGTATGTTATCTGTGAATCGAATTGGAATGTGATCCAGATGTTAGATTTGCCCCAGTCCCCCATCCCCCCCCCCCCCCCCCCCCCCCGCGTAGCCACCTCCTGGTTTCCCGTCCTCTCTCCTGTATTTGATTTGCGTCTTACTGGTTTCTTTATTTTCCTCCATCACAGAGTATTTGTTTCTCTGTCTCAGAAGATAATTTGCTGTATGGTAGGGCCATGCGCTGGGAGAGAAATCAGGGTCCTTGGCTAGCACAGATCCCTGTCCATGGCTTCATTACATAAACCCATGATCCACAATTTCCTTTATTATACGAGTGTAATGTGTGTTTAGATATATTAATGCTGTTTGTTTCTTATTTATATGATGTATGCATTTTATTTATCTGTGAAAATTTTAATTAAAAAGTAAAAATAATGAAAGTGTATAATTTCCTTTAAACGTGTTATCTAGAACTTCTAGTAGAAGTAGAAATCAATGGGAGAGCACACATGACACTCCTGGCCACACATGACACTACTTCCTGCTAGAGCACTGGGAAACCACACGTGACACTCCTGGCCACCAGAGATTTGGGAGACCACACTTGACTCTACTTCCTACCAGAGCATTGGGAGACAACACATAACACTCTTGGCCACACATGACACTACTTCCTGCAAGAGCTTTGTGAGACCACACAAGACACTCCTGGCCACCAGAGCATTGGGAGACCACACATAACACTCCTGGCCACACATGACACTACTTCCTGCAAGAGCTTTGTGAGACCACACATGACACTCCTGGCCACCAGAGCATTGGGAGACCACACATGACACTCCTGGCCACCAGAGCATTGGGAGACCACACATGACACTCCTGGCCACCAGAGCATTGGGAGACCACACATGACACTACTTCCTACAAGAGCATTGGGAGACAACACATGACACTCCTGGCCACCAGAGCATTGGGAGACCACACATAACACTCCTGGCCACACATGACACTACTTCCTGCAAGAGCTTTGTGAGACCACACATGACACTCCTGGCCACCAGAGCATTGGGAGACCACACATGACACTCCTGGCCACCAGAGCATTGGGAGACCACACATGACTCTACTTCCTACCAGAGCATTGGGAGACAACACATGACACTCCTGGCCATTAGAGCATTGAGAGACCGCACAAGACACTCCTGGCCACCAGAGCATTGGGAGACCACACATAACACTCCTGGCCACACATGACACTACTTCCTGCAAGAGCTTTGTGAGACCACACATGACACTCCTGGCCACCAGAATATTGGGAGACCACACATGACACTCCTGGCCACCAGAGCATTGGGATACCACACATGACACTCCTGGTCACCAGAGCATTGGGATACCACACATGACACTCCTGGCCATTAGAGCTTTGTAAGACCACACATGACACTCCTGGCCACCAGAGCATTGGGAGACCACACATGACACTCCTGGCCACCAGAGCATTGGGAGACCACACATGACTCTACTTCCTACCAGAGCACTGGGAGACAACACATGACACTCCTGGTCACCAGAGCATTGAGAGACCGCACAAGACACTCCTGGCCACCAGAGCATTGGGAGACCACACATAACACTCCTGGCAACAAGACCATTGAGAAACCACACAAAATTACTTCCTGCTAGAGCACTGGGAAACCACACGTGACACTCCTGGCCACCAGAGATTTGGGAGACCACACTTGACTCTACTTCCTACCAGAGCATTGGGAGACAACACATAACACTCCTGGCCACACATGACACTACTTCCTGCAAGAGCTTTGTGAGACCACACAAGACACTCCTGGCCACCAGAGCATTGGGAGACCACACATAACACTCCTGGCCACACATGACACTACTTCCTGCAAGAGCTTTGTGAGACCACACATGACACTCCTGGCCACCAGAGCATTGGGAGACCACACATGACACTCCTGGCCACCAGAGCATTGGGAGACCACACATAACACTCCTGGCCACACATGACACTACTTCCTGCAAGAGCTTTGTGAGACCACACATGACACTCCTGGCTACCAGAGCATTGGGAGACCACACATGACACTCCTGGCCACCAGAGCATTGGGAGACCACACATGACTCTACTTCCTACCAGAGCATTGGGAGACAACACATGACACTCCTGGCCATTAGAGCATTGAGAGACCGCACAAGACACTCCTGGCCACCAGAGCATTGGGAGACCACACATAACACTCCTGGCCACACATGACACTACTTCCTGCAAGAGCTTTGTGAGACCACACATGACACTCCTGGCCACCAGAATATTGGGAGACCACACATGACACTCCTGGCCACCAGAGCATTGGGATACCACACATGACACTCCTGGCCATTAGAGCTTTGTGAGACCACACATGACACTCCTGGCCACCAGAGCATTGGGAGACCACACATGACACTCCTGGCCACCAGAGCATTGGGAGACCACACATGACTCTACTTCCTACCAGAGCACTGGGAGACAACACATGACACTCCTGGTCACCAGAGCATTGAGAGACCGCACAAGACACTCCTGGCCACCAGAGCATTGGGAGACCACACATAACACTCCTGGCCACACATGACACTACTTCCTGCAAGAGCTTTGTGAGACCACACATGATACTCCTGGCCACCAGAATATTGGGAGACCACACATGACACTCCTGGTCACCAGAGCATTGGGATACCACACATGACACTCCTGGCCACCAGAGTATTGGGAACACACACATGATGCTCCTGGTCACCAGAGCATTGAGAGACCACACATGACACTCTGGCTGCTAGAGCATTGGGAGACCACACATGACACTCCTGGCCACCAGAGTATTGGGAACACACACATGATGCTCCTGGTCACCAGAGCATTGGGATACCACACATGACACTCCTGGTCACCAGAGCATTGGGATACCACACATGACACTCCTGGTCACCAGAGCATTGGGATACCACACATGACACTCCTGGCCACCAGAGTATTGGGAACACACACATGATGCTCCTGGTCACCAGAGCATTGGGAGACCACACATGACACTCTGGCTGCTAGAGCATTGGGAGACCGCACATGACAGTCCTAGCTGCTAGAGCATTGGGAGACCGCAAATGACACTCCTGGAGTGTCATGTGTGGTCTCCCAGTGTTCTAGCAGCTAGGACTGTCATGTGCGGTCTCCCAATGCTCTAGCAGCCAGGAGTGTCATGTGTGGTCTCCCAATTCTCTGGTGATCAGGAGTGTCATGCGCACTCTCCCAATGCTCTGGCAGGAAGTAGTGTCATGTGCGGTCCCTCATTGCTCTGGTGGCCACAGGTATCAATGTGCAGTCTCCCAATGTGTAATGTAAGTGGGTACCTGAGTGTGATGGTGGACAGAACCCTCAGCCGGGACCGCTGTTTAGAACGGCCACAGCAGACCCTACACTGACTCTGTTGACCTCCTCAGACAGGTGACCATAGTCTGCTGGTAACTAGGCTTCTCCTATATTCGCCGCATTCGAAGGAGCGAGTTAGGCCCGCTCCAACCCCGATGCAACCAGGTATTACGGGGTGACAAGACTTCGGCGACCGTCAGAGGTAGTGTCAATAGAAGGTCTAACTAACTGGCGCTGTCTGGAAGGAACACCCTGCCTAGCGGCAGCAGGCCAAGGTCGGGGAGTGTGACCCAGTCGGAGAAACTGGACACAACAGAACCGGGGTACCTCAACCTAAAACACGACAAAGTAAATAATGATTACACAATAACAAATGGTACCCCAAAACAGGCGTAAACCCACAACCGTGGGCCTCTCCGCTGGCGTAAACCCACAAACAGGCGTAAACCCACAAACGTGGGCCTCTCCGCACCTGGGAGAGCCAGACCAAAGTAAATACAAGGTAACCAAGGAAACAGGGCAGCCTGCCACAGTAAATAAAGAAAGGAACAGAAGCAAGCACCACTGGAGCACTTACGTGACCTGAACGGACACAGCGACCAGACTGCGACATCCAGCAGCACAAAAGTGGGCGGTTAAACCACCGCACTGAAACAGCATGAAGTTCTATGTATTCCACACAGAGTTGTTGGAGCGGTTTCACTCCCACATTCGGCTGACAAGACAGCAACGCCAGGCCACGCCCCAACGTGTTTCGTATCCACGTACTTCGTCAGAGGGCTGGCCTGGCGTTGCACAGAATCCTCTCTTATTGGCAGTCGGTGGGCTATAAGAGAGGATTCTGTGCAACGCCAGGCCAGCCCTCTGACGAAGTACGTGGATATGAATCGCTTTGGAGTGTGGACTGGTGTTGCTGTCTTGTCTGCCAAATGCAAGAGTGAAACTGCTCCAACAACTCTGTGTGGAAAACACAGAACTTCATGCTGTTTCAGTGCAGTAGTTTAACCGCCCACTTTGTTACGTTACCTGATACCTGTCTTTGGATAAGTTTTTAAAAATAAAACCTGTTTTACCGTTTGTTATTGCACTATGGAGCGCTCTTGTCTATTTTTTTACATATATATATATATATATATATATATATGAAAAAAAGATGAGATGGGCGCCCCCTTGTGCAATACGTTTTTTTACGTCACAGTGATACCCTTCACCGTTTGTGAGATATACACCCCAATAAAGTTCAGGTGTACCGTTAATAGTGGTCTCCAAACCACTCTGACAGGCGTTTATATAACAGATTTCCAACGTCAGGGAGTTAATATTCTCCTTCTCTGGTTCATCCAAGATTATTCCTCAAAGACAAGTCCTCACATATACAAGAAAATAGGAAATATACTAGTGAAGTATTGCTAAAACATTTATTCTCTTACAAACATGACAAGTAAATTTTGCCCGTACAATGTATAAAAAAGTTTTTTGCTTATCTGGTGAAAACACGTGATCATCGGTCATCAAACACCTCCGAAGAGCACAGAGTCCCCTTGTTACGTTACCTGATACCTGTCTTTGGATAAGTTTTTAAAAATAAAACCTGTTTTACCGTTTGTTATTGCACTATGGAGCGCTCTTGTCTATTTTTTTACATATATATATATATATATATATATATATAACGACACTCCCACCGACAATAGCAATCCCCAGTGGAAGATAAAAGGCGGCACTCAATGGTTTTTGTTCAAATTTTGATCTGTATGTCAAAGTGCATAATAGTAGTTAAAAGACACAATCCATGACGACGTTTCAAGACCCCATGGGTCTTTTCATCAGGTCATACAGTGCGAAACAAAAGTGACAACATATGCAGGTGTATAGGCAAACAGCAGTTTCGGTACTTGTGTCTTTTCACGGCGCCACCATGGCGCCGTGCTACTTCCGGGTTCTACGCTCGCCACAAACTATGTTAAAAAAAGTAACTTAACTCCATGCCAACATGGATAGTTCATACCCCCACTATCCATGTTGGCATGGAGTTGATTTAAAATAGTGTGGCGAGCGTAGCGAGCCACCGAGCCCGCAGCGTGGGCGAGCGAAGCGAGCCCCGCAAGGGGACTCAGACGCACGGCGCCATACTGGCACCGTGAAACTACACAAGTACCGCAGTTTCTTACCTCACCTTGAGACATTATATAGGAGTACGA
The DNA here is from genome assembly GCF_055691185.1 of Crinia signifera. Taxonomy (NCBI): domain Eukaryota; kingdom Metazoa; phylum Chordata; class Amphibia; order Anura; family Myobatrachidae; genus Crinia; species Crinia signifera. The sequence continues at coordinate 1,214,090 of NC_139218.1, read as the reverse complement.
AACCAGCGTGCAGCTTCAGACGAGTGCGCCAGAACGGGCTTCCGGGGGGCTGGACACCACGGGACGCCCCGAGGGTGTTCTGTCAGCTCCGTCACTGACACACCCCCTGTAGAGATGCACGCTGTAATAATTAACATTACAGTGTAGATATGCAAAAAAACGTGAATGAAGAAACATTGTGACCATTGTGTTTTTCTTTGGTCACAATGTTTCTTCATTCACGTTTTTACATATCTACACTGTAATGTTTATTATTACAGCGTGCATCTCCACAGGGGGTGTGTCAGTGACGGAGCTGACGGAACACCCTCGGGCGTCCCATGGTGTCCGGCCCCATGAAGCCCGTGCTGGCGCACTCGTCTGAAGCTGCACGCTGGTTTTGTACTCCTATATAATGTCTCAAGCTGAGGTAAGAAACTGCTGTTTGCCTATACACCTGCATATGTTGTCACTTTTGTTTTGCACTGTATGACCTGATGAAAAGACCCATAGGGTCTTGAAACGTCGTCATGGATTGTGTCTTTTAACTACTATTATGCACTTTGAAATACAGATCAAAATCTGAACAAAAAACATTGAGTGCCGCCTATTATCTTCCACTGGGGATTGCTTTTGTTGGTGGGAGTGTAGTAGTAGTACGTTTATTTATAAGGCGCCGCAAAGTGTCCGCAGCGCCGTACATAGCAAACAAAAAACAAATGACAAGGTAACGTACAGGGTGTGTTGAAAAATACAGTATAAATAGGGTTATAGCTGGTAGAAATAAAATCAGCATCAGTTCAGAAGTAGGTGTCAAAATTGTCGAGGAGACTGAAGATGAAGTAGAGGAAGGGAAGAACAGGACAGGAGCACAGGTGAGGTAATGAGGTAGGGTGAGTACGTGAGGAAGGAGGACCCTACTCATAAGAGTTAACAGACTAAAAGGAGGTGGGTGGACAAACGAAAAACAATAGGATAAGTAGGAACGGAGGGGAACGGAGGCAGGATAGGAGGATCAAAAGAGGTTAGGAGGAGGGATAGGCTAGTTGAAAAAAGTGGGTTTTGAGGGAGCGCTTGAAGGAGGTAAGGGAATCAGAAAGCCTGATGGGTGGCGGGAGGTTGTTCCAGTGCAGGGGGGCAGCGCGAGAGAAGTCTTGGACACGGGAGTGGGAGGAGGTGATTAGGTGAGAGGTCAGTCGGCGGTCAGCGATGGAGCGAAGAGGACGGGAGGGAGTGTGGATAGAGATCAGTGAAGAGAGGTAAGGAGCGGTGGAGGAGGAGAGAGCCTTGTAGGTGGTGGTGAGGAGTTTAAAGAGAACTCGGAAAGGAATGGGGAGCCAGTGAAGTGATAGACAGAGGGGGGAGGCGGAGGTAGAGCGGCGGTAGAGGAAGATGAGCCTAGCAGCAGCATTAAGAATGGTTTGGAGAAGTGCGAGGCGGGTGAGAGGTAGCCCAGAGAGAAGGATGTTGCAGTAGTCAAGGCGGGAGATGACAAGAGAGTGAATGAGAATTTTGGTCGCGTTGTTAAAGTCGAGTTGCACACATGCCATTTTAGGATAGTATGGCCACCATTTTGGTTCGCAGAGTTGCGCAAATAAAGTATACATACCCGAGTCTGTGTGACAAAGTGGACCAGAAGCGCAGCCATACTATTACACATAAATTCATAATGCCATACTTACACCAAATAAAATATAGTTAATTAAAGGTTTAGAGCACTACACATAGTTTAATCAGCATTACATACTTCTGTCTGTATAATGTTTGGTACCGTTACGTTCCGTTTCTCATGCGCAGTACTCCGGTCTTTGCGAAGTTTTCGCAACTTATATGGTCCGATAATTACGGACAAAATCTATATTTCAAGGACTATTTCTGTTAAAATGTGTGTGACAAAAGAATCTAGATATAACCGGTTCTTGTTGCTATTTACGACCCCCGACGACTATGCCAACACACAAAGGACTCCAAAGTTCACTCCCCCTGCACCTATCCAAACCAGGTGTAATACTTTGCCCCAATCACTGAGGACTGGACATTCGAACCCTGACCAATAGGAATGGCCTTTGACCTCCCCCTTCTGACCCTATAAGATAGCTAACCCTGGGCTGCCTCGGTCACTTCTTCGGCACTGCTTCTATCCCTCACCATTGACCGGGCTATAGTTCAATCTGAATATAGCGAGCTCCGACCACACTGCGCTGCGAATATTTGAGACGGTAAACGGTTGCATTCCCTGTACTTTCTTTTATTGTATTGTTGGCTGATTTTATCCTGTGCCTGTTTTCTTTCCCTAGTAGAGTTTGAATTGTATTATTATTGTTAGATAATTGTATCACGTGTTACCCTGTATTTTCTTATTTCTGTAATCCCCTTTTGTCCATTAGGGACTAAATACACTATTTACGGAGAATCTATCTCCTCACTTGTTATATCGTGGTCTCGTCTAAATTATTCGCATCTAGCGATAAGCGACATTGTCCTTGAAGTGTATTTGCAGATTTGAGACAAAGTACTGCGAAGGGATCTCCTATTACTGCATTGATTCAAGCGTTTACAATACACGGTAAAGGTACGCTACGCTGCGCTACGCTTTGTTCGCATGTAGCTAGGAATAAAGGGTAAGCAAGTTACGGAAAAAGTACGTAACCCACGCTTTTCACTTATTGTTCTTTGGTCATATAAATATCGGTATTGATAATAGGGGGCTCATGTCCGGGCGTTTCACAATCTGGAACACCGTACCGATTGCGCGGCTTGACCTATACCAGCAAAAGGGTGGAAGTGATTATTTACCCATTGCTGGAGAGGCCAAGTCCGCGGCGGTGCAGGGTTCGAGAGGTGCTAGCGTCTGAACCCGAAGTACAATAAGTGAAATCCAAGGAAATATTAAGCCACGTGTTTTAAAGTATGTTAAGGGTTTAGTAAGCTGTACTTCTGCCTGCCACAAGTAGTTTAACGGGGTATAGTGTCTTGAGTTGCTTGTTCATTACAGTATATGTGCCACGTGCGATAAGGTTCGCACACGTGGAGGCAAAGGCCTGTGTTTATTATACAAAAAAAGGGGTTTTGATAAGGCGCTCCCACTTGGGATATGGATCTTTTCAATATCTGTCGGTCCTGTCGGAATGCGGTACCTCAAAAAGAGAAGAACAAACACATCGCCATCTTCATAGTGTGAGTATTAAAAATAAACATGTATAAAATCTCTCTGGTCAAAAAATATTCTCCGTACCGCAAATGAGCCTTCTCTTAGGCCACAAGATTTTTCGTGTAGTGTTGCTTGATACTCTGTTTGGGATAGTATTCCCCTTTCTCCTCTGCTTGTATACCTCGGTTAAAATTAAATGGTGCACATAGTGTAAAAACTATAACAATTTACACCATTTAATTTTAACCGAGGTATACAAGCAGAGGAGAAAGGGGAATACTATCCCAAACAGAGTATCAAGCAACACTACACGAAAAATCTTGTGGCCTAAGAGAAGGCTCATTTGCGGTACGGAGAATATTTTTTGACCAGAGAGATTTTATACATGTTTATTTTTAATACTCACACTATGAAGATGGCGATGTGTTTGTTCTTCTCTTTTTGAGGTACCGCATTCCGACAGGACCGACAGATATTGAAAAGATCCATATCCCAAGTGGGAGCGCCTTATCAAAACCCCTTTTTTTGTATCTACCATTGTTGGATAGTTTTTGGTGACTATCTTTTATGATAGGGCTGCACCCTTTGTTTAGAGCGCAGGTTCTTTCACTATTTCTTTGCCTGTGTTTATTATAGTACATAGAGGATTCCTTCTGTGCAAAACTATAATCTTTTATTGTTAGTTACTGCAGGGCCAGGGACTCCGCCACGTGGCGATAAGTTCTGGGCCTTTTACAGTAACGTGAAGCGTCTATTGTGTATTACACAAGGTGCGCACGCACGTGCTTACGTTGGGAAATTTTTGCATCTTTGTACGTAACTTACAGATTAAGTGCGGGATTTATTTTGCATCTTTATACGTAACTTTCGGACTGAGTTAAGGGATTTATTCCATATTTATGCGCAATTACTGCGTGTAGCGAAACCCGATCGCGACCTTGCAAATACACTGTAGAACACGTGGGTGGCCGAGTCATCGGCGGCCTGTGAACAGGTTTAATAAACACACGTGCACACGTGGCTGTTCACTGGCACTGCACATGCAGCACACATAGGAGCCCAGAGGTGGCTAGTATTAATCACAAGCTTTATTTACAACAGTATATTAACATACTGTGGATAAAGCGGTAATTAATAAGAGAAAATAAGTATTTCTTTTATTGTTCATTTTTCCCAAAAACAAGCAACTCAAGCATTATTTTAATAGATTCCTATAGCCATTAAAAGGGATTTATACCTGCATAAGTATCTAGTGAGAAACTACCAACCTGGGAAGATTTTCTGTACAGAAATATTGCAAGTTTAAGCGTAAGACCAAGGTGTAAGTAGCACCCAGTGTGAAACAATCATTGGGTGAACGGGTGTGTGACGACACGACTCAGCGCAGTCCAGAGTAGGACAAGGTTTAAGACATAGAGGCGCACGTGACGACGTGCCCATAGGAACTGCCCCTTCCGTGGACCTACCTATTTTGATCCACCGGAAGGGTACAAGAAGCTAAATCGGAACCCAGTGATCTGATTAGCCACTTTAGAAATATACCAGTTTTGAGGATACAGGAAAAACAAGTTTTTTTGTGTTATGCAAAACTCGGCCGCACCCCGCAAGTTGAGGACCAGGGTCCAGACATCTTTCCCGAATTGGCGAGGAATGACAGTAGATGCCCTACGGGAATCTGCTGTCGACCATGACAAAAACATACTAAGAAACAGAGAGATAAAAACCGAAAAATTAATGGCGGTTAGCATCCAAGCTTTTGCAAATGTCCCAAATAAAACTGCATACCAACCAAACACCAGAGACACAGGGAGAAAACCCATGGTATGCTACAACTGCAACAGAGAGGGACACTTTGCAAATCAATGCAAGTCAGGAAACCCCAGGAGATACAAAACACATAGGCGAGACTGGGAATCTCACCAGGGTGAGATACGGAGATACCCAGCCCCTAGACAATGGGAGGAGACAGACAGGTCACGCAACATGCCTCCTCCCCATCTGATGGCTGACACCGTACTAAGGGCAACCCAGGTAAGACAATAGGAAACAGGTCATACCTGTATCCTACAGCCAGTTAGATTGACACAACACCTTAGGGAGGAACCTCAGGTAAAAGTTGATATAGCTGGAGTAAGACAAACCTTTTTGGTTGATACAGGGGCGGCCAGATCTGTTCTCAACACTCCCCTTCACTTGGGTTTCACTGATCAATCAGTAGCAGCAATTGGGGTAACAGGAAAAGTACAACATTACCCACTGACGAAACCAGCAGAAGTTACAATCGGGCCTCTGCATACCAAACATTCTTTCCTGTTGGCTGCAGCGGCTCCGACTAACCTCCTGGGTAGAGACTTACTATGTAAAATGGGATGTGTCATCTATTGCACCCCCGATGGGGTATTTCTGGACACTCCTAGAGATCTTGCACAAGAAGTGCAAGATATGCTGGACAGTCCTCAGAGGCTAATGTTGTATTCAACTGTTGTAGAGTCGAATCCATCTAGGGTAGCTGAAATTACAGCACAAGGATGCTGGATTGATGGCAAACGTAGCTCCAGTAGAGATTTGTTTAAAAGAAGGCAGGATAGCCCCAAAAATACCACAATACCCTTTAAAACCTGGGGCGAAATGTAATAGGGTGTGATTTGTTAGACATGTGCGATTTTTGGTCAAAAACGGCCGAAATCGCACATTTTCCGAAAATCGCACATTTAATAGGTTGAAAATCGCGGTAAAAAAATCGCACTTTTTACCGCGAAATCGCACTTTTCTAAGTGCGATTTTTAGTCACATTTCAATTCGCATCCAGATGTTTTCCCATTATAAAGTATACAACTCGCAAATGTAATAGGGTGCGATTTTTGGTCAATGTTACCAAAAATCGCAAAAAAAATAGACCAGGTTCTGACAGGCGATTTTGACAGAACCATGCACAGATCATTGAGATCTGTGCATGGTTCTGTTAATAAAAATGTGTAAAAGTGTTTTTATAAAAAAAAAATGGCGTGGGGTCCCCCCTCCTAAGCATAACCAGCCCCGGGCTCATTGAGCCGGACCTGGTTCCAAAAATACGGGGGGACAAAAAGCATAGGGGTCCCCCGTATTTCTGAAACCAGCCCCGGACTCTTGGACCGGTCCTGGTTCCAAAAATACGGGGGACAAAAAATCTGGGGGTCCCCCGTATTTTGAAACCAGCACCGGGCTCCAACAGCCCGCGGTGTCATGCCACAGCCGGGGGACACTTTTTATACAAGGTCCCCCGGCCAAAACATGAGCACCGTGGCTGGTCAGCCTTGGACGGGGTACCTGGAGGAGTGGGGACCCCCCCAATAAAGGGGTCCCCCCCCCCCAGGCTTCACCCGTCCAGGGCTGAAGCCCGGGGCTGTCACCGGCGTCCGTGGCCAGTGGACGCCGGCCTGATAGGGTTAAATTCATCATACATATCATTACATTGCTTTTTACCGGCGAACTACAAGTGCCAGCAGACCTCCCCCGCATGCTGGGACTTGGAGAACCACAAGTCCCAGCATGCGGGGCATTAATGGGCCCGCTGGGACTTGTAGTCCACCTGTAAAAAGAATGTTTATAAAAAACACACACACAGAGAAGTACAAGTTTATTACACACACACACACCTCAATTTTACACCAGCGTTACTTACCATTCCTGGATCCAGCGCTGGTCTGGCTGCTTTACAGCCGGCTCCCCCCGAACTGACAGGCAGCGGGGAGAACCGCTTTCTCCGTTGCCTGTCACCGGCTTTCTCCGTAGCTTCTGTAGCTCTGTCCCAGTGCTACAGAGGCTGAGAGCGTGATTGGCTGAGCTATGCGTCTCCATGGAGACGCATACTGTAGCTCAGCCAATCACGCTCTCAGCCTCTGTAGCACTCGGACAGCGCTACAGAGGCTGTTAGAAGCGACGGAGACAGCCGCTTCTCCCCGCTGCCTGTCAGTTCGGGGGGAGCCGGCTGTAAAGCAGCCAGACCAGCGCTGGATCCAGGAATGGTAAGTAACGCTGGTGTAAAATTGAGGTGTGTGTGTGTAATAAACTTGTACTTCTCTGTGTGTGTGTTTTTTATAAACATTCTTTTTACAGGTGGACTACAAGTCCCAGCGGGCCCATTAATGCCCCGCATGCTGGGACTTGTGGTTCTCCAAGTCCCAGCATGCGGGGGAGGTCTGCTGGCACTTGTAGTTCGCCGGTAAAAAGCAATGTAATGATATGTATGATGAATTTAACCCTATCAGGCCGGCGTCCACTGGCCACGGACGCCGGTGACAGCCCCGGGCTTCAGCCCTGGACGGGTGAAGCCTGGGGGGGGGGGACCCCTTTATTGGGGGGGTCCCCACTCCTCCAGGTACCCCGTCCAAGGCTGACCAGCCACGGTGCTCATGTTTTGGCCGGGGGACCTTGTATAAAAAGTGTCCCCCGGCTGTGGCATGACACCGCGGGCTGTTGGAGCCCGGTGCTGGTTTCAAAATACGGGGGACCCCCAGATTTTTTGTCCCCCGTATTTTTGGAACCAGGACCGGTCCAAGAGTCCGGGGCTGGTTTCAGAAATACGGGGGACCCCTATGCTTTTTGTTCCCCCGTATTTTTGGAACCAGGTCCGGCTCAATGAGCCCGGGGCTGGTTATGCTTAGGAGGGGGGACCCCACGCCGTTTTTTTTTTTTACTTTTTTTTTTTTGGCACAAAAGCGCATTTATAAAAATGCGCACATTTTCATGACTGAAAATGCGCACATTTTCATGACTAAAAATCGCGGCAAATCGCGGCAAATCGCATTTTTTTGCCGCTAATTCGCATCTCATTACATATGCGAATTCGCGGCAAAAAACGCGATTTTTAAAGGTGCGATTTGGTGCGATTTTTTTTTAGTCTAAAAAATCGCACCATGGGCCAAATGTAATAGGGTGAGAGTTTCAGAAATTGAGAGATTTTGGGAGAGTTTTCCCATGTTTTTTAAAGGAGCAATCAATTACACTGCAAAACCAGATTGATTTTGCCATGTAATTGATTGCTGCTTTAAAAAACATGGGAAAACTCTCCCAAAATCTCTCACTTTCTGAAACTCTCACCCTATTACATTTGGCCCCCTATTACATTTCGCCCCTGAAGTCGAACTAGGTGTGTACCCTGTGATCCAACGATTGCTCCAACAAGAAATCCTAGTTCGAACCTCTAGCACGGCCAATAGTCCCATTTTTCCTGTGAAAAAGAGTGGGGGGAGGGGCTACAGACTAGTGCAGGATCTAAGAGGGGTAAACAAAGTAGTTGAGAGCCAATTCCCCGTAGTGCCAAACCCAGCTGTCATCCTGATGCAAATCCCACCTCACTGTACACATTTTACAGTCATTGATTTGTGTTCTGCTTTCTTCTCTGTCCCTTTGCACCCTGACAGCCAATACCTTTTTGCTTTTACTTACAGAGGAGTACAGTACACCTGGACTCGACTCCCTCAGGGATTCATAGACAGCCCCAGCATCTTCTCCCAGGCCTTGCATAATTGTTTACAATCCTTTCAACCTATGAATGGTTTGATACTAATACAATATGTCGATGACTTATTGTTGTGTTCTGAGTCACTGGAGTCATCAGTAGATGACACTCGACAGCTGCTGATGCATCTCTCAGAGACAGGACATAAAGCATCAAAGGATAAGCTACAATTATGTCAGACCAGGGTTAAGTATCTGGGCCACTGCCTTACCCAAGGGCTGAGACACCTCACTGATGACCGAATCCAAGCGATTCAAAACATGGTACTGCCGCAGACCCAGCACCAGATCCGTACGTTCTTAGGCATGTGTGGATACTGTCGCAATTGGATCCCAGGATTCTCTATTCTGGCATTACCACTACAAGAAATGGTTTCCTCAACTAAGCCAGACCGGGTCTCTCATACTGAGGAATCTGAGCTGGCTTTCGAGGAACTAAAGGTGAGCCTAACAAAGGCCCCAGCACTGGGAATGCCAGATTACGGGAAACCCTTTGAACTGTACGGAACAGAATCAGCTGGGTGTGCAGCAGGAGTACTTGTCCAAAAACATGGTGATGTCAACCGACCAGTAGCGTACTACAGTGGCCAATTGGACACAGTAGCACGCTCACTCCCAACTTGCTTACGAAGTGTAGCTGCAATAGCACAACTAGTAAGCAAGAGTGAGAATGTGGTGTTAGGACACGATTTAACTGTTCACGCTCCCCATGCTGTCTCTGCCCTCCTAAATTCTGCCCAAACACGACATGTGTCCTCAGCACGGTTCACCAAGTGGGAACTGGCACTGATGGCCCCAGTAAATATTACCATAAAAAGATGCAACACACAGAACCCAGCCACATTCATACCTCATGTGCCCTCCAAGGCACAAAGGGTGGAGGTTGATGGGAATGTTGCTGAAAATGGTAAGGCAGAGTTTAGTGAAGGTGAGGACAAACATGATTGCATGACCTACCTGAATCAGACCTTTACAGCACGTCCTAACATAAGCGACAGCCCATTAAGTGAGGTAGACATAACCTTATTCACTGATGGTAGCTGTCATAGACAAACAGAGACGGGAGAGCTGTGCACAGGCTACGCGGTAGTAGATGGAGAAGGTATTGTGGAAGCTGAACCCCTAGGACCACCTCACTCAGCACAAGTAGCGGAACTGGTGGCACTGACCAGAGCATGTGAACTGGCCAAAGGAAAATCAGTTAACATATATACCGACTCCAGATATGCTTTCGGAGTAGTACATGATTTTGGAGCCCTATGGCGCCTCAGAAATTTTATGACGGCGGCTGGCACACCAGTGGCGCATGCGACATATATTAGAAAACTTCTGGGAGCTATCCAGCTTCCAGACAGAGTGGCTGTTATTAAGTGCAAAGTTTACACATCAGAGAAGGACCCGGTGTCCCTTGGTAACAGCCGCGCTGATGAGGCAGCGAAAAGGACCGCATGCCCTGTAAATATTTCTACCCATCCTACAAACCTCTGTACACTTAACATGGTATCCACATCAAAACTGATAGACATGCAGAATTTGTGTTCCCCACAGGAGAGAGCAGTATGGAAGTCGAAGGGATGTGGCCAAGAGTCCACCGGACTTTGGAGAGATGGACACGGGAAACCAGTGGCCCCCAGGGCATACCTTCCTAGTCTAGCCGAGGCGGCCCATGGGCTGACACATCTTGGGAAGGAAGGTATGTGCAAGCTGGTAAAGGCCTACTGGTGTGCACCAGGGTTCGCTTCTCAAGCAGGTAGAGTGGCAATGTAATGCCTCACCTGTTTGAGGAAGAACATTGGAAAAGCCATCCCAACAGAGCCATCCCACATCCCTCCTACAGAAGGCCCTTTCCAGGTAATACAAATCGACTTCATACAGTTACCACCCTGTAGAAATTTGAAGTATGTGTTAGTATGTGTTGACATGTTTTCCAGCTGGGTGGAGGCTTTCCCCGCTGCCTCCAACACTGCTACCTTTACAGCTAAGAAAATATGTCAAGAGTTTGTCTGTAGATATGGTATCCCAAAGGTCATCGAGAGTGACAGAGGCACTCATTTCACAGGAGAGGTCTTCCAAATCATGTGTAAACTCCTGGGAATTAATAGTAAACTTCATACTCCATATCGACCCCAAGCGAGCGCCAAAGTTGAGAGAATGAATGGTACTATTAAGAACAAATTGGGTAAAGTTATGGCTGAAACAGGGCTGTTATGGCCAGAGGCACTGCCCATTGTGCTGTATAGCATTAGGACCACTCCCAGAGTTCCGCTTAACTTGTCCCCCTTCGAGATATTGTTTGGTCGGCAGCCACACATCATGATAGACCCACAAGATGATCTCAAGTGTAACAATGAGCTAACTGTACAATATATCCTAAAGCTAAACAAACAGCTGAGGAAACAACAAAAGGAACTGAATTTATTGACACCTGACATGCCTATTGAGAACTGTCATAATCTTAAACCAGGAGACTTTGTTATGATCCGAAATTTTTTACGCTCAGGTTGTTTGATAGACCGTTGGGAAGGACCGTACCAAGTTTTGTTGACCAGCACTACATCAATTAAAGTCGCAGAGAGAGAGACTTGGATACATTCGTCCCACTGCAAGAAAGCCAGTAACCCGGAGTTCCCTTGTGCAGAGAGCGAAAGAGAAGAAATATCGCAAGAGGCATTGTTCCGGGAGGACTGAAAGGAAGCTAAGGTCAAGCAACCTGTACGAGCAAAAGTTAAAGCGAAAGAGAAGAAATATCGCTAGAGGCATTGTTCCGGGAGGACTGAAAGGAAGCTAAGGTCAAGCAACCTGTACGAGCAAAAGTTAAAGAGCAGAGCAATAAAAGACCCCTGGTAGGGATGATGGAAGGACTCCAAGCAACAGGTTCATGGTTATATTTCTATTTCTTTGTTTTCTTCCTGTTTCCCCTTCTTCACTCAAAGATACTCGGTGGCTGCCACACTCTAGAGCGATCGGAGCGGAGTTCTGACAGTGTACTAATGGACCCAGATCAGGGTGAAGTAGAATCCCTAAACAAGCCTGATACTTTACCCATAACAGGAGAGGGTAAGAGGTATGAGGGGAACGTAGTTCAAGGGCAATGTGATGAGTTATTGTCTGGTGAGTACTGTGTTTGTAGATATTGTCAGCCAAAAATGGAAGAAGAATGCATCCAGCGATGTCAGTCGATGGGTAAGGCAACTACGAGCCGACATCCCTTGAGTGATTACCACTCATTAGTGGGTAAGGTCTTAAACCAAACAGAATGCTGGGTGTGTTCACAAGTATTACATAAAAGAAGTAGTGTAGGCCTAGTCCCATACCCGCTAAATATCTCTGAGATAAGCGTCTTAAATAAAGGGAGGCCACTGGATAAGAGATACCTGTATACCAGGTCCCCTAGTCTTAGATTACACCCATACCAAGTGGATAAGTCCCTGGTATGTATGAACTTCTCTAGTTCCAGAACGATTGGTACTTGGGAAGTGACATGGCACAACCAGACGATAACTTACTCCCAGCGTCCAGATGGAGAGCCTATTGATAAGGAATTGTTATTAAAGATCCGCACCATTGGAAGACACTATAAATATGTTTACACTGTAAAGAAAAATAAAATAATGGCCCGCAGAGTATCCGCCGGTTATTGTAATATGACCTTACAACCAGAAACCTGTGAGGAACAGGTCAGGGAGCAGGGGACGGGAATGTTCTTATGGATAGTGTGTGATAAAATCATGAAATATTCTGTCCCTTATTTTCTCCCTGACGATGTTTATTATATTTGTGGTAGAAGGGCGTACAAATGGCTCTCCATGAACTACGTTGGAATTTGTTATTTAGGTAGGGTGTTACCCGAAGTAATGACCCTTACACATGATGAAATGGTAAGCATACACAAAGGTATACCTCCTCCTTACACTCATACCCATTATGACCAAATCCACAAAAGGGATTTAACAATCAAGAAGGAACCCCTAGCCTCTGAATTGATACACGAATCATTCGGTATCCAACTCCTCATTGCGTTAGACATTACCCATACCGCCAGGGGAGTCATAAATTTTAAGTATATTCAAGCATTAGCAAGCTTGGTAGATAACATCACTGAGATTTATGATGACACTTTTAGATACACTGGGAGAGAGTTACAAGTTTAATGCCAAAAAATGCAAAATCATGCACTTGGGTCTCAGAAATCCAAAGACTCAATATAGTATAAATGGCACTATAATGGAAACTACTGAGGAAGAGAGGGATCTAGGTGTCACTATTTCAGGGGACTTAAAAGCAGGTAGGCAATGTAACAAAGCAATGAAGAAGGCAAGTCAGATGCTTGGTTGCATAGGGAGAGGTATCAGCAGTAGAAAGAAAGAAGGGTACTTGTTTCCTAGCACGGCCACAATCTTAAGTAATCGTGTCCCTTACTTAAGGGACACGATTACCCCCGATGGACCCGATTTCTTTTGAAATCAGGTCCATTTTGCCGGCTAGGAGACAATATCGGGGGCATCGCGTCGGTCGGGACCATTAACATTGGTCCCGACGCGACCGACGCGATGCCCCCGATATTTCCATAGGCTTCAATGTTAAAAAATATTTTAACATTGAAATCTTGTCGGGAAAGGTAAAATATCGGGGGCATCGCGTCGGTCGGGACCATTAACATTGGTCCCGACGCGATGCGACGCGATGCACCCGATTTTTGCATAGGCTTCAATGTTAAAATATTTTTTAACATTGAAATGCTGTAAAAATGTGAAAAAATGTGAAATGGGCCAATATGACCCATTTCACATTATAGATGTCCCCGTCGTCACCCCACGATAGACGCCAACCCGAAGCGTGGCGAGCGCAGCGAGCCCGCGAGGGGCGGCGGTACGCGTCCTCCGACCTTTTCATGCCCTACTATCCACGTCGGCGTGGAGTGAGAATAGAATAGTGTGGCGAGCGCAGCGAGCCACCGAGCCCGAAGCGTGGCGAGCGGACGCGGATACCTTCACAGTTATACGCGTCCCCTTGCGGGCTTCACAGGTGTCCGTGGCGACGCGGACACCTGTGAAGCCCGCGAAGGGACGCGTTTACCTGTGAAGGTATCCGCGTCCCCTCGCGGGGCTCGCTGCGCTCGCCACGCTTCGGGCTCGGTGGCTCGCTGCGCTCGCCACACTATTCTATTCTCACTCCACGCCGACGTGGATAGTAGGGCATGAAAAGGTCGGAGGACGCGTACCGCCGCCCCTCGCGGGCTCGCTGCGCTCGCCACGCTTCGGGTTGGCGTCTATCGTGGGCTGGGGTTAACGCGCTTAAATTTGGGGGGGTTGGGAATTTTTTTCATTGAATCCAATGTAAAATTGGGTCCCAGGGACCCAATTTACATTGGATTCAATGAAAAAAATCGGGTCAAAAATCGGTCGGTCGCGTCGATCGCATCGCATGCGACCAAATCGCATGCGATGCGATCGACCCGATTTTTCCGACACGACCACCCCGATCTGAATCGGTGTGGCCGTGCTAGGAAACAAGTACCGAAAGAAGTAATAATGCCACTGTATAGGTCATTGGTACGACCTCACCTAGAGTATTGTGTTCAGTTCTGGAGGCCATATCTCCAGAAGGATATAAATACATTAGAGACTGTACAAAGAAGAGCAACTAAAATGGTGCATGGCCTACATCACAAAACGTACCAGGAAAGACTAAAAGATCTTAATATGTATACTTTAGAGCAGAGAAGGGAAATGGGGGACATGATAGAAACTTTCAAATATATCAAGGGCTTTAACAAGGTACAGGTGGGAGACATTCTTCACAGGAAAAGGAGCAACAGAACACGAGGACATGCACTGAAACTAGAGGGAGGAAGATTCAGGGGAAATGCGAGGAAGAATTTTTTCACAGAAAGAGTAGTAGATAAGTGGAATAGCCTCCCAACAGAGGTGGTAGACGCAAATACAGTAGTACAATTTAAACATGCTTGGGATAAGCATATTGATATCCTTACAAAAAAATAAGGATCAAATATGGTTTGAGGTAACATGTTTAAAAAAAGGGGCAGACTAGATGGGCCAAGTGGTTCTTATCTGCCGTCAAATTCTATGTTTCTATGTTTCTATGTTTCAAGCATATAAAAGAGAGCTAGTTCAACATCGGATGGTGTTGAACTATCTGACAGCCATGACAGGAGGATATTGTGTCACCCTCTCCACACAGTTTGGGGTAAAATGTTGTACCTACATCACCAACAATACTGAAGACCCAGAAGAAATTATCGATCATCGGATGGATGAGATTCTTCAGCTTAAATGGGAATTTAGAAGGGAACACAATATCAGCCTGGCAGAAGTAGGTGATAAGGTCAGCGAATGGACCTCCTGGTTGAACCCAATGCACTGGTTCTCCGGTTTAGGAGAATGGGAGCAAGGAATCATAGCTAATATCGGAAAACTACTTCTTTGTATCGGTGGTGCCATCATAGTCTTTGTGCTATTGTTTAAATGTGTCAAAATGGTGACCCGGGGAAAGACAAAACGTACTGAAATCATGAGTGTAAGAACGAGGGATGCAGAGGAAGACCAGGGTTTGGTATATGACCCTAGAATTGAAACCATCACCCACTAAAAGATATCATATTTGAAAAAGTGTATATGTTGTAACCTCCCTTGTTTTTATTTTTATCCCAAAAATTGTATATTATCCTTCGTCACCCTGAGTAGATTGTTCGATAAATGTGGCCCCTCATTTATCCATAATCCTGGATTGGCCTAGCGCAGATGGTTTACTCCCCTTCTATGTAAAATTCAAGGATCCCAAAATTATTGTTAGGATTATGAATTTCTGTGTTTTAGGAAATATTTTTGTACTGTGACAGTTTTGTATTTACTGTCAAAGGATGGACTGTTAAAGTCGAGTTGCACACATGCCATTTTAGTATAGTATGGCCGCCATTTTGGTTTGCAGAATTGTGCAAATAAAGTATACATACCCGAGTCTGTGTGACAAAGTGGACCAGAAGCGCAGCCATACTATTACACATAAATTCATAATACCATACTTACACCAAATAAAATATAGTTAATTAAAGGTTTAGAGCACTACACATAGTTTAATCAGCATTACATACTTCTGTCTGTATAATGTTTGGTACCGTTACGTTCCGTTTCTCATGCGCAGTACTCCGGTCTGCTCTGGTCCGATAATTACGGACAAAATCTATATTTCAAGGACTATTTCTGTTAAAATGTGTGTGACAAAAGAATCTAGATATAACCGGTTCTTGTTGCTATTTACGATCTCCGACGACGATGCCAACACACAAAGGACTCCAAAGTTCACTCCCCCTGCACCTATCCAAACCAGGTGTAATACTTTGCCCCAATCACTGAGGACTGGACATTCGAACCCTGACCAATAGGAATGGCCTTTGACCTCCCCCTTCTGACCCTATAAGATAGCTAACCCTGGGCTGCCTCGGTCACTTCGGCACTGCTTCTATCCCTCACCATTGACCGGGCTATAGTTCAATCTGAATATAGCGAGCTCCGACCGGACTGCGCTGCGCATATTTGAGACAGTAAATGGTTGCATTCCCTGTACTTTTTTTTTATTGTATTGTTGGCTGATTGTATCCTGTGCCTGTTTTCTTTCCCTAGTAGAGTTTGAATTGTATTATTATTGTTAGATAATTGTATCACGTGTTACCCTGTATTTTCTTATTTCTGTAATCCCCTTTTGTCCATTAGGGACTAAATACACTATTTACGGAGAATCTATCTCCTCACTTGTTATATCGTGGTCTCGTCTAAATTATTTGCATCTAGCGATAAGCGACATTGTCCTTGAAGTGTATTTGCAGATTTGAGACAAAGTACTGCGAAGGGATCTCCTATTACTGCATTGATTCAAGCGTGTACAATACACAGTAAAGGTGCGCTACGCTTTGTTCGCATGTAGCTAGGAATAAAGGGTACGCAAGTTACGGAAAAAGTACGTAACCTACGCTTTTCACTTATTGTTCTTTGGTCATATAAATATCGGTATTGATAGCGTCAGTGGAGAGGAATGGTCTGATGTGTGAGATGTTGCGTAGGTGAAAGCGGCAAGACTGTGAGAGAGCACGAATGTGGGGGGTGAAAGAGAGGGAGGAGTCAATGATGACACCGAGGCAGCGCGTTTGGTCGGTGGAGGTGATCTCGGTTTCACCAATGCTGATGGAGATAGTGGGAGAAGAGGGGATGTTCGGGGATGGAAGATTAGAAGTTCAGTTTTAGCCATGTTTAGTTTCAGGAAGCGTTGGGTCATCCAGGCTGAGATGGCCGTGAGGCATTCGGAGACCTTGGACAGGAGTGATGGGGATAGGTCGGGGGAGGAGAGATAGATTAGGGTATCATCAGCATAAAGGTGGTAATGAAAACCATAGGAGCTGATGAGGGTGCCCAGAGAGGTGGTGTAGAGGGAGAAGAGGAGAGGGCCAAGGACTGACCCTTGGGGAACACCGACTGGCTGCGGGGTAGTAGGAGAGGAGGAGCTCGGAGTGGAGACGGAGGAGCGATCGGAGAGGTATGAGGTGAACCAGAAGAAGACCGTGCCAGTGATGCCAAAGGAGCGGAGGGTGTTGAGCAGGAGAGGGTGGTCAACAGTGTCAAAGGCAGCCGACAGATCAAGCTGGATGAGGATAGAGAAGAGGCCTTTGGATTTAGCCGATAGTAAATCGTTAGTGACTTTGGTCAGGGCAGTTTCAGTGGAATGTAAAGGGCAGAACCCGGATTGGAGGGGGTCTAGAATGGAGTTAGCAGTAAGGTGGCTTAGGAGACGATTGTAGGTCAGACGTTCTAGGAGCTTGGAGGCAAAAGGGAGGAGGGAGATGGGCCTGTAGTTGGATGGAGAGTTGGGGTCCAGATTTGTTTTTTTTGAGAATTGGGGAGACAAGAGCGTGTTTGAAGGAGGAATGGAAGATCCCAGAGGATAGGGAAGGATTAAAGAGGTGAGCCAGGTGAGAGCAGACTGACGGACTGAGACGACGGATAATATTGGAGGGGATAGGATCGAGCGGGCAGGTGGAGGGAGAAGTGGATTGAAGGATAGAGTGGACTTCAGCAGCAGTGGTGGGGTAAAATGAGGACAGAGGTTGGAAGGAGGGTAGTGGAGATGTAGGAGGGGAGGAGGGAGAGGGTGAGGTCATGGCAGCAGTGATGGCAGTCATGAGAGAGGAGATTTTGGTTGAAAAGTAGGTAGCAAAATCAGCGGCTACGATGGAGGACGGAAGAGCTGGAGGAGGGGGGGGAGAGCAAGGAGTTGAAGGTGGCGAAGAGCCTGTGGGGATTGGATGATTGGGAAAGGATGAGGGACTTAAAGTAGGATTCCTTGGCCAGAGCAAGGGCAGAGCTGAAGGAGGAAAGAATGAATTTGAAATGGAGATAATCCGCAAGGGAGCGTGATTTCTTCCAGAAGCGCTCAGCAGTGCGAGAGCACTTTTTAAGGAATCGGGTGATAGGCGAGTGCCACGGTTGGGGGTTGGAGCATTGAAGGGGGATAGAGGAGGGAGGGCAGGCAGAGTCCAATGCCGAAGATAAGGTGTCATTATAGAGGGAGGCGGCGAGGTTCGGGCAGGACATGAGGGCGATTGGGGCGAGAAGAGGACACAGCGTGTTTGAGAAGGCAGCAAGATCAAGTGTGTTGACGTTATGCCGTGAGACAATGCGCTTGGGAGGGGGGGTGGGAGAGGGGGAAGCAGTGAGGGAGAAGGAGATGAGGTGATGGTCAGAAAGAGGAAAAGCCGAGATAGTGTAGTCAGTAAGGGAACAAGAGCGAGAGAAGACGAGATCGAGGGAGTGTCCTTGGATGTGGGTGGGAGAGGTAGTCCACTGAGATAGGCCAAGAGAGGAGCAGAGAGAGAGGAGTTTGGAGGTGCCAGGATCAGCGGGGTTATCCAAGGGGATGTTAAAGTCACCAAGAATGACAGATGGCAGGTCAGAGGAGAGGAAGTGTGGAAGCCAGGCGGCAAAGTTGTCAAGAAATTGGGAGATAGGGCCAGGGGGGCGGTAGATTGCAGCGACACGGAGGTGGTAGGGGTAGTATAGATGGATAGAGTGAGACTCAAAGGAGGAGAAAAGGAGAGAGTGTTCAGGGTGAATGACACTGTAGGTGCATGAGGCTGAGAGGAGAAAACCCACGCCGCCACCTTGGCGACCGTCAGGCCTGGGAGTGTGAGAGAAAGAGAGGCCACCGTGGGAGAGAGCAGCTGGAGAGACAGAATCAGAGGTGGAGAGCCAGGTCTCGGTGATAGCAAGGAGGTGGAATGCTCTAGAGATGAATAGGTCATGGATGGCAGGGAGTTTGTTGCAGATGGATCTGGCATTCCATAGTGCACAGGAAAGAGGGGGGGTGGGTTGTGTATTTATGTGGATAAGGTTTTTGGGATTGCAGAAGCGAGTGGGGGTCATTGGGAGGGTGTGGGTGCGGGGGAGAGTGGTCAGGATAGGTATGGGATGGGAGGGGGGAGGAGCGGTTGGAGAAAGTGAAGTTGAGAGATTAACAGCCATGATGACCAGAGGTGAGAGGGTAGGTTAATGAAAGCAGACAGAGGGATTAGGGGGACAGACAGCGTCTGTAGTAGATTTGCGAGGATGTGGTGAGTGAGAGAGAAGGTAACAGGCAAGGAACTACTGTCAGAGAGGAGACAAGTTGGTAAAATCAGGTTGATTGAGTAATCCAATTAAGTATGAAACAACAAGTAAGAGGATGAAGGGAACAGAGAAGGTCAGAAGTGAGGCAAATGTGAGCAGGCGTGAAGAGGGAAACAGAGTGTCGTTATATATTTTCTCCTGGAAGGCACTGTGGTCCTAACCCATTCATCCAGAGTGCCAATCACATTCGGGACTGTGTATATTGGAGTGTCCGATCCAGGACTCCTCACGAGGCACCGGAACCCTGTTTATCTTCATTTTGAAACCTTTTGCTCTCTCATAAGGATTACAAACAGATACGTTTTTATCTCTCCCGGTTCCATCTGGCAATCCCTTTAACAACATGGAAAAGCTATCCTTCTTGGAACTGAAAGATCACCTCGGGGAGCACCTTTCTTTTACTCAGGAACAAGCCAGTTCACTCTTGTTCCAAACAGATCTAAGCCCAAAACAGGACGTTACTACTTCGGATGAGCTGTATAATATTCTATAAAAATACATCAATAAAGAAACAGATTATCTACTCCACGGAACATCATTGTCGGACTATTTCCGTTCAAACATGATCCCTCGCGGGTTCAGAATTCGAAATACACCGACCATAGGTCGGAATAATGCAGATTTTTGCCGCAAATGGGTGTCCATACTAAACAAGGTTTAGTATGGACACAGTATAACCTCATGCTGTTGGTTATCTCTGAATCCGGCAGGGTACTGGAGGAAACTAAATTAAAACTATTGGAAACCAAAACTACCCATAAAAACCTGCTGGATGACAAAAAGAATGCCCAGCTTTGGGAAAAATTGGAAGCGCAATGCCTAAAATATAAATATAAAGGAGGACCTGATTCAATTCAAAAATAATAAATTATCCATAGTCAAATCAGACTATGAGGAATATAAGGTCTACAGATGGCTAAGCGGCTTTCAAGCATCCTCCTCCAGACCATACAATAAAAATCGGACATCCTGGAGACAGAGAAAAGCACTGTCCAATCGACAGGATTCGGCATCAAACAGTGATAGTGATTTTAACGTACAAGAATCAGATGACCCTTCCGCCAATGCGACTGGCCCTTTTTTTTTCAAAGTATTTTATTTGAGTTTTGGCATCTTTCGCAATTTAAGCCGTAGGATGTACGTTATTACAGTTACATTGGTGTGTACATGAACATCTTATGCAGCAGATACAACAGAATGCAAAACCAATTAACTTCTCATACTTATACGCTCCCCCTGAGGCCGGGCCATCGAGGTGGCCTGTGCCAGCCTCTATGCTTATACCGACCCATAGGTTATCCATACCAGAGTCTAATAATATGTCTCATAAGGTCGGGATTGTTCATTTTTCGTATTCAAAGCAAACCAGCAAACAGTTCTACATGCGATCATAAATTAAAACAACCGTACTCTAGAATCTGTAAGCATGTACGCACTTTCATATAAGTAAACATGTATAAAATATGCAACATGGGTGAAAGATTAAACAGTTTACACATATAAAGATATAAACATATAGACATATAGACATATACGAGACACACACATTGGGGGAGACAAAGAACATCAATATGTTAATCACTTATGAGTAGATCACCGGGAGCCTTAGTACTATCACTGATAAATCGCCCAGAACCAAGGAGGGTCGTTGTAAGTACCCGGGCACCTTAACTTATTTAGGGTCCCAATAAGTCCTATGCATCTTGTGGCGTTACACAGAGGTAGATATTTGTCTATACAAATACCAGTTGGTATTTTCAAACAGCTTGAAGATATGGGGGGGTATTCAATGAGGCTGATTCGCCAGGTTTTTATGGCGATTTTGTGCTGTTTGGCGAATTTTTGACTAAAACGGTGAATCACCCTATTCAATGACCAGATGGCGAATACATTTTAAGGTTTTTTTCACCATGATTCACCGAGTAGCAATCGCTATGTTTTTATGGTGAAGTGAAATGTGAACTTTTAAAATAAAGTGTTTTTTTTTTTACATTTGGTGTCAAAAAATCAGGAATTTTATTCTGAGGAGGGGCATGCTATTTTTATTCATGTTTTTTTTTTTAAACAGACCAGCCAGCAGGGGGCCGGAGCCGAGCCGCGCCGCTCATTAGATATTCATATATTGACTTCACCCGATCATTACATATTCATGATCGGGTGTAGTGAATATACGCGGTCCCCTGCTGGCACCCCCGGGGGGCAGCCTGTGCTGCCTGGCACCCGGGGAGCCCACCTCCCCCCACAAACGTTCTGGGGCAGGCAGGGAGACTTCCATCTCCCTGCCTGCCATCGTCCTCAGGCTCCCTGCGGCGTTCGCCGCAGGAGCTCAAATTCACCGGTCAGGGGCAGCGAGCCCCTGACTCGTTGAATACCGGAGCCGGCGAGGCTCCGGAACGCAGCGAGCAGTGGCGAATGTGTAGCGAATCCTAAACAGGATTCGCTGCACGTCGCCGGTATTCACATTGAATACCGCCCATGGTCTTTGGTAGTGCTATCTAACTTTTCCACATATGGGCCCCATTTCTTATAGAAGCGAGTAATGCCTTTTTCCACGTCTGGTAATGTTGCTCTTCGTTCCATATATATAATCTTGAGTAGCACCCTCTTAAGTTCTGTGATGGACGGTACAGAGCGCTTGATCCAATGAGTCAATACCAATCTGTTCACAGCTCCCATGATGACAGTTATTACAGGTATAAGCGTTTTCCCTCCTGTTCCCATATCCCATTCTTTAAAGTTCAGTAAAATACATGCCATAGGAGACTTGACCAAATGCAATTGAAATACTGAGTTCACAAAATTGATAACCCTATTCCAAAAATTAGCAATTCTGCCGCACTCCCATAAATTATGAAACAGAGACGCAGCCCCTTGCCTGCATTTCACACACCGATCAGAAGCATCAGGTACCATATGTGCCCTCTGAGCAGGCGAAATATATGCTCGTGAGATGATTTTTAAGTATGTCTCTTGGAGGGAGGTAGAGAACAGGTGCTTATATGTTGTCAGGGAGTGTCTCAGGGGCGGATTGGCCCACCGGGAAACCGGGCCGTTTCCCGGTGGGCCGGCACATTTTAAAGTTGTAGCAGCCGCCCACCCTCCCTGGCTGGGCCGCGGCCCGCCGAACCGCCATCTCCGCGGCCGCAGCAAAAAACTCTAATCAAAGATGGCCGCGGCCGGCCTCAGCTGTGAGCAAACTAAAAATGGCCGCGGGAGGGCTGGTGCGCATGTGCGGCCGCACGCAGCACCTCCCGCGGTGCTTTCAGCCCGATTCACAGAGCTGACAGCTGACAGCTTCCTCCTAGTGAGTTTTTTTTTACTGCTGTGCTGCTGGCTGACAGCAGAGGGAGCTAGCTGTGGATTCAGCGTGCAGCTCAGCTCCTCTCAGGCTGTACTCCATGTGGCCGGGGGATGATCGTGCAGGAAGTTTCTTTAGAACCTGAAGCAAGCAGGGAAGGTGAGTGTTAAATGCCTTTGTTATTGGCTTTGTTACTATGCTGGCATTTGCTCTCCTGATATTGAGAGGGGAGTGTGTGTGTGTCTGTATGCTATATGTGTCAGTGTGTACATGATGTGTGCATATGTGTGTGTCTGTGTACATGCTGTATATGTGTGCTATGTTATGCTTTGTGTGTGTCAGTGTGTATATGCTGTGTCTATGCATGCCATGTGTATATGCTGTATGTATGTATGTATATGATATATGTAAGTAATGTGTGTATATGCTATGTGTGTTGATGATTGTATGTACATACCCTCCAACATTTTGTCCAAGGAAATTGGTACAGCATGGTCACGTATAGAGGGGCGTGGCCACATGTAGAGGAGGTGTGTCAACATTTCATATTTCTGTGGCCACGCCCCCACATGAGGACGAAGTCGAACTAACATTAATTTTATTACGGTACCCCCTTGAGCTGCTCTGTCGCCCGAGTCCCGCGGCACCAGTCAGCCCAGATCAAAGGGTGCCCAGGAAGTGTGCGGGAAGGGTGCGCAGGCAGCATTCTGACATCATGCGACGTTTGAACGCTGTTTGCCGGGACGCCGCGCAAGGCACCACTGGGAATGGGAGCAGCTGCACCAGGACACAATTACCCCCCACTGGGCCCGATCCGTTCCGTCCATGATTGATCGCAGCCCAGAGTCATCGCCTGCTGCCACTGCCGGAGGAAATCAGTACATCGGTACATTTGGATTTTAGCCGGTACAGTCTGTTAAAAAACCGGTACTGTACCGGCTAAAATGGTACAGTTGGAGGGTATGCATGTACTGTATGCTATGTATGCTTGGATGTATATGTTGCGTCATGTTTTTTATGCTAATGTGTGTGTGTGTGTGTGTGTGTTTGAAGTGTGTATATATGCACTGTTTGTGTCTGTAGTGTGTAGTATGTGTGATGTTTTTGTAAGTATGCCATGTATGTATGTATGTACAGCATGTATGTACAGTATGTCTGTGTACAAAAGTGTGTGTGTGTAATGATGTACAGTACATACAATACATGCACAGAACCCCCTTCCCCCACCCAAAAAAATTCTGCATTTGCCCCAGTTCGGAGGTGGCATTGAACAGACAGGCTCCAGCAGGGGCGGATTGGCCCACTGGAAAACTGGGCCATTTCCCACAACTCATTTGAAGGGGCACTTTGCCCAAATAAAAAATGGCCGCGGGAGGGCTGCTGCGCATGCGCGCGCTGCACCTCCCTGCGCCCGTTACCCCTCCACCCGGCAGCTGAAGACTCGAGCAACAGCAGGTGAGCCGACTGTCAGCAGCAGCAGCGTTAGAAGCAGGCAGACAGCAGCAGGTCTGAGGGCGGCCAAAGGAGGCAGGTAAATGGCAGCGGCACTGCCAGAAATAATAATTTTTGGTCTCAGGGAAGTATATATATATATATATATATTATATATATATTTTTATGTTCGTCGAGGAGGAGAAATGTTTCCTTAATTGTCCTGGTATTAGCGAGTATCTTTTATTATATACTCGCTATATCGATGATATTTTTATTATGTGGACCGGTGGGGAAGAGAAACTACAGGAGCTTATTGATCATGTCAACTCTTTGGTGTCGACCATCCGATATACTGCTACATGGAGTTCTTCTGAGGCTAATTACCTTGATGTCACTGTCAGAATTGATGGTGGGGTGATCAGTACCGATGTTTACTCCAAGGATGTCGAGAAAAATACATTTTTGATGGCTTCTAGTCATCATCCTGCTGCCCTCAAGCGTGGTTTGCCCCTGTCTCAAATGATGCGCATATCGCGTATCATGAGCGACAGAGGTAACCTGGAAAATAGATTGGATGCACTTATCCTCAAATTTATCCAGCGAGGATATGATCCCACAACCTTGGAGGAGCAGAAGCAAAAGGTTCTTCACCTTCCGAGAACCCAACTTTTTGTCCCCAAAGATAGAGGTACATCATCCATCTTGCCATGGACCAGTACCTTTTCCACCGCTAGTCCTGTTATTAGACATGCTACCAACGCATTGTGGCCAATAGTTAAGACTGACCAGGATTTACCTGGTCTTCGTTCACTTAGGCCACTAGCAGCATTCAAAAGGGGTGCAAATTTAAAAGATCGCCTCATGCATACGGATATTACCGGTCGAGGCTTACCTAAACCCACTAATATCGCTTTTAAACCCCCTGGCTGCTATAGCTGTCTTTCCTGTACCACCTGTAACCACCTCATTAAGGCCCTTATTCTGATCGGTGCGGATATTCCCGCATTCTTACGGTGCGGTCCGCACGCCACGGTGTTTTGCCGCGTGCGGCCATCGTCCGTAGAAACGCCCACGTGTCCTCCGCATTCGGACGGACTCACTCTTTAAGAACAGGGCGTGTTTACGGACGACATACAAAGCATGCGTGTGCGGGAGAAACACTCCGATTCGGCACGGTATTACAGAGTATTACAGAGTATGCTCGGGAATACCGCATCCGAACGGGAGCCAAGCGGTGCTACCGCACGTAAGCGGAGTATTTACGCCAAACAACCCACTATGAAGTATCTTCTGCTTGCAATTCTAGATGAGTGGGCAAAAAAATGGAAGATGAGGTTCAATGTAGATAAATGTAAGGTTATGCACCTTGGGAGACACAACCAGTGTGCAAGTTACAACCTTAGCGGAGAGGAACTGGGTAATTCCATACTTGAAAAGGATCTAGGAGTCCAAATAGACAGCAATCTAGGATGTAGTGCCCATTGTAATGTAGCTACAAAAAAGGCCAACAAAATTCTGGCATGTATTAAGAGGGGAATGGAAACTAGGGACTCAAGGGTAATTATGCCACTATATAAAGCATTGGTGAGACCTCACCTAGAGTACGGAGTACAGTTCTGGGCCCCACACTATAAAAAGGACATCATAGAATTAGAAAAAGTCCAAAGGCGAGCAACAAAGCTTATTAGGGGAATGGAGAATTTAAGCTACGGGGAGAGATTAAGCAATTTGGGACTATTTACATTAGAAAAGAGACGTTTAAGGGGGGACATGCTCAACATGTACAAGTATATCAAGGGCCAATATAAGGAACTGTCACACACCCTATTTTCTACTAGAAAGGAATCTAGGACGCGAGGGCATGAGTATAGATTAGAAGAAAAAAGATTTCATTCAGCTAGTAGAAAGAATTTCTTTACGGTCAGAACAGTCAAACTCTGGAACTCTCTTCCCAGAGAGGTGGTAACGGCTGGCTCATTAAATGCGTTCAAGGCAAAGTTGGACAAACATTTACTGGAGAAAAACATCCATGGGTACAAATAAGAAATATAATTTGTCTGTAAAATACCAGAACCAACCAAATCAGCAATGGATATCTATACCAGGTTGAACTAGATGGACGCAAGTCTTTTTTCAGCCTTACCTACTATGTAACTATGTAACATCACATGACCCACTTATTCAATTACCTATCCTCATAAAAAACTTCTTATTTTGAATTGGAATCAATTAGATGCCAATATATCCTTACAAGCATGCCTAACACATGCATTGCACACATTAACCCTTACAGCAATTGAAGTGCAATGGTTTCAATTAAAGCACTGACAAGCGTCCTATTAGTGAGTAATGAGTAAAGGAGTAGATTCTATTGGGTTCAGGTGTTAATGGTTGTAGTCATTAGGCGTACGTTCGCCTAGCGCATGAACGAGTGGTGTCCGCAAAGCAATAGTACACTTGTGGACACCGCACATTTCTGCCCTTTTTGATCGCGTGCATTCGGAGTGGTTTCCGAATGTACGCCCCCCAACATAAGTGTACTCCCCCGTGTCCGCCCATGTTTCCGCCCCGTTTTGCCCACTTTGAAACTACGCCCATGTGTCATTCCGCATGACGCCCATAATACGCCCCTATTTCCCGAATGATAGCGGTGAACAGTTCTGGACGGGATCTGGCCGAACTGGTACCGAGTCAAGGCGTGGCACATGCGCGTTGCGTTCTCCACGCATGCGCAGACGCCGTAAACACGCGATCCGAAAGTATGCGGTAAAGTCCGCGTCAATCAGAATAAGGGCCTAAGTGTCGTACCTTTAAACATCCACATTCAAACAAACAGTTTGAAATTAGGCACGTGCTTCATTGTAAATCCAGCTATGTGGTTTATATCATCCTTTGCCCATGCAATTTGCATTATGTAGGGCAAACGACCAGGAGCTTTCGTGAAAGGATGGGCTTACACCGGTCTGCCATTGGTCTATCCATTGCGGGCAGAGATGTGGACCAGCCGGTGGCCCGCCATTTCAAAAGCATGGGTCATCCTCTGAGTTCCTTGAAGTATTTCATGATTGACCATGTCCCTGAGTCATTGCGTGGCGGCAATAGAGCCAAAAAATTACTGTTACTAGAATCTAAGTGGATCTTCAGGTTGGGTACCATTCAGCCTGGTGGTCTCAACGAGAAGATCAACCTGAACAGTCTTATATGATTGTTTCAGTGTTTATCATGATTGCTTAATTGTATGCCTTACATTATGCCTTGTCTTTTCTGTTTTATTGTGTATAATTTTACTCCTATGTTTATTTAATTGTTTTTTTCTTTTCTTTTTTTAGGTCATATCATCCATGATGATTGGGGTCTGCGGGGACTTACAGAGCGGCATATCTTGATCAGGGGTTGGTTGTCCCCGTGTGGTGAGTACCAGACACTGGTCTATGATGGTGCCGCATTGTGAGGTAACCAGCAGTTCCCCTTGTCCTATGGATGCTGGCCGTTTTCTTTGTATGTGTTTATGCTTTTTCCTGGCTGTCAGCGGTCTCCCACGCTGTGTCTGGGCCTGTCAGGTCGCTGCCTGCGATGATGGAGCGCACACTTCCTGCCCAGTGGAACGCAAACTGAGCGTTGCTGAGCAACGCACAGGGCGTCCTGAGGCGGAAGTGTGTTGTGACCACTTCCGGGAGCGTCTGACGCGGCGAGGACACGCTGGGGAGCGCGGCAGCTGCAGGTAAGGTATAAAGTCTGTACCTTTCATGTGTATAACTTGCTGTAGGAGGGTCTGAGGAAGGGGTTTGTCCCCCGAAACGTTACCTGTACCTGTACCTGTGATGCTGTGAATACACTTTTTTCAAAAGTTGAATATCTCCGAGTGCCGTTCTTATCCCATTGCTTGGGATTCATTGGATTGTATATATATATATATATATATATATATATATATATATATATATGTGTGTGTGTGTATGTGTATGCGGCACTTTCTTCGAGCACTGATTTACTTATTTTTCTTTGCTCCCCTGTCTACTCAGCGCCGCAGCTCAGTGGAGCTGTCTGTTTCCGCCCATGGGAACTCCGTCACTCCCGTCATCCCCCTTCCGGCTGACAGATGGGGGGGGGGGGGGGCAGTGTACTGCCGGGCGGACTGGGAGGGAAGTTATTGCGGTAGGAAGAGGCGGTGGGGCTTATTGCAGCACTACTGCTGCTGGGTCTCCGGAAGACAGCTGAGGTCGGACCCGGATACAGTGGTGGACCCAGAGCTTCCTGACCGTGCCAGGAATCTGCCTCTCGTGCACGCCGTCTCCTGTGGGTGCAGGAGGAAGCACCACTTCCTACATGTGTGCATAGTATGTATGTATTTATGTATGAATGAGGACGACAGGGTGGCAGTGTGTAGTATGTATGTATGTATGTATGACGGCGTCAGTGTGTGTAGTTTGTATAAATGACGGCGGCAGTGTGTGTGTGTAGTATGTATGAATGAGGGAGGCAGTGTGTGTAGTATGTATGAATGGAAGCGGCAGTGTGTGTAGTATGTATGAATGAGGGCGGCAGTGTGTGTAGTATGTATGAATGAGAGCGGCAGTGTGTGTAGTATGTATGAATGAGAGCGGCAGTGTGTGTAGTATGTATGAATGAGAGCGGCAGTGGGTGTAGTATGTATGTATGTATGTATGAATGAGGGCGACAGTGTGTGTAGGATGTATGAATGAGGGTGGCAGTGTGTAGTATGTATGTATGACGGCGTCAGTGTGTGTAGTTTGTATAAATGACGGCGGCAGTGTGTGTGTGTAGTATGTATGAATGAGAGCGTCAGTGTGTGTAGTATGTATGAATGAGAGCGGCAGTGGGTGTAGTATGTATAAATGAGAGTGTCAGTGTGTGTAGAATGGATGAATGACGGCGGCAGTGTGTGTAGTATGTATGAATGAGGGCGGCATTGTGTGGAGTATGTATAAATGATGGTGGCAGTGTGTGTAGAATGGATGAATGAGGGCGGCATTGTGTGGAGTATGTATGAATGAGAGCGGCAGTGTGTGTAGAATGGATGAATGAGGGCGGCAGTGTGTGGAGTATGTATGAATGAGAGCGGCAGTGTGTGTAGTATGTATGAATGAGGGCGGCATTGTGTGGAGTATGTATAAATGATGGTGGCAGTGTGTGTAGAATGTATGAATGAGAGCGGCAGTATGTGTAGTATGTATGATTGAGAGCGGCAGTATGTGTAGTATGTATGAATGAGAGCGGCAGTGTGTGTAGTATGTATGAATGAGAGCGGCAGTGTGTGTAGTATGTATGAATGAGAGCGGCAGTGTGTGTAGCATGTATGAATGAGAGGGGCAGTGTGTGTAGTATGTATGAATGAGAGCGGCAGTGTGTGTAGTATGTATGAATGAGAGAGGCAGTGGGTGTAGTATGTATGTATGTATGAATGAGGGCGACAGTGTGTGTAGGATGTATGAATGAGGGTGGCAGTGTGTGTAGTATGTATGTATGACGGCGTCAGTGTGTGTAGTTTGTATAAATGACGGCGGCAGTGTGTGTGTGTGTGGTATGTATGAATGAGGGCGGCATTGTGTGGAGTATGTATAAATGATGGTGGCAGTGTGTGTAGAATGGATGAATGAGGGCGGCAGTGTGTGGAGTATGTATGAATGAGAGCGGCAGTGGGTGTAGTATGTATGAATGTAGAAGATGCTGGTACCTGGTAGAAGATGCTGCTATTGGGTCCTAGGGGAGAGGGAATGTAAAATGAAGGTAGATTCTACCTCCATTTTACATTTTAATTTGATTTGATTGCTCTGCATCGGATTAAACATTCCAAAGTGCACTAGTGGAGGGGGGCCTTTACACTTGAAAAGAGACCCCCTCCCACCTCATAACATTTTGCATCATTCAGTGAGGAGCATACAGCGAGGAGCCCTAGAAGACAGAAGGAGAAGAAAAGAGAAGAAAGACAGAAGGAGAAGAAAGAAGACCAAGAACATGGTAAGTAAAAGAAAGATCATTATCTTGGCAGACAGTGGTTGTTTTAGGGGAGGGCAGTGCACCAACACCAACACATGCCCCCTGTCATTAAACACTAGTGAAAAACATAATAATGTGTATGGGTGGAGGCAGAAGCAGCCTGATCTGTGTCTCACACAGGGACGTAACTATCTGTGTGCCAGTTGTGCCTTGCCCACAGTGCATTTGCACTGTGGGCACACCATCTGGCAGCACCGTTTACCCACCACTGGCTGCTAGCAGCTGAACTACTGATGATGAGCTGAGAGACAGGAGGAGAGCGCAGTGCAGAATGCACTCATGCTTCCCTCTCGGCTGACATTTCAATTATGTATAATGGGCATCACGGTGTATGGCATATGTATAATGGGCATCACGGTGTGTGACCTATGTATAATGGACTCATTATACATAGGCCACACACCGTGATGCCCATTATACATTTGCCACACACCGTGATGCTCAATATACATATGTGGCTCTCTCTGTGTCCCCGCTGTCACTCTCTGTCTGTTGTCACTCTCTCTGTCCTTGCCGGGGACATAGCCAGCAGCTCAGAGCCACTAGCCATGCCCCACAGCGCCAAATATGGGGCGCCCCGCAAAAAAATCGGGCGCGCCTGCGGCGCGCAACATCCCGCCGCCCCGCCCCCCCCGGGGCTGCCTCAAGATATTTCCCGGGCTGGTTTTAATTCCCTATCCGCCCCTGGAGTGTCTCATAATATTGTCTACCGTCTGTATGCTCTGGATATCTAACTGCCATTTCTGTAGCGTATTTTTCCATTTCTTATCCCTGTTGGTATGATGCATATACGAATAATACAGTTTTAGTCTATACGTGGTAGTGCGAGTCACTGTAAGTAATACCTGAAGAGGGTCTTGTGAATTATCCCCCTGCATCGCTGGAGGACGTGTTTGTATAAAATGTCTTAATTGCAAATACATGAAGAACTGGGAGTGTTGTAATCCATGTTTTTCTTTTAGGTCTGAAAAAGAAAGGATCTTTCCCCCCGGGTCGTATATGTCTCTAATTATAGATATACCTTTGTCCCGCCATCGAAGGAATGTAACGTTGTCTATACCAGGAAGGAATGCTGGATTGCCCCATATTGTGACGTAGTGTGACGTCTGTGGGTTTCGTAGTAATCTTTTATTGGTGATCAGCCAGGATTTGTATGTTTCTTTGAATAAGAAGAAGCTAGACTATTGTGACAATAGTCACCCAAAAGCGCTGGCAATAAATGCACTCCACCAAGATAATCAGAGATTTAGACTTAATGTGTAATAACACAGGCAATAACACAGTCACTTAAATGATTGGGCAGTGCTGCAGCCCCTACTGAGAGGGTGTGTACCTCTGGGGTGCAAAAATGGGGAATGTAACAGTCTAGGTGGCAATCAACCACAAAGTCTGCTAAGGGCGCAGCTGTGCTCAATCATGCAAATACCAGTACAGCTATATAAGTTCATATAAACTTTTTTATTATTTAAAACATAATAGACAGATTATGAATTCATGAAAGTGCACTTTTACAATAAATGAACATATAGGACAAACAAGACTCTCAACATATAACATTAAAAAGTCATTGATTAAATGGCTGAGGCTATGAGGCTAGAAATGGCTCTTTGTCACTTTTAGGCATAGGTACAATGAGATGAATGCCACCTTATATTTACCAGTCCCGCTCTTGGTGGGTAGTCCTTGGTATCAATTTGTAATCCTGTATAGAGTAGTACACAACGGGTGACATTCTATGGGATGCTATTTGCGTTTTTTGGCGTTAATTAGACAACAAAATGGCGATATCGCATTTTCCCGTCAAATCGCCAATTTAATGGGATGCGCTAAGGGACTGAAATCGCATATTATGTGCGTTAAGGCATGCGGACCAAAAGTGCGAGATTAATTCGCATTTTTATCGCATCCAGATGTTTTCGCATAGAAAAGTATACAACTCGCTTATTTAATGCAATGCGCATTTGCAAATCGCACTTTTTAGGTGTCTAATATTCTCACTTATTTCAGACCAGGTTCTGTTTGGCGATTTGGCACAGAACTCATTTTGGTCAAGTGCACACATGGTTAATTTCACCACAGGTGCCCTCATTTTCACTCACAAACACCCCTACATAAACCCCAACATCATTAAGGACACCTGTGAGGGTTTGAGACATGGAGATTTTGCAGAGTGGTTTGGAGTTGCTTATCTGTGATGTGGCCCATTTGGAGGAGCTGCGCAGGAGGGAGGAAGCTGCGCAACAGATCCAGGTAGCCCCCCGACTACTGCGTACCCCACGTATGTATCGTGCTCGGCTGTACCTGGACTCCCTCTCGGATCAACAGGTTGTGGGGATGTTTAGGCTGAACCGCATTAACCTGTTGGACTTATATGAGCAGGTGAGAGATGATTTGGACCCTTTTGGGGGAGCCAACTATGCAGTGTCTGGCCAGCACAAATTAATGTGTGCCCTCTACTATTTGGCCACAGGCGCCACTCAGTCTGTGACCTCATGGGCCTTGGGGGTATCACAGGCCACATTGTCTAAGCATTTCACTCAAGTGTTACTTGCTTTAAAGAAGTTGTGGCGGACATACATCAGCAGTCGTTACTTTTCTGGTAAGCACATGTGCCCTGTACTCCAAAATGTACCTGTGCTGTAAGTGTACTCCTAAACAAATTATTGACCAATACCATCTGTTTCCACCAACATTTAACCTAATACACAGAGCCCAACGGATGCACATGGTGGTGCTGACCTATCCCTTGCTGATATCTAGCTTGTAAGTACATTTGATATATGTATGAATGAAGTTTGTAGTCAAACATGGCTCACTGGTGTTGTGGAACTACATGTGCCAGCATGCCCTGACACACTACAACCATTACAGTCCAAACCATGAGTGTCAGAGCCTGCTGGAATATGTAGATCCACAACCTTTGCCAGCCAAGGAGTTACCCCACACTACTTTAGTGCAATCCCATTGTCATATACCATTACAATATGTTATAATTCACACATTAATTGGTTTTTATAAAAAGACACAAACACAATGGTATGCGGTTAGACATTTTTACTTCTGTCTACTTTTTCAGACGCAATCTGCATTTTGGCAGGTGAAAAATAACAACTGTGGGGGCATGTTACAAGATGTTTGGGATTTGACAAAATTAACAAACATACAGTATATATCAGCTACCTTCTCCCAGCATCAGGCACCCCTACACCACTTCTCGACCCTGCACTAAGCCCACCACGGGTCCTTACACTCCGACGGGGTGGGGAAGTGGGGGAGCCACTTATTGGGGTGCTGGATACACTGCTGAGGGTTGATGCTGCGCCACCTCCCACATTGGCTTCCTGCTGCTGTATTTGGGCCTGCATAGCTAGTAAGGCATTGGTCTGCGCTGTGCATGATTGGGTTAGTGCTGTGATACTTTGCGCCAGGCTGCCAATATGCCTATTCTGTTCCCTTACAGCAGCAGTTTGTTCTGCAAAACGGGTGTCAATGCTGTTAGCAATGCGCACATGAGTGCCTACACCTACCCGTACACTACGTGCAATTTTGCGTAACTGAAGGAAGGTGTCACGCATGTACCCCTGGATGTTACCTATTTGGAGGCTTTGGGAGGCCATGAATTCTAACTGTTTGTCCTTGAAATTAACCAAGGAGTTAGCTACTTGGGAAGCCAAAGCGGCTGTATGGGGTGTGTTGGTGGGTGGGGGTGGGTGGGTGGGTTGGGAGACACCCCACTTGGGGGAAGATCACTCTGTGACGAGGTCTGTATTTCTTCCTCTGCCGCAAAGGTGTCGACCGGATCAAGAATGATGTCCATTTCGTCTAAGACCAGTATTGAAGAATCTGTTTGGTTGGACCCTAGTTGTATAGCACCTGTGGATACAGATGAAGAGTAAAGTACTGATGCATATATAGGCCACACTGTCGTCTATACTGTTTTACATAGGGCTAGAGATGCTGGACGCACATACCTAGGGGTGTTATGTACTTACACATGTACCCCGATACAGCATGTAACATTGACATTAATAATAAGTCACATGCCTAGCTCAGATGACATTCATTTCCGTTGCAATGTAGCAGCAGGAGCAGAATGTAGTGTGAGATATTGTTGATGTGACATGGGTGTGTGTACTGTATAATGGGCTGTTTTTTGTTCATTTACCTGCTTCCGCAGATTCTGCAGCAACGGGCCTTCTGGTCTTGGATGCGTGAGCACTTCGGGATGGACAATCTGTGCAAGGAAAGATGGGCAGCCATTATGGACCTTGCAATGGATAACCATTTTCTGCAAACATGCATTGAAATGACAATAATGGACAATACCCTTTGGATAAGGACTGCATTATTTCTTCACCACCTTTTTTTTTGTTTAAACCCAAAGATTTTTTTTTAAGATTATTATTAAACTATTGTACACATTACAACTGGTGGATAATCTGTGCTATGTAGGCATGGCAGCTAAACCACCAGTACACCACAGGGTTTTTGGCCACATACATGTTAGGCTGCTAGAAAGAATGTTACAGTGTTAATCAATATGAGCAGTTGTGGAACTACAAGGCCCAGCATTATGAGCAATTTAAAAGTAGTAGCAGGCAATTTCTTGTGCATGACCTTGCTGGGCTATGTAGTTCCACAGCAGCACTTTACTTAGCATAACAATACAAGTGAACATTACAGTTCTAATACATTGGCATGTATGTTTAAGATTGCATGGGGTCACACTTACCAGCTCTGGATGGTGTTTGCAGCCTATCGGAATCCGCCACGTGCATGCCAGGCAGGACCTCAGGGGGTATGATGCGCTTCAGCTTCACCTCATACGAAGTGTAGCACACAGTGGTGGGGCTTCCTCCTCCAGTCTTGGTGGCCTCCTCCAACTCCATGGCCATTTTATTTTTCAACTGCCGTTTGATGTCGTTAAATCTCTTTTTGACATTGCGGACCAGGCGCTTGTGCTGACTGACAGCGTTCACCGCCTGGGTGATGTCCTTCCACATAGCCCTTTTGCGCTGTGCAGTGGTCTTGTGGTGAGATTTGCCAAGCAAACGGTCAAACACTGGCAGGATAGCCCGGACAAGTGCTGCATTTTCCTCATATGAAAAGCGGACCTTTTGGCCACTTTTTGTGCGGCCAGCTTCCACCTCCTCCTCCTCATTTTCAACTCCAGCCATGTAGCCCTCCTCCTCCATGCCAGTGTCTTCCTCCTCCTCACCACCATCTTCCTCCACCTCTGACATGTGGCCCTCCTGCAGCTGGTGTGGGGTATGGTCAAGGTCCTGGCTGTAGGATGGGGATGCCAGCGGATCCTCCACCTCCTCCTGCTGGGGCTGGATGCCCAGGGCCTGGTGTGGGGCTGCCCTTGCTGTGGCCATGCTGCCTGCCACACTGCTGGCTCTCCCACTTGTCTGGATGCTGCCACTGCTCCCTCTGCCACTGCTCCCTCTGCCACTGCTTCCTCTGCCACTCCTCACTCTGCCACTGCTCCCTCTGCCACTCCTCACTCTGCCACCAACACCTCTTCCTGTACTCACACTGCCACTGCTCCTCTCCATGCTCCTTACTTCCTATCAAAGAGTGAAATGGCGCCAATGCCCCTTTATATAGGGGGTGTGATGCATAATGGAGGGGACACAGGTGGGCCAATAGGTTGGGGGGTTCTTAGTCATGCGGAGACAGTTTTGTAAATCGCACTCCGGTTGGTCCAAAATTCGCACATGACCGGCGGAAGAACTCGCACTTTTTTGTGACTTAAAATCGCACCACTTCGCCGCAAATCGCACCTCTTCGCACTTTTCAGCCTCCAAAGCGCATCACATTAAATATGCAAATTATTACTGAAAGGTGCGATTTGAAAAAGTGCGAATAGCGGCGATGTGGTGCGCGAAAAAAACATGCGCATTTATCTCATCCCATAGAATGTCACCGAACAGGTTTGCAGTTTCCCTAATTTTACCAGAGTTGCGCTCCGGACAGTGGAATTGTAGAAGGTACTCCTGCACCAATAGGACTCCAGCAAGCCGCAATGGGAGCTTTTAGCCAGCGGTTTTTTAGCAGCAGTATTCTGGAGAAGTGACACAGTTCAAAACGCGTTTCTCTGCCTATGTAAAACACATCAGCGGCTTCCTCAGTTGAACTGTGTATCTTTGAATAAGATACTTTCCCTAAAGTGGTGGAATTTTATCTCTGGGGGAATGGAGAAGAGCATTGGGGGAATATGGGTGAAAGAACGCCAGTTCTAGCTCGTAATTGGTGAATATGGATCTCTGCCACAACCAATCATTGATGTAACGAAATCCGACCGCTTTGCTGAATAAATCTATATCGGGCATATTCAGGCCTCCCTCCGATCTAGGTAGTTGTAATTTTGCGTATGCGATTCTCGCTTTTTTACCTGCCCACAGGAAGGAGGTAAAGGTCTTGATGACATTCCTACTATCCGCCTTTGAAAGTTTCATGGGTATCATCTGGAGGAGGTATGTGAGTTTGGGGAAAGCAATGCTCTTAATAACTGATGCCCTGCCCATCAATGACACTGGTAGATTGGTCCAGCCATTAAAGAGTTTGGAAATTTTTGCCAAGACGGGTTTAAAGTTAAGTGTGTATAGTTGGTCAATGCATTTGGGGATTTGTATTCCTAAATATTTAAATGAGGACGTCACTATCGGAAACTGAGCAATATCTGGGTGTGAGCTGAGCGATGTGAGCCTTCCGGACAAAACCATAAGTTCCGACTTGTTAGAGTTCACTCTATAGCCAGCAAAAGAGCCAAAGTCATCTATCAATTGAACTATGGCTGGTATGGAACATTCAGGCTCAGACGCGAATAAAAGCATATCGACGGCAAATAATGCCATTTTTAAGTCAGCTGCTCCTATCTTGATCCCTTTATAAACCGTGGACTGTCTCAAGGCTATGGCTAAAGTTTCCAGTGCAAATGCAAAACGCAGCGGCGATAAATGGCAGCCCTGCCTCGTGCCCCTTTGAATCGTAAATGGTTGGGAAAGAAAGCCATTTCCCAGAAGTGGTCGGGTTTGTGTATAATTGTTTTATGCAATTTATGAATTCGTCTGGCATCCCAGACCGCCTCAGCGTTTCTAATAAATTCCCAGCTTACCATATCGAACGCTTTTTCAGCGTCTAATGATAAAATTACATTTTTCTCAGTTGTCGGGTTTAATTTGATCCATTCCATTGCTGTGATCACTTTTCTAATGTTCACGACAGACTGACGTCCCCATATAAATCTAGATCTGGGTGTACAATAGAGGGCATCACTA
Organism: Crinia signifera; assembly: GCF_055691185.1. Lineage (NCBI taxonomy): Eukaryota > Metazoa > Chordata > Amphibia > Anura > Myobatrachidae > Crinia > Crinia signifera. The sequence goes on along the minus strand of NC_139218.1, from coordinate 1,176,755 downwards.
CTTTTAGTCTATCAGAGAGTATTTTTGTCAGAAAATACTATAATCGGAATTAAGGAGGGATATTGGCCTATAGGATCCTGGCTGTTCTAAGTCTCTACCGGGCTTGGGTAATACTTTAAGTGTGGCTGAGTTGAAGTATAAAGGTAGCGGAGCACCTCCCAAAATCTTGTTAAATATTTTGGCTAGTATTGGACTAATTTTATGGGTTAATATCTTGTAGAACTCATTAGTGAGTCCATCCGGACCGGGAGCTTTCCCTGTTTTTAGGGTTGTGATGGTTTTTGACACTTCTTCAGTTGTTATAGGTAGAGTTAAAGACGCTGCCTGGGAGTTTGATATCTGAGGAGTATTGATCTTTGACCAAAATGTCTCTTGTTTGGCAGTGTCTACTATGGGTGCGGAATATAGCTGGGAATAAAAGTCTCTAAAGACCTGCGTAATTCCAGGGGCTTGCCTGATAAGTGTGTTATCTGGGGACCTAATGGACTGTATGGTGGACGTTGGGTGTCTGCCTTTTAGTAGGTTGGACAACAATTTCCCAGGTTTGTTGCCGTATCTATGTATAGCGGCGTCCTTTTAAAAAGAAAACTTGGCCTCCATAGAAGACAATATGTTATCAAAGGATTGCTTTTTATCTAAATAGATTGTCCTATTCATGTGGGATGGGGTTTGTTTAAAGTTTTGAAAGGCCGCAGTCAGTTCCTGTTGCGCTTCCAAATAGGTAGAACTTAATGTTTTTTCTCTATGTTTGCAGTAGGAGAGAATATGACCCCTTATCACAGGTTTGAAGGCTTGCCACAATAGCATGGGGTCTTCTTCCTCTAGCTCTCCATTATTTACTGGGTAATCTGCCCATTTTGTTTCTATCATACTTCTAAATGGTGGTAAATTGGTGAGGTGAGCTGGAAATCTCCACTGGCGTAAAGGGCCCTTATCAATAGTTGTAGCCACTGACATCCAGCAGAGTGCATGATCCGAGATACAGATCGGTTCTATGTTAGAATCTATTACCCTGGAGAACAAGCTCCTTGAGGTCAATAGATAGTCGATTCTTGACAACGTGCCATGCGCTGCCGACAGGCATGAATACTCCCTTTCAGTGGGATAACAAGCCCTCCACATATCAACCAAATCTAATTGTTCTAGTATGTTCGCAAAGACTGGGTCTGTTCTCTGTGAACCTCTTTTGGGGGGCACAATTACAAGGGCAAAAGCGGTCGATTCACGCGACGGGGGGGCCCAGACAAAAAGAATCTACAAAGCCTCCAACCCGAGGCAGGAGACGCTGATTTACAATTTATCTGCTCACGCTCTGACTGATTCTGAAAAATCTGTGCTGAATAAAGGACTCTCATTCGTCCCGACCACCTTCCACCAAGATCTGCAATGGAAAATAGATTTGTATGGCTTACACCGTACATTAAAAACCAAAGAATTATTTCAAAACTCACCGCAAACTATACCAGCTACTCATGTATCTTCAATTAAGGGTCCAAGAACTTCTTTCGACCCTCCTTCAACTATTGCATCCCTAAAAACCTTCAACCGCCTGCTGGATGAAACAGTGACTAAAAACAATTCTGGCAGCAAAGGTCAATATAATAATTTATCCAAACCAGAACGTGCTGCATTAAAACATCTTTCAGAAGACCATACCATCATCATCCGCCCCGCCAACAAAGGCGGGGGTATTGTCTTACAGGACCGTTCCACGTATATTTCCAGTGGAAGGTGGTAGTACACCGAAACAGACTATGTGGGTCTTCTGACTGGTGCGGATGTCCTCCTATCTCACTTCTGGAGTGATCATGCTTGATAAGTACCTGCACCCTGCACCAATATGTTGCCATGTGCCTTTTTTTATCAAATTGTTTTGATACTTCATCAATGAATAGGTGTGCGGATTTCTTTTCCCGTGAGGGAATGTTGGATGGTATAGTGGTGATGGGGATGGTGAAAGATTGAATTTTACTGTGTGGTTGTTAACCTTAATTATTACTTATAATATTAAATTTACTTAATTGATTGTACACTTAAGTGCTTTACACTTCCATAATATAGTTTTTAGTGATAAAGTGACTTTCAGTGATAAAGTGATTTTTAAGTGATTTCCGGACTAATACCTTCTTATGAATAACCAGACGTGTTGTGTCTCGTCCTTAGAAGGTTAAGATAGATTACCTATAATTCCAATACTTAGAATTAGACATGTGGTAATTAACTTAATTACCAATTTTACCCATTTTTTATATATTTTTATTTATATTTATATAGTGATAGATAGTGCACCAACCTGGAATTGGATCTGCTAACCGCCCTAATTCACTAAGGAGATCCCGAAGTAGCTCTCCTCAGTGGGGATTAGAGTTATAGTGTGTTAACCTATAATTAAGAGAGGCTTCTATTACCATTCCTATAGTAGCACCAGTGGTATACTTATAAAAATAGTAAATTTCATACCCAATTTTCTGAAAAAATATATATGTATCTCCTATGATTTCAGTGCAGGACCTAGGGGTAGTGAATAAGTTTTCATAGAATTACTTAATTAATTTGTGAACATATTAGTGGAAATTAGTAATATAGTGATGTATAGCACATACCAATTTTTATAAGTGAAGACTTATACTGTATTATCATCCAATATAGATAGCACCAGATGAGTCCTAAAAATAATTCATACAGAGACATGTTTCCATTGTAGAATAATAGATAAACTGATTAAAAATTCTTAATAATGAAATTATTCTTAATAAAATTATTCTTAATAAAAAATTATTCTTAATAAAATTATATATGACATGTATATTTTACATTTTACATAAAATTATTATATAAGTTCAACTACTGATAAAATCTTTTAACTTACAAAAAAAGCAGTAGCAAATTAATGGACCAGGTATTAGCAATTGGACCAGGTTTACATAGCAAGGAAAAGGTCGATTTAGTGACTGAAAGAAGCATCACACCTTACCTCCTAAATGAGCTCCTTCTCCTACAGGAAAATCCACCACAATGAGAGGTAGATTGCTGATCTGTTTATATAGCGGGAGGTGGATGATGTCACATCCTCCCATTACCCATGATGCCCCAGTGCAGCCCGGTTTCTAACATCTACCTGGGGACAGTATCCGGGATATTTAAATTTTTTAATTATTTTTTTTTTTTTTTTTTATTCTAGTAACAATCCAAGTCGCCCCATAGGTAAGGGTTCAAATCGGGGGTGGGCATTGATCCTTTCCCTATATTGTAGTGGCCGAGTAACGCTCCTATACCACCCGGACTATTGGACTTCCGGCTTGCGTTTCAAACAAGCCGGAAGTGCGTTCCATAAGAAGGTCCTGTGTATCCTCTAATCCCTAATATCCTCCCGCAATGTTCGGACTTGTAAACTTCCGGCTTGCGTTCCATATACGCCGGTAGTGCATTCCAAATGGTGGCCATCTTTAAGGTTGTGCATCGTATCTAATTGTATTACATCTGACTACAGAACGTAGTATAATATTTCTATAATACTATATTGGGTGGGTTGGGATCCCTACTCCAATAGAGGTAATGGCTCATAGAATTTTAGAGTTCTACCCCAATTTTAATAGAGGGTTTCTGACTTTTGCAAGGGCTCATAGAATTTTGCCCCAATATAATAATTAATAATTAACAAAGGATAAATGATAAATAATAACTGGGATATAACTTATAGTTCAATCTTGAAAGTCATGGTATGCTGGCTAAGCATCCATGTAAAAATATTGTTGGTGATACCATTAGTATACCAAAAATATGGATGTAATCCCAACATGGGGCCGATTTATTCATTTTATGGCTACCTATCTCTATTAATTATTTTAAATCGTATATATATATACTATTAATATATATATAGAAAAGTGGCTACAATTAGTTAATCTTCAGTATTAAAAGGGGATTTATAAATGAGTTTACAGTCCCAACCTATCAATGAATTAATAGGAATAAAAACAAGTATATCAAATTGTTTTGTTTGAATGCTTCGGCAATTGTGTCTATGCTAATAATTCAAGAGCTATACCAGGAGGTCAGTTGGACACCCAATTTTGAGTCACCAAATTTTACAAAAACATTTTTTTTACCAAAAAAATGTGGTACAAAAAGGTGGTACAAAAAATGGTTATCTTTGTTTACACCATCTATTATGCACACTGTGATAATTGAAGGTCTGAGTTGGACACCCACTTCAAGTTGTCGAATTTTACCAGAAATACAGTAGTTGGCATTGTTAGTACCATTCTAAAAAACAACTTCTAAAACAACTTATAGAAGAAAAGGCCCTACGTGATACACCTAATGTTATTCATGATAATGGAAGAAATTCATTATAAAATGCATTTAGACAATACCAGTGTACCCCTATCTATAGTCTAATGTAGGGGAGGGTTTGGAAGATGTTTTTTCTATATTTTTATTTTTATTTATATTTATAATTACAGGAAGGCGGTCATTTCAATTGTTTCATTTAGACCTTTAGGGGCCATTGTGTCCAAAAAGAAAATCCAAAAAGATTCTCGTCTGGTTAAGGTGACATCCCTGTTTCCTCCTCTGATATCAGATTTTATGTGTTCCAGAGCTATAAAGCTTAGATTCTTGATATCGGAACCATGATCCTTCTGGAAGTGACGGGGTATACTATGGTTTTGCACCTTGTTCTTGATATTGCGTAAGTGTTCTTGTATCCGTAATTTGAGACAACGCTTGGTTTTACCCACATAAAGCATATTGCAACTGCATTTTAGTAGGTATATTACGTAGGTGGATTCACAGGTTAGAATTTCTTTGCAAACTGGTATCTTCCCTTTACTATCTTTGAGCCAGTTGTACAGCTTCCTATCTACAAATTTGCAGCAGATGCAGTGATTGCAAGGATATAGGCCCGAGCGATTTCCCAAAAAATGCTGGGTACTGGAAGGCTGTTCCTTCTGCTGTTTGTCCTTAAACTTGCTAGGAGCCAACATGTTCTTTAGATTATTTGCTCTTCTGAACACGACCGCTGGTTTCTTAGGAAGGTGGGGACCCAAAATCGGATCTTTTATCAAAATGTGCCAATGGGCATCAAGGCACTTTCTTATCTTCTGGTGTTCTTGGTTGTACTTTGTAATAAAGGGTCTAAATTCTTGATAAGATGGATGTTTAGACTTGATTTTCTCTAGTAATAATGGTTCTCTTGGTAAATCGGCTGCTTTTAGTTGGTCCTGTTCAATTTTGTGTTTGTCGTAGCCTTTTTCAAGAAATTTATCAGCCAAGAGATTGGACTGTGTCCAATATTTTTCCAAACTATCACAATTCTTTCGTAAACGAACAAATTGTGAAAAAGGGACAGCTGTCTTCCACCTAGTTAGGTGGCAACTATCCATGGGGATGAAGCTATTGGCGTCGGTTGGTTTAAAATATGTTTTGGTGGAGATGTTATTATTGCTCTCAATCCCCAAAACCAAGTCAAGATATTCTATTTCCTCCGTATGTTGTTTATGAGTGAACTTCAAATTATGCGTGTTGTCTTGGATTTGATTCATGAAGTTTTCCACGCTACTATGGTCGCCGTTCCATATGAAGATCAAATCGTCAATATACCTTCTGTAGTAGACTATATTAGGGAATTTATATCCTGAGGTGGTATGGATATGTTCCATTTCCCAATTGTTCATGTAGATGTTTGCATATGCTGGGGCAAACTTTGTTCCCATGGCCGTACCGCATTGCTGCACATAAAAGTTACTGTTAAACTCGAAATAATTATGCGCCAAGATAAATTCTATGCCTTCCAGAATGAATTTAGTATCTTCGGAGTGTATTTCGGCATCTGATTCAAGTATTTCTTCCACCGCTTTTAGACCCTTTAGATGTGGTATACAGGTGTAAAGGGCCTGAACGTCGACTGTCAACCATCTGTAAGAGGGTGTCCATATTATGTCTTTCATCTCCCGTAACAACTGGGTAGAATCCTTTAAATGTGATCTTTGTGCAGGTAAATATTTTTCACACCAGCCACTATAGGTCTTCCTGGCGGTTCCTCTCTGTTCTTATGGACTTTTGGCAGATGGTAATACACTGGTACCTTAGGTTTTGCCACATAAATATACAGAAACTCTTCTTTACAGAGGACATTCTTATCTTTAGCCTGTTTAAGGATGTTTAGTAGTTTATTGTTGTAATCCACCGTAGGGTCGGAATCCAACTTAGTGTAGGTTTCTGTGTCTCCTATTAACTTGTGGGCCTCATCTAGATATTTGGTTTTGTCCTGAATCACTACTGCTCCTCCCTTGTCCGCCATTTTTATGATTATCTCTTCATCATTTTTTAGACTTCTTAGAGCTTGTTGTTACTGCGGGTTCAAGTTAGGGCGGAAAGATTTTTTAGGTTTAATTTTGTTAAAGTCTTCCTTTACTGATTCATAGAACCTTTCCAAATGGTTCCCCCTGGACTCAATTGGATAGAATCTCGAAGGTGGAGCTACTAAAGGTGTCTTCCTCATCTGTTGTGTTCCTTCGGGAGTCTGCGGGTTCTTCAGAAAGTGTCTTTTCAATGTTAGAGAGCGTACGTGTTTATTAAGGTCCACAAACAGGTCAAAGTTATCGAGGTGCTGGTCAGGTGCAAATTTCAACCCCCTATTTAATAACGATGTTTCGTGTTTTGATAGAATTTTCTTGGAAATGTTGATGTAGTTTGATCTTCCTGTTCCCTCTGAGTTTGGTTTATTTTCTTCTTCTTTGGGGAGTTTTCTTCCTCCTCTGCAACCTCTTCTCTTAGAAATCTTCTTTTGCCTTGTGGGGAATCTAGCCTCACTCGTAAAGTTTCCTCCCCTTCTAGGTTTCTGAAACCCACCTTCTTTCGCTCTCCTTAAAAAGGCCCCGAGTGTTTTAGGTTGGGAGAAGGAGACCTGCCATGATTATATCTGGAAGGTTGGTATTCCCTATTCGGAGGTGTATAGTATGTACTTGAAGACTGTCTTCTTCTCCTATATCTAGGAGACTGTCTATAAGGATAATTCCTTGTTTGTATGTGTTCATCTCGTCTGTCAATTCTGTATGCTGGTAGTTGTGTTCTCGTATAGGTATCATTATATGACCTTCTATAGTGGTTGCCTCTATATTGAGTGGTTCTTTGTTCTCTTAGATCTTGTCTTTGTTGGTTGTTAGTGGCCCAGTCGTGTATCTTACCGTTCTGGTAGTCATTTTTGTCCCTGAGGAATTTTTTCTGTTTCCTCATAATAATATCTTCTTCCAAATTATCTAACTTTCTTTGTAGGTCCTTGACGTCTCGATGGAACTCCTCGCTCTTTTCAAATTTCGTCAAGGATTTTTCTATTAAGTTAATTTGGTCTTCTAATATGGACAATTCTTTCTTCCTCTCATTGACAATTAGACCCACGAGCCGGGTACTGCATTCTTCCAAAACTTTGTTCCAATTTGTCAGAAAATCTTCGTTTTGTGGAACAAAAGTGGGTGTTTTATTAATTCTTAAACCCCTTGGGATCCTACCCACTTCCAAATATTTTTCTAGTGTTACCAGATCATACCAGCATTTTAGCTCCTTAGTTGTTACTTTTTCCATGTTATTGAGAATATTATAATACTCCGTATCCTCACCACCAATAGCTTCCATTAATTCTGTCTCTTCATTAAAAATAACTTTCAATTTTTGTGAACGATTTGTACTATTCTTAAAAAAAAGGCATGATAGCTGCGTTTGAGAAGTAACCCTCCAAACAAATAGAATCCCCAATACTTCTCTCGCGCTTATATGCACAATACAAATTGGAACAACTTTAAATGACTTTAAATTCCAATTGCGGCTGCTTAACCACCAGGTTTCCTGAGGGCTAGGAAACAATACTTACAATATACTTCCCAGATGGTGGTATAGCGCCTAGATCAAATGTCCATGTGTCACATCAGTGTTCATAAAACCATAATAGTTGGATTTCCAAGAGGTTCTTTATTCAACTCTTATAAAGTTCAAACAATGTCCCAACGCGTTTCGTCTAACATAGACTTCATCAGGGGAAATAGTTCAAATTCTACAAATACAGACAATACTTCAATTTACATATAATGAAACATGGATTATCTTTATACATAGTAGATAATATCATTAGCCTAATACAAATTATGGAGATAAAATAAATTGAAATGAAATAGAAAAGACCGAAGAAAGAAAGCGAGTGGTGATGGGGATGGTGAAAGATTGAATTTTACTGTGTGGTTGTTAACCTTAATTATTACTTATAATATTAAATTTACTTAATTGATTGTACACTTAAGTGCTTTACACTTCCATAATATAGTTTTTAGTGATAAAGTGACTTTCAGTGATAAAGTGATTTTTAAGTGATTTCCGGACTAATACCTTCTTATGAATAACCAGACGTGTTGTGTCTCGTCCTTAGAAGGTTAAGATAGATTACCTATAATTCCAATACTTAGAATTAGACATGCGGTAATTAACTTAATTACCAATTTTACCCATTTTTTATATATTTTTATTTATATAGTGATAGATAGTGCACCAACCTGGAATTGGATCTGCTAACCGCCCTAATTCACTAAGGAGATCCCGAAGTAGCTCTCCTCAGTGGGGATTAGAGTTATAGTGTGTTAACCTATAATTAAGAGAGGCTTCTATTACCATTCCTATAGTAGCACCAGTGGTATACTTATAAAAATAGTAAATTTCATACCCAATTTTCTGAAAAAATATATATGTATCTCCTATGATTTCAGTGCAGGACCTAGGGGTAGTGAATAAGTTTTCATAGAATTACTTAATTAATTTGTGAACATATTAGTGGAAATTAGTAATATAGTGATGTATAGCACATACCAATTTTTATAAGTGAAGACTTATACTGTATTATCATCCAATATAGATAGCACCAGATGAGTCCTAAAAATAATTCATACAGAGACATGTTTCCATTGTAGAATAATAGATAAACTGATTAAAAATTCTTAATAATGAAATTATTCTTAATAAAATTATTCTTAATAAAATTATTCTTAATAAAATTATTCTTAATAAAAAATTATTCTTAATAAAATTATATATGACATGTATATTTTACATTTTACATAAAATTATTATATAAGTTCAACTACTGATAAAATCTTTTAACTTACAAAAAAAGCAGTAGCAAATTAATGGACCAGGTATTAGCAATTGGACCAGGTTTACATAGCAAGGAAAAGGTTGATTTAGTGACTGAAAGAAGCATCACACCTTACCTCCTAAATGAGCTCCTTCTCCTACAGGAAAATCCACCACAATGAGAGGTAGATTGCTGATCTGTTTATATAGCGGGAGGTGGATGATGTCACATCCTCCCATTACCCATGATGCCCCAGTGCAGCCCGGTTTCTAACATCTACCTGGGGACAGTATCCGGGATATTTAAATTTTTTAATTTTTTATTTTTTTTTTTATTTTATTCTAGTAACATACCAAGTCGCCCCATAGGTAAGGGTTCAAATCGGGGGTGGGCCTCGATCCTTTCCCTATATTGTAGTGGCCGAGTAACGCTCCTATACCACCCGGACTATTGGACTTACGGCTTGCGTTTCAAACAAGCCGGAAGTGCGTTCCATAAGAAGGTCCTGTGTATCCTCTAATCCCTAATATCCTCCCGCAATGTTCGGACTTGTAAACTTCCGGCTTGCGTTCCATATACGCCGGTAGTGCATTCCAAACGGTGGCCATCTTTAAGGTTGTGCATCATATCTAATTGTATTACATCTGACTACAGAACGTAGTATAATATTTCTATAATACTATATTGGGTGGGTTGGGATCCCTACTCCAATAGAGGTAATGGCTCCGTTGTCCAGAAGTATTAACCTCTGGCTGGCGTTCCACGAAACTTTGGGTTGCGTTCCAACCAGCAGCCATATTTAGGGGATTTTAATATCGGATTTCTGACTTATCCCAGGGCTCATAGAAATTAAGAATATAACCCCAATTTTAATTTAGTTTCTGACTTTTACAATGGCTCATAGAATTTTAGAGTTCTACCCCAATTTTAATAGAGGGTTTCTGACTTTTGCAAGGGCTCATAGAATTTTGCCCCAATATAATAATTAATAATTAACAAAGGATAAATGATAAATAATAACTGGGATATAACTTATAGTTCAATCTTGAAAGTCATGGTATGCTGGCTAAGCATCCATGTAAAAATATTGTTGGTGATACCATTAGTATACCAAAAATATGGATGTAATCACCACATGGGGCCGATTTATTCATTTTATGGCTACCTATCTCTATTAATTATTTTAAATCGTATATATATACTATATATATATAGAAAAGTGGCTACAATTAGTTTATCTTCAGTATTAAAAGGGGATTTATAAATGAGTTTACAGTCCCAACCTATCAATGAATTAATAGGAATAAAAACAAGTATATCAAATTGTTTTGTTTGAATGCTTCGGCAATTGTGTCTATGCTAATAATTCAAGAGCTATACCAGGAGGTCAGTTGGACACCCAATTTTGAGTCACCAAATTTGACAAAAACATTTTTTTTACCAAAAAAATGTGGTACAAAAAGGTGGTACAAAAAATGGTACAAAAAATGGTTATCTTTGTTTACACCATCTATTATGCACACTGTAATAATTGGAGGTCTGAGTTGGACACCCACTTCAAGTTGTCGAATTTTACCAGAAATACAGTAGTTGGCATTGTTAGTACCATTCTAAAAAACAACTTCTAAAACAACTTATAGAAGAAAAGGCCCTACGTGATACACCTAATGTTATTCATGATAATGGAAGAAATTCATTATAAAATGCATTTAGACAATACCAGTGTACCTCTATCTATAGTCTAATGTAGGGGAGGGTTTGGAAGATGTTTTTTCTATATTTTTATTTATATTTATAATTACAGGAAGGCGGTCATTTCAATTGTTTCATTTAGACCTTTAGGGGCCATTGTGTCCAAAAAGAAAATCCAAAAAGATTCTCGTCTGGTTAAGGTGACATCCCTGTTTCCTCCTCTGATATCAGATTTTATGTGTTCCAGAGCTATAAAGCTTAGATTCTTGATATCGGAACCATGATCCTTCTGGAAGTGACGGGGTATACTATGGTTTTGCACCTTGTTCTTGATATTGCGTAAGTGTTCTTGTATCCGTAATTTGAGACAACGCTTGGTTTTACCCACATAAAGCATATTGCAACTGCATTTTAGTAGGTATATTACGTAGGTGGATTCACAGGTTAGAATTTCTTTGCAAACTGGTATCTTCCCTTTACTATCTTTGAGCCAGTTGTACAGCTTCCTATCTACAAATTTGCAGCAGATGCAGTGATTGCAAGGATATAGGCCCGAGCGATTTCCCAAAAAATGCTGGGTACTGGAAGGCTGTTCCTTCTGCTGTTTGTCCTTAAACTTGCTAGGAGCCAACATGTTCTTTAGATTATTTGCTCTTCTGAACACGACCGCTGGTTTCTTAGGAAGGTGGGGACCCAAAATCGGATCTTTTATCAAAATGTGCCAATGGGCATCAAGGCACTTTCTTATCTTCTGGTGTTCTTGGTTATACTTTGTAATAAAGGGTCTAAATTCTTGATAAGATGGATGTTTAGACTTGATTTTCTCTAGTAATAATGGTTTTATGAACACTGATGTGACACATGGACATTTGATCTAGGCGCTATACCACCATCTGGGAAGTATATTGTGGGTATTGTTTCCTAGCCCTCAGGAAACCTGGTGGTTAAGCAGCCGCAATTGGAATTTAAAGTCATTTAAAGTTGTTCCAATTTGTATTGTGCATATAAGCGCGAGAGAAGTATTGGGGATTCTATTTGTTTGGAGGGTTACTTCTCAAACGCAGCTATCATGCCTTTTTTTTAAGAATAGTACAAATCGTTCACAAAAATTGAAAGTTATTTTTAATGAAGAGACAGAATTAATGGAAGCTATTGGTGGTGAGGATACGGAGTATTATAATATTCTCAATAACATGGAGAAAGTAACAACTAAGGAGCTAAAATGCTGGTATGATCTGGTAACACTAGAAAAATATTTGGAAGTGGGTAGGATCCCAAGGGGTTTAAGAATTAATAAAACACCCACTTTTGTTCCACAAAACGAAGATTTTCTGACAAATTGGAACAAAGTTTTGGAAGAATGCAGTACCCGGCTCGTGGGTCTAATTGTCAATGAGAGGAAGAAAGAATTGTCCATATTAGAAGACCAAATTAACTTAATAGAAAAATCCTTGACGAAATTTGAAAAGAGCGAGGAGTTCCATCGAGACGTCAAGGACCTACAAAGAAAGTTAGATAATTTGGAAGAAGATATTATTATGAGGAAACAGAAAAAATTCCTCAGGGACAAAAATGACTACCAGAACGGTAAGATACACGACTGGGCCACTAACAACCAACAAAGACAAGATCTAAGAGAACAAAGAACCACTCAATATAGAGGCAACCACTATAGAAGGTCATATAATGATACCTATACGAGAACACAACTACCAGCATACAGAATTGACAGACGAGATGAACACATACAAACAAGGAATTATCCTTATAGACAGTCTCCTAGATATAGGAGAAGAAGACAGTCTTCAAGTACATACTATACACCTCCGAATAGGGAATATCAACCTTCCAGATATAATCATCACAGGTCTCCTTCTCCCAACCTAAAACACTCGGGGCCTTTTTTAGGAGAGCGAAAGAAGGTGGGTTTCAGAAACCTAGAAGGGGAGGAAACTTTACGAGTGAGGCTAGATTCCCCACAAGGCAAAAGAAGATTTCTAAGAGAAGAGGTTGCAGAGGAGGAAGAAAACTCCCCAAAGAAGAAGAAAATAAACCAAACTCAGAGGGAACAGGAAGATCAAACTACATCAACATTTCCAAGAAAATTCTATCAAAACACGAAACATCGTTATTAAATAGGGGGTTGAAATTTGCACCTGACCAGCACCTCGATAACTTTGACCTGTTTGTGGACCTTAATAAATACGTACGCTCTCTAACATTGAAAAGACACTTTCTGAAGAACCCGCAGACTCCCGAAGGAACACAACAGATGAGGAAGACACCTTTAGTAGCTCCACCTTCGAGATTCTATCCAATTGAGTCCAGGGGGAACCATTTGGAAAGGTTCTATGAATCAGTAAAGGAAGACTTTAACAAAATTAAACCTAAAAAATCTTTCCGCCCTAACTTGAACCCGCAGGAACAACAAGCTCTAAGAAGTCTAAAAAATGATGAAGAGATAATCATAAAAATGGCGGACAAGGGAGGAGCAGTAGTGATTCAGGACAAAACCAAATATCTAGATGAGGCCCACAAGTTAATAGGAGACACAGAAACCTACACTAAGTTGGATTCCGACCCTACGGTGGATTACAACAATAAACTACTAAACATCCTTAAACAGGCTAAAGATAAGAATGTCCTCTGTAAAGAAGAGTTTCTGTATATTTATGTGGCAAAACCTAAGGTACCAGTGTATTACCATCTGCCAAAAGTCCATAAGAACAGAGAGGAACCGCCAGGAAGACCTATAGTGGCTGGTGTGAACTCATTGTCATCTAACCTATCCCACTATTTGGACCTAAGACTACAAAAATATGTACCTGCACAAAGATCACATTTAAAGGATTCTACCCAGTTGTTACGGGAGATGAAAGACATAATATGGACACCCTCTTACAGATGGTTGACAGTAGACGTTCAGGCCCTTTACACCTGTATACCACATGTAAAGGGTCTAAAAGCGGTGGAAGAAATACTTGAATCAGATGCCGAAATACACTCCGAAGATACTAAATTCATTCTGGAAGGCATAGAATTTATCTTGGCGCATAATTATTTCGAGTTTAACAGTAACTTTTATGTGCAGCAATGCGGTACGGCCATGGGAACAAAGTTTGCCCCAGCATATGCAAACATCTACATGAACAATTGGGAAATGGAACATATCCATACCACCTCAGGATATAAATTCCCTAATATAGTCTACTACAGAAGGTATATTGACGATTTGATCTTCATATGGAACGGCGACCATAGTAGCGTGGAAAACTTCATGAATCAAATCCAAGACAACACGCATAATTTGAAGTTCACTCATAAACAACATACGGAGGAAATAGAATATCTTGACTTGGTTTTGGGGATTGAGAGCAATAATAACATCTCCACCAAAACATATTTTAAACCAACCGACGCCAATAGCTTCATCCCCATGGATAGTTGCCACCTAACTAGGTGGAAGACAGCTGTCCCTTTTTCACAATTTGTTCGTTTACGAAAGAATTGTGATAGTTTGGAAAAATATTGGACACAGTCCAATCTCTTGGCTGATAAATTTCTTGAAAAAGGCTACGACAAACACAAAATTGAACAGGACCAACTAAAAGCAGCCGATTTACCAAGAGAACCATTATTACTAGAGAAAATCAAGTCTAAACATCCATCTTATCAAGAATTTAGACCCTTTATTACAAAGTACAACCAAGAACACCAGAAGATAAGAAAGTGCCTTGATGCCCATTGGCACATTTTGATAAAAGATCCGATTTTGGGTCCCCACCTTCCTAAGAAACCAGCGGTCGTGTTCAGAAGAGCAAATAATCTAAAGAACATGTTGGCTCCTAGCAAGTTTAAGGACAAACAGCAGAAGGAACAGCCTTCCAGTACCCAGCATTTTTTAGGAAATCGCTCGGGCCTATATCCTTGCAATCACTGCATCTGCTGCAAATTTGTAGATAGGAAGCTGTACAACTGGCTCAAAGATAGTAAAGGGAAGATACCAGTTTGCAAAGAAATTCTAACCTGTGAATCCACCTACGTAATATACCTACTAAAATGCAGTTGCAATATGCTTTATGTGGGTAAAACCAAGCGTTGTCTCAAATTACGGATACAAGAACACTTACGCAATATCAAGAACAAGGTGCAAAACCATAGTATACCCCGTCACTTCCAGAAGGATCATGGTTCCGATATCAAGAATCTAAGCTTTATAGCTCTGGAACACATAAAATCTGATATCAGAGGAGGAAACAGGGATGTCACCTTAACCAGACGAGAATCTTTTTGGATTTTCTTTTTGGACACAATGGCCCCTAAAGGTCTAAATGAAACAATTGAAATGACCGCCTTCCTGTAATTATAAATATAAATAAAAATAAAAATATAGAAAAAACATCTTCCAAACCCTCCCCTACATTAGACTATAGATAGGGGTACACTGGTATTGTCTAAATGCATTTTATAATGAATTTCTTCCATTATCATGAATAACATTAGGTGTATCACGTAGGGCCTTTTCTTCTATAAGTTGTTTTAGAAGTTGTTTTTTAGAATGGTACTAACAATGCCAACTACTGTATTTCTGGTAAAATTCGACAACTTGAAGTGGGTGTCCAACTCAGACCTCCAATTATTACAGTGTGCATAATAGATGGTGTAAACAAAGATAACCATTTTTTGTACCATTTTTTGTACCACCTTTTTGTACCACATTTTTTTGGTAAAAAAAATGTTTTTGTAAAATTTGGTGACTCAAAATTGGGTGTCCAACTGACCTCCTGGTATAGCTCTTGAATTATTAGCATAGACACAATTGCCGAAGCATTCAAACAAAACAATTTGATATACTTGTTTTTATTCCTATTAATTCATTGATAGGTTGGGACTGTAAACTCATTTATAAATCCCCTTTTAATACTGAAGATAAACTAATTGTAGCCACTTTTCTATATATATATATTAATAGTATATATATATACGATTTAAAATAATTAATAGAGATAGGTAGCCATAAAATGAATAAATCGGCCCCATGTTGGGATTACATCCATATTTTTGGTATACTAATGGTATCACCAACAATATTTTTACATGGATGCTTAGCCAGCATACCATGACTTTCAAGATTGAACTATAAGTTATATCCCAGTTATTATTTATCATTTATCCTTTGTTAATTATTAATTATTATATTGGGGCAAAATTCTATGAGCCCTTGCAAAAGTCAGAAACCCTCTATTAAAATTGGGGTAGAACTCTAAAATTCTATGAGCCATTGTAAAAGTCAGAAACTAAATTAAAATTGGGGTTATATTCTTAATTTCTATGAGCCCTGGGATAAGTCAGAAATCCGATATTAAAATCCCCTAAATATGGCTGCTGGTTGGAACGCAACCCAAAGTTTCGTGGAACGCCAGCCAGAGGTTAATACTTCTGGACAACGGAGCCATTACCTCTATTGGAGTAGGGATCCCAACTCACCCAATATAGTATTATAGAAATATTATACTACGTTCTGTAGTCAGATGTAATACAATTAGATACGATGCACAACCTTAAAGATGGCCACCGTTTGGAATGCACTACCGGCGTATATGGAACGCAAGCCGGAAGTTTACAAGTCCGAACATTGCGGGAGGATATTAGGGATTAGAGGATACACAGGACCTTCTTATGGAACGCACTTCCGGCTTGTTTGAAACGCAAGCCGTAAGTCCAATAGTCCGGGTGGTATAGGAGCGTTACTCGGCCACTACAATATAGGGAAAGGATCGAGGCCCACCCCCGATTTGAACCCTTACCTATGGGGCGACTTGGATTGTTACTAGAATAAAATAAAAAAAAAAAAAAAAAATTAAAAAATTTAAATATCCCGGATACTGTCCCCAGGTAGATGTTAGAAACCGGGCTGCACTGGGGCATCATGGGTAATGGGAGGATGTGACATCATCCACCTCCCGCTATATAAACAGATCAGCAATCTACCTCTCATTGTGGTGGATTTTCCTGTAGGAGAAGGAGCTCATTTAGGAGGTAAGGTGTGATGCTTCTTTCAGTCACTAAATCGACCTTTTCCTTGCTATGTAAACCTGGTCCAATTGCTAATACCTGGTCCATTAATTTGCTACTGCTTTTTTTGTAAGTTAAAAGATTTTATCAGTAGTTGAACTTATATAATAATTTTATGTAAAATGTAAAATATACATGTCATATATAATTTTATTAAGAATAATTTTTTATTAAGAATAATTTTATTAAGAATAATTTCATTATTAAGAATTTTTAATCAGTTTATCTATTATTCTACAATGGAAACATGTCTCTGTATGAATTATTTTTAGGACTCATCTGGTGCTATCTATATTGGATGATAATACAGTATAAGTCTTCACTTATAAAAATTGGTATGTGCTATACATCACTATATTACTAATTTCCACTAATATGTTCACAAATTAATTAAGTAATTCTATGAAAACTTATTCACTACCCCTAGGTCCTGCACTGAAATCATAGGAGATACATATATATTTTTTCAGAAAATTGGGTATGAAATTTACTATTTTTATAAGTATACCACTGGTGCTACTATAGGAATGGTAATAGAAGCCTCTCTTAATTATAGGTTAACACACTATAACTCTAATCCCCACTGAGGAGAGCTACTTCGGGATCTCCTTAGTGAATTAGGGCGGTTAGCAGATCCAATTCCAGGTTGGTGCACTATCTATCACTATATAAATATAAATAAAAATATATAAAAAATGGGTAAAATTGGTAATTAAGTTAATTACCGCATGTCTAATTCTAAGTATTGGAATTATAGGTAATCTATCTTAACCTTCTAAGGACGAGACACAACACGTCTGGTTATTCATAAGAAGGTATTAGTCCGGAAATCACTTAAAAATCACTTTATCACTGAAAGTCACTTTATCACTAAAAACTATATTATGGAAGTGTAAAGCACTTAAGTGTACAATCAATTAAGTAAATTTAATATTATAAGTAATAATTAAGGTTAACAACCACACAGTAAAATTCAATCTTTCACCATCCCCATCACCACTCGCTTTCTTTCTTCGGTCTTTTCTATTTCATTTCAATTTATTTTATCTCCATAATTTGTATTAGGCTAATGATATTATCTACTATGTATAAAGATAATCCATGTTTCATTATATGTAAATTGAAGTATTTGAACTATTTCCCCTGATGAAGTCTATGTTAGACGAAACGCGTTGGGACATTGTTTGAACTTTATAAGAGTTGAATAAAGAACCTCTTGGAAATCCAACTATTATGGTTTTATGAACACTGATGTGACACATGGACATTTGATCTAGGCGCTATACCACCATCTGGGAAGTATATATATATATATATATATATATATATATGTGTGTGTGTGTTCCCACTGGTACTAAGCACTCACTTTCATGGCTATTATTAGAAGGTGTGTTCCATAATGTGTAATGGGCAGAATGGATCGTGTCATAGTCTGTAATGGGCATTACGGTGTGTTCCATAATGTGTAATGGGTAACACCTCCTTTCCATGAGGCCACTCCCCATTTTTGCCACCTCCTCCAGGTGGGCCTGTGTGCTCAAAATGCCAGGGACGATTTCTGGTCCCAGTCCAGCCCTGACCAGGAGTGTCATGTGTGGTCTTCCAATGCTCTAGCAGCTAGGTGTGTCATGTGTGGTAAATGAATGCTCTGGAAGGCAGTAGTGTCATGTGTGGTCAGTGAATGCTCTGGTAGCCAGGAGTGTCATGTGTGGTCTCCCAATACTCTGGTGGTCAGGAGTGTCATGCATGGTCTCCAAATACTCTGGTGGCCAGGAGTGTCATGTGTGGTCTCCCAATACTCTGGTGGCCAGGAGTGTCATGTGTGGTCTCCCAATGCTCTGGTGGCCAGGAGTGTCATGTGTGGTCTCCAAATACTCTGGTGGCCAGGAGTGTCATGTGTGGTCTTTGAATACTTTAGCAGACAGGTGTCATGTGTGGTCTCCCAATTCTCTGGTGGCCTAGAGTGTCATGTGTGGTCTTTGAATACTTTAGTAGGCAGGTGTCATGTGTGGTCTCCCAATACTCTGGTGGTCAGGAGTGTCATGCGTGGTCTCCAAATACTCTGGTGGCCAGGAGTGTCATGTGTGGTCTCCCAATACTCTGGTGGCCAGGAGTGTCATGTGTGGTCTTCCAATACTCTGGTGGCCAGGAGTGTCATGTGTGGTCTTCAAATACTCTGGTGGCCAGGAGTGTCATGTGTGGTCTCCCAATACTCTGGTGGCCAGGAGTGTCATGTGTGGTCTCCCAATACTCTGGTGGCCAGGAGTGTCATGTGTGGTCTCCAAATACTCTGGTGGCCAGGAGTGTCATGTGTGGTCTTTGAATACTTTAGTAGGCAGGTGTCATGTGTGGTCTCCCAATACTCTGGTGGCCACGAGTGTCATGTATTGTCTCCCAATACTCTGGTGGCCAGGAGTGTCATGTGTGGTCTCCCAATACTCTGGTGGCCAGGAGTGTCATGTGTGGTCTTCCAATACTCTGGTGGCCAGAAGTGTCATGTGTGGTATCCCAATGCTCTGGTGGCCAGGAGTGTCATGTGTGTTCTCCAAATACTCTGGTGGCCAGGAGTGTCATGTGTGGTCTCCCAATGCTCTGGTGGCCAGGAGTGTCATGTGTGGTCTCCAAATACTCTGGTGGCCAGGAGTGTCATGTGTGGTCTTTGAATACTTTAGCAGACAGGTGTCATGTGTGGTCTCCCAATACTCTGGTGGCCTAGAGTGTCATGTGTGGTCTTTGAATACTTTAGTAAGCAGGTGTCATGTGTGGTCTCCCAATACTCTGGTGGTCAGGAGTGTCATGCGTGGTCTCCAAATACTCTGGTGGCCAGGAGTGTCATGTGTGGTCTCCCAATACTCTGGTGGCCAGGAGTGTCATGTGTGGTCTTCCAATACTCTGGTGGCCAGGAGTGTCATGTGTGGTCTCCCAATACTCTGGTGGCCAGGAGTGTCATGTGTGGTCTCCCAATACTCTGGTGGCCAGGAGTGTCATGTGTGGTCTCCAAATACTCTGGTGGCCAGGAGTGTCATGTGTGGTCTTTGAATACTTTAGTAGGCAGGTGTCATGTGTGGTCTCCCAACACTCTGGTGGCCACGAGTGTCATGTATTGTCTCCCAATACTCTGGTGGCCAGGAGTGTCATGTGTGGTCTCCCAATACTCTGGTGGCCAGGAGTGTCATGTGTGGTCTTCCAATACTCTGGTGGCCAGAAGTGTCATGTGTGGTATCCCAATGCTCTGGTGGCCAGGAGTGTCATGTATGGTCTCCCAATGCTCTAGCAGCTGAGTGTGTCATGTGTGGTCAATGAATTCTCAGGTAGGCAGTAGTGTCATGTGTGGTCTCCCAATGCTCTGGTGGCCAGGTGTGTCATGTGTGGTCTCCAAATACTCTGGTGGTATTCCCCTTTTTTGTTATTTCCCAATAGTATGGGGTCTATAGCCTGTGTTACAGACATGGTCTCAGCTGCACATATGTGAAGGCCACTGCTCACATGGCGCATGATTCACATCAATGGGGCCGGGCCCATTGCATCTGCGCCATGTGTGCCACGGCCTTTACATATCTGCGGCAGACAACCTCTGCCACACAGTCCCTTATACTTATTGGGGAAGTTAAAACTGGGTGACACTTAAATGTTATATATATATAGTCAATGGTGTGGATGGCCGGCACTCCGCTGAATACTGTAAAAAGTCTGGGTGCCCTCCCGGGAGATGAAGGACTCACTCCAATACAGCTGCACACGTGGGGGTCAGTGGCGTAGAATGCGTGAGGCAGCCCCCGCCACCGCTTGGGGGAGCGGGGGCTGCGTGGGCGCCTGCTCCCGCCCGGCGGTGACTCAGACAGAGACTGTGACATTAAGAAGTGCTGCTGCTGGCGTGCCGCCTGCCGCTACCGCACAGGGGAGTCGGCCGCGGCACGGGGGCAGCCACGACAGTCTGACAGACTGTCAGACTGTCACATTGGTAGTTGATGGGCGGGCGGCTGGCTGTCCACTGGGAGGTTAGGCGAGCGGGCTGCCGATGAATGAGAGGGCGGCGGGGGCGTGGCCTGGCACTGAGTGACAGGGTAAGCAGCAGTGACTGCTGGTTACTCTGCCTCAGCTTCTCCTATGCGTGTGACGTCATTACGTCACACGCTGGAGAAATGGCCAGCTAATACGAATTGTTACACCATCGGAGGGTTACAAAGCAGTCGTACATGACTGCTTTGTAATTTCCCCTCCGGAACACGACTTTGCATACGACTAAAACAGTCGTATGCAGCCGTAGGGGAAATACCAATACGAAAAACTAGGTTTTTCATATTGGTAAATTTCCCCCTGAATGTGAAATAAGTAATCTTTCATTTTCTTGCACATATTCACACATAAGTAAATAAATTCCACTGTACGTAACAGTAAAACATATGATATAACATTACTGAAGGTAAAAACAAAACAAAAACTTCTGCTGGCCAAAAACTATTGTTTTAGGAACATTTTGGGTAATAGATATCTGGATAAAGGGATGCTTGACCTGTATATAGTATACTATTGTTTCTTTATCTTTTTCTGTTTTGGGTAAAAACCTGTAAGAAAAGGAATAATATCAGAGTTGGGGGGCCGTATTGGCCCCCAACTCTGATATTCATGTGCAGTACTGTATTTCTTTGTGTGTTTTGGTGATACACATCACTCAAAGCCGTCCCATTAAACAGCTTTTGCACGTAAGTGTTTTCCACACCTCACTTTTTTTTTTGAATATTAAATTTTTATTGGGTCAGCAGTGAAAAGATACATACATAAGAGGAACAGGGGCAAAACAGTGAATCTGACAAAGTCATCAAACAATGGATCAACTAATCCAACTAGTTGTCCTGCACGTTGGTTGCTAATGTTTAATTTAAACTGCGCCCCAAGAATTACAATTGAACGCAAGATTACAGTATCAATGGGAAGAAGGAAAGCTATTGAAGAGAAAGGAAGAGGACAGAAGAAAGGTGGGAAGGCAGAAGAGTGGAGGACAGACACACGGGGGGATGGGGGGGGTATACGAGCATAAGTTGGGGACATTGCATGATACATTATAGACACGGACATGTTAACTGTTTGACAGGAGAGGGGGAGAGTGAAATGCGGTAGTGTCCCAGGGATCATCGGAGGAGACCGATAAGCCCTGGGATTCTCTAAAGTCCATCCATCTAAGCCATTTCAGGTGTATCGAGGAAGCTGAAGGGGAGTAGCGAGCATTTACCGTCTCATAGAGAAAATGTGTGTGCACCTTGTTGATAACACCTCGTACCGAAGGGATTTCTGCCAACTTCCAGAGGAGCCCAATAGCGGCTTTCGCTGCGATTAGGATATGTCTTAGGATATAAAGGTCACCCCCTGTTACTACATTGGTGTAGTGGAGCAAGGCCTGTAGTGGGTTCTAGCTGGGTCGTGGACCTCAACACGTTGCCTATCAGGGAAGATATCTCCTCCCAAAAGGGCCTAATGTGGGAGCATTGCCAAAATATGTGGAATATAGATCCAGTCTCACCACATCCCCTCCAGCACAAGTGAGAGACTTCAGGCCAGATAGCGTGGAGGCATAGGGGGGTGAAATAGGCCCTATGACATAATTTGAAAAACATCTCCGAGTGTAGTAGGCACCTAGACATTTTAAACCCTGAGTAGAGGATGCTATCCCAAGTTTCCTCGTCTAGGGTGATGTTAAGGTCAGTCTCCCACTTGAGCTGGGCGGGGAGTTTCCCTTGTTTCGTTGATGCTATCAGATAATCGTACCACCTGGATTTCCCCCCTTTGTGAGAGCCGTTCTGTAACCTGGAGGAGATGAGGGTGGGAGCCGGCAGGATGGGGCCTGTGCTTCCTCTAAGAGCCGTTAACCAATGACGAATTTGTAGGTATTTGTAGAAATCGTTCTTGGAGAGCCCGAACCTCTCCCGGAGCCCTGAGAATTGTATCAGAGATCCCCCTTGGACCATATGTCCCAAGTCAACAATGCCAGCGTCGATCCACGCTTCCAAGCTGAGGTTGGGGATCAATTTGGCAATAGCTGAGAGGGAGAGGTTGGTGCTCGGAAGAACGATCCCCTCCACACCCCCCGTCAGTCCGGCCCAGACCTCCAGAGTCGCCTTAGTAGCTGTACAGAGCTCTAGCTTGCCGGGGATGTTCTTAATAGGGAGCCAGAGCATGTCAGTAAGAGGGAAATGACTCGCCATGTTTTGTTCAATTAATACCCAGGGTTTTGGATTCTGAATGTCAAACCAATCCCTAGCTTGGCTCAAAAGACATGCCTGACGGTATTTTTATAAATCGGGATATCCCGCTCCTCCCAGGGCCTTTGGCAAAGCCATGATTTTCCTTGCTACTCTCGGTTTGGACCCCTTCCATATGTATTTAGTGAATAGTGCGTTGAGTTTACAGAATAGGGACTTGGGGAGGTTTCTGGGGATCGCGCGGAATAGGTATAAGAGCTTAGGGAGGAGGATCATTTTTGACGCTGCCAGCCTGCCCAGCCATGAAATTTCATGCAGGGACCATTCCTTAATAAGTTTTTGAAAGGAGTTTAAGAGCGGGTTAAAGTTGCATTCTATTAGGTATGGATCTCTTGCCACTTGGACCCCCAGGTATTTGATGCCTCTCTCCTGCCAGGCGTATCGATAGGAGTCCTTAAGACGAGCTACAGTAGCTAAGGGGATGTTTACTGGAAGGGCTTCTGTTTTATTTGTGTTCAATTTATAGTAAGAGATCGCTAAGTAGACATCTAAGACTTCATGTACCGCTGGCAGTGATTTCTCCGGTTGCAGTAAGCATAAGAGAACATCATCTGCAAATAAACAGATCTTATGGGAGGTGCACCCAATCTGCGGGCCTAAGATACGGACATCTGCTCTAATTTTGACTGCTAGGGGCTCCATTGCTAGAACGAAGATCAACGGGGAAAGGGGGCACCCCTGTCTGGTACCGTTGGTAATTGGGAAACTAGAAGAGAGGCTGCCATTAACGAACACCTTCGCAGACGGATGGGAGTAGAGGGCGAATATTGAGTCTAAAAATCTGCCCCCCAGTCCAAAGCGCTTCAGCACTTCTCTTAAATAGCCCCAGTGAAGCCGATCGAACGCCTTCTCGGCGTCTAGTGACAACAGCAATAGAGGGGATTTGGCCCGGTCGCACACCTCCAGCACATTGAACACTCTACGGGTGTTGTCCGGGGCCTGTCTCCCCGGCACAAAGCCCACCTGGTCCCCCCCACCAAGAACGGGAGGAGGGGGGCCAGTCTATTGGCCAACAATTTGGCGTATAATTTCAAGTCTGTATTCAACAGCGCAATAGGTCTATAGTTCTGGACCGAGGTGGGCGGTTTACCGGGTTTAGGGATGGTCACAATCCGGGCTTCTAACATTTCCTTGGGGAATACACCCGACCGAGAGGCCTCGTTAAAGACGCTGGTCAATAGCGGGCTCAATTCTTCTTTAAAGCATTTATAGAAATTAGTGGGATAGCCATCTGGGCCGGGGGCTTTATCCCTGGGCAACCCATCAATGGCGGTCTCTATCTCTACTTTGGACCAGGGCGTGTTGAGAGCCTGGCCCACCTCGGATTCCAGCACTGGCAGACTAATACTGTCAAGAAAGGAAGCAATCTTTTCGTTCGTCGGCTGGGGGGTGTGCGAGTCAGAATTCAGATTGTATAGTTTAGCATAGTAGTCTGCGAAGGTGTCCGCAATCTGGAAGGGGTCAACTACCCTAGCTCCCCTGGAGTTGATCAAGAGGTCAACTTTGTTTTTAGCTCTTCTCCCTCTCAATTTCTTCGCCAACAGTCTCCCCGCCTTATTACCAAACAAGTAGAAGCGTTGATTCAGCTTTTCAACGTTTTTCTGGACCTCTCTAAAGGAGAGGGCGTTAACTTTATCCCTGACCCGAGTGAGTTGCGTACCTAGGGCCCTGTCCAGGGGGTTGTTTTTATGCGCTGCTTCTAATCTAAGAAGGTCCTCGTCTGCAGCGCGCCTCTCACTCTCCTCAGATCTCTTTACTCTAGCTGCCGCTTGTATTGCAGAGCCACGTACAACAGCCTTTAACGCACACCAGTGTGTAAAAATACTTGTATCCTCTGGGTTATTATCAGCTACATATCTGGAGAGTGAGTCTAGAATCGTTTTCCTGGATTCTAAATGGGACAGAGCCGAGCGGCCCAGTCGCCACGGACCCGGGGGAGCCCTGAACGAACCCAAATCCCACACCAATCGCAAGGGTGAATGATCGGACCAGGTAGTGGGCAAGATCTCGGCCTTAACTATGGAAGCTAAAGACCACTTATCAGTCAGGGCTAGATCGATTCTAGAGTACGATTGGTGGGGGTGTGAAAAGAAGGTGTAGTCTCTGGTGCTTGGGTTTTTAGCTCGCCAAGCGTCGTGGAGCTCAAACTCGTTAATAAGCTGTTTAAGTCTTCTAGAAGGCCCTTGATCAGGATTACCTCTATGGCTGGGGATGCGGGATCTATCCATTGCTACATCTGGAACTAAATTAAAGTCTCCCAGTATCCACATCGCCCCTTTGGAGTATTCCTGAACTTTAGAAAACAGCTTTCTACTGAATTTCAATTGCCCTGTGTTGGGGGCATAGCAAGAGACTAAGGTCACTTCTATCCCGTCCAGGAGACCCACCAAGATCAAAAACCTGCCCTCAGGGTCGGCATACTGCTTCGAAACAGAAAAGGAGCACGTAGCTGATATTAGGATGGCCACTCCAGCTTTTTTGTGGGGGCCGTCCGCAGTGTAGCAGTGAGGGTATTTGTTATCAAAGAACCTGGGAGGGGCTTTCCTAACAAAGTGGGTCTCCTGTACGGCCACCACATGAGCCTTTAATTTGTGGAAATAGGATAGCGCCAACTTCCTCTTGTTGGGGGAGTTTAGACCTTTCGCGTTCAATGAGATAACATTAATCATTATGGATGGGTTTGGGGGGAGATAACCTGTTTATCTTCAGTGACAACGCGTAAAACATGCATAGGTATAATAAAATCAGCAATATCACATAAATCCTGAACACTTGGGGACAAGACAAGGGGGAAACCCGAGAGGAAAAAAGACATGGGAGGGGGGAGGGAAGAGGTAAGGTTGGGAAAGAAGAAGAGGCCAGAGAGGAGGAGAGAGAGAGAAAAAAAAACAATTGGCAACTCCATAGGGAGTTGTAGTGGGAGACCACAACGTGGCCTTCCCATCAGATGGATTAGGGGGGTAGTGGTCCTAACCCCCATGAGGAGAATTATGATTAAATGTTGCCCTGCATATAAACAGAGAACAGCTAGCAGTCGCACAATACTTAGCTAGGAAAGCATAAGGGTAACTAGTTTAGGAGACCGTATAAGGCTATGCGGCTAAGCTGAAAGGAAAGCCATAATGTACCATTACAGTCTAACCATATAGACAACTACTTATAAAACATAGTGAGGCTAATGCCTCAGAACATGCAAAGTACCAAATGTTATGTATGGAGAAATTAATAACACAATAACTAAGGTTAGCCCAGTCCTTCTCGTAAACTAAGATAATTTTATACGTTACTCCACCGAAGACCAGTCTTGCTGTAGCCTTCGGGCTGGGGATGCCGCAGGGGGAGATTCAAGCAGTCTCCATTACGCTAGTAGCTTCATGCCCTCATCGACGGAGGTGATGGCTATTGTAGAGCCCTCTCTTTGAATGAGAAGCCGAGTCGGGAAAGTCCAACGGTATAGAATGTTGGCCTTCCTCAAAGCCGAGGTGACAGGCTGCAGAGAACGTCTCTTAAGCAAAGTGGCTCTGGAGAAGTCGCCGAAGAGCTGTAGAGGACCTAGGATCACCGCGGATTCAGCCGATGGTCTCGCAGCCTTCAAGAGGGCCTCTTTGATGTGGTAGTAATGGACACGCATTAGTACATCCCGCGGGGCATCTTCCGGGGCTGTTCTGGCTTTGGGCAGTCTATGGACCCTGTCTAACAGGAGATCAGCAGATGAGGCCGATGGTAACAGCTTCTGAAGATGTCCAGGACATGATCGTTAAGGCTGCTATTAGAGACGTTCTCAGGTATACCCCTGATTTTGAGGTTATTCCTCCTGGATCTGTCCTCCATGTCAGTAATTTTCTCATGCAAGGCGCTCACTTCATCCTCTAACGAAGAGTGGGAGTCAATTAACTCGTTATGGGACTGCACCATCTCTCCCATTTTGGTTTCTAGTGCATCCGTACGGTCACCCAGGTCATCAATTGAGCGTTGGCAGGATTGCAAAGACAGGCGTATTTCGGACGTCACTTCGTCCTTCATTTGGGTGAGGAGAATCTTCAGATTACCCACTGTCAGTGCTGCGTCGTCAGGGATCTCAGTGCGGTGCGGGGTTCCCGGTTGGGCCTCAGGGGTGGGGGGCCGACCCTCTACGAGGGGGGCAGTCTTAGGGGGGCCAGCTGGTGTCACGCCAGACCCCTGCCCACCCCCGGAGCTTCTAGGTGAAGGCTTAAAGAAGGGGACCTGGGGTACCGATTTGGTGACTTTACTTCTTTTGGAAGGCATGATGGGCTTGTGTATGAGAGGAGGCCAGAGGGCTTAGATCAATAAAGGCAGGGGTACTTATGGGCGGCTATTAGACTCTCAGCAATGCATATGGTACAGGGCAGCTAACGGCTCGATTAGCCAACAATGTGCCTCATGGGGGGTAGACAGATATTTCACACGCCAGATGGCATATTCAGGGGAACAGCACAAGCTATATTTGTAGCGCTGACGCTATTACTGGTAAAGGGGCACCTGCAATACACAGCTAGGAACTAGAGGGTCCAGATTGTACTATGTGCAGATCACAGCCCCCAGCCCTGCAATATCCACTTTCTATAGGGCAATGGACTCTGATGGTGTCACAGGCTGGCAGGCAGCAGGAGTCTCAGAGGGGAGCCCCGGAGAGGCTCTGAGTCTGGGGACAGCAGGAGTCCCAGGAGGGAGCAGGGACACGTGGTGGATAGGGAATGGCAGTCTGAGCCAGCCAGGGGGGCTCCCAGCGTTAACTGCTTCCTCGCTACTCTGCTGGCAGGCTATTAAGGTGAGAGGGGCTTGGGGAACACCCCGGCTCTCCCCCTCCATTACTCACAGCTGTTCGCCGGCCTCCGGTACCCTCCGTGATGTCACTCGGCGGGTGGTGGGGTCAGTGGAGAACCCGGCGCCCAGCTTCTGGGTTGCGCTCCGGCTGCGGTCGGGGCTGCGGTGTCGCTCGAGGGGGGGAAGAAGGCACCGCCCGCCTCCCTTCAGCACTCGGTCAGGGGTAAGCTATTGTCTCCGCCGGTCCCCTCCTCTCTCCCGTCCGTCACGGCTGTGTTTCCGGCAGCCGCCCGCTGTTCAGCCGGCAGAAGAAATTGAGGCCCCGGCTCCGTGGTGCGGCCTAGGCCGCAACCTGCAAGTGCCTTAAAAAAGGCACTCCGGCTCCGCAGCAGCGGCTCGCAGTCACCGGAGCCAGGTAGGGGTAAGGGGCTGCCCAGTTAGAGTCCGCTCAGGGATGGGGGGAGAGAAAGAGACCCTTTTTTTATGTTTCCCTCAGGAGCTCCTTGCGGACACGTCTGCTCCGTTAGCTGTCCAGGCCACGCCCCCACACCTCACTTTTTAATATGAACAAGTCACACTTTATATATTTCCATACAATATTCTCCTTTAATCTGCTACTTTATGCAGATTATTACAAAACATCTCTGGTTTGATATTGCAGACAGCAGCAGAACCAGTTGCAGGGTTGCACTGTCCTGAAGTTTCAAGCAGATAGAAAATGTCACACATCAGCAAAAAACTGAGTGGAGCGCAGAATAGAAAAAAACGAAGATGGAAGAAGAAGCTGTTAAGAAACTACCAAAATTGGATAGGTTTCTTCAACGAGTGCAAACACCTTCAGGTTCACAAAATGTGGAAACTGATCCAAGTGCAGAATGTACGGAAGACCCTTCAACGTCCACATTGGTGTCACACTCAGAAAATGAAGAAGTATTAACGGACTTAGTCACAGATAATATTTCTACTGAAGACACTCTTCTGCCGCTCCCAGCCGACAACCATACAAACACAGATAATATTACTACTGAAGACACTCTTCTGCCGCTCCCAGCCGACAGCCATACAAACACAGATAATATTACTACTGAAGACACTCTTCTGCCGCTGCCAGCCGACAGCCATACAAACACAGATAATATTACTACTGAAGTCACTCTTCTGCCGCTGCCAGCCGACAGCCATACAAACACAGATAATATTACTACTGAAGACACTCTTCTGCCGCTGCCAGCCGACAGCCATACAAACACAGATAATATTACTACTGAAGTCACTCTTCTGCCGCTCCCAGCCGACAGCCATACAAACACAGATAATATTACTACTGAAGACACTCTTCTGCCGCTGCCAGCCGACAGCCATACAAACACAGATAATATTACTACTGAAGACACTCTTCTGACGCTGCCAGCCGACAGCCATACAAACACAGATAATATTACTACTGAAGACACTCTTCTGCCGCTCCCAGCCGACAGCCATACAAACACAGATAATATTACTACTGAAGACACTCTTCTGCCGCTGCCAGCCGACAGCCATACAAACACAGATAATATTACTACTGAAGACACTCTTCTGCCGCTGCCAGCCGACAGCCATACAAACACAGATAATATTACTACTGAAGTCACTCTTCTGCCGCTGCCAGCCGACAGCCATACAAACACAGATAATATTACTACTGAAGACACTCTTCTGACGCTGCCAGCCGACAGCCATACAAACACAGATAATATCACTACTGAAGACACTCTTCTGCCGCTCCCAGCCGACAGCCATACAAACACAGATAATATCACTACTGAAGACACTCTTCTGCCGCTGCCAGCCTACAGCCATACAAACACAGATAATATCAATACTGAAGTCAGTCTTCTGCCGCTGCCAGCCGACAGCCATACAAACACAGATAATATCACTACTGAAGACACTCTTCTGCCGCTGCCAGCCGACAGCCATACAAACACAGATAATATCACTACTGAAGACACTCTTCTGCCGCTCCCAGCCGACAGCCATACAAACACAGATAATATCACTACTGAAGACACTCTTCTGCCGCTCCCAGCCGACAGCCATGCAAACACAGATAATATCACTACTGAAGACACTCTTCTGCCGCTCCCAGCCGACAGCCATACAAACACAGATAATATCACTACTGAAGACACTCTTCTGACGCTGCCAGCCGACAGCCATACAAACACAGATAATATTACTACTGAAGACACTCTTCTGCCGCTCCCAGCCGACACCCATACAAACACAGATAATATTACTACTGAAGACACTCTTCTGCCGCTGCCAGCCGACAGCCATACAAACACAGATAATATTACTACTGAAGACACTCTTCTGCCGCTCCCAGCCGACAGCCATACAAACACAGATAATATTACTACTGAAGACACTCTTCTGCCGCTCCCAGCCGACAGCCATACAAACACAGATAATATTACTACTGAAGACACTCTTCTGACGCTGCCAGCCGACAGCCATACAAACACAGATAATATTACTACTGAAGACACTCTTCTGCCGCTGCCAGCCGACAGCCATACAAACACAGATAATATTAATACTGAAGACACTCTTCTGCCGCTGCCAGCCGACAGCCATACAAACACAGATAATATCACTACTGAAGACACTCTTCTGCCGCTCCCAGCCGACAGCCATACAAACACAGATAATATCACTACTGAAGACACTCTTCTGCCGCTCCCAGCCGACAGCCATGCAAACACAGATAATATCACTACTGAAGACACTCTTCTGCCGCTCCCAGCCGACAGCCATACAAACACAGATAATATCACTACTGAAGACACTCTTCTGACGCTGCCAGCCGACAGCCATACAAACACAGATAATATTACTACTGAAGACACTCTTCTGCCGCTCCCAGCCGACACCCATACAAACACAGATAATATTACTACTGAAGACACTCTTCTGCCGCTGCCAGCCGACAGCCATACAAACACAGATAATATTACTACTGAAGACACTCTTCTGCCGCTCCCAGCCGACAGCCATACAAACACAGATAATATTACTACTGAAGACACTCTTCTGCCGCTCCCAGCCGACAGCCATACAAACACAGATAATATTACTACTGAAGACACTCTTCTGCCGCTGCCAGCCGACAGCCATACAAACACAGATAATATTAATACTGAAGACACTCTTCTGCCGCTGCCAGCCGACAGCCATACAAACACAGATAATATTACTACTGAAGACACTCTTCTGCCGCTGCCAGCCGACAGCCATACAAACACAGATAATATTACTACTGAAGACACTCTTCTGCCGCTCCCAGCCGACAGCCATACAAACACAGATAATATTACTACTGAAGACACTCTTCTGCCGCTCCCAGCCGACAGCCATACAAACACAGATAATATTACTACTGAAGACACTCTTCTGCCGCTGCCAGCCGACAGCCATACAAACACAGATAATATTACTACTGAAGACACTCTTCTGCCGCTGCCAGCCGACAGCCATGCAAACACAGATAATATTACTACTGAAGACACTCTTCTGCCGCTGCCAGCCGACAGCCATGCAAACACAGATAATATTACTACTGAAGACACTCTTCTGCCGCTGCCAGCCGACAGCCATGCAAACACAGATAATATTACTACTGAAGACACTCTTCTGCCGCTGCCAGCCGACAGCCATACAAACACAGATAATATTACTACTGAAGACACTCTTCTGCCGCTCCCAGCCGACAGCCATACAAACACAGATAATATTACTACTGAAGACACTCTTCTGCCGCTGCCAGCCGACAGCCATACAAACACAGATAATATTACTACTGAAGACACTCTTCTGCCGCTCCCAGCCGACAGCCATACAAACACAGATAATATTACTACTGAAGACACTCTTCTGCCGCTGCCAGCCGACAGCCATACAAACACAGATAATATTACTACTGAAGACACTCTTCTGCCGCTGCCAGCCGACAGCCATGCAAACACAGATAATATTACTACTGAAGACACTCTTCTGCCGCTCCCAGCCGACAGCCATGCAAACACAGATAATATTACTACTGAAGACACTCTTCTGACGCTGCCAGCCGACAGCCATACAAACACAGATAATATTACTACTGAAGACACTCTTCTGCCGCTGCCAGCCGACAGCCATACAAACACAGATAATATTACTACTGAAGACACTCTTCTGCCGCTGCCAGCCGACAGCCATGCAAACACAGATAATATTACTACTGAAGACACTCTTCTGCCGCTCCCAGCCGACAGCCATGCAAACACAGATAATATTACTACTGAAGACACTCTTCTGACGCTGCCAGCCGACAGCCATACAAACACAGATAATATTACTACTGAAGACACTCTTCTGCCGCTGCCAGCCGACAGCCATACAAACACAGATAATATTACTACTGAAGACACTCTTCTGCCGCTGCCAGCCGACAGCCATACAAACACAGATAATATTACTACTGAAGTCACTCTTCTGCCGCTGCCAGCCGACAGCCATACAAACACAGATAATATTACTACTGAAGACACTCTTCTGACGCTGCCAGCCGACAGCCATACAAACACAGATAATATCACTACTGAAGACACTCTTCTGCCGCTCCCAGCCGACAGCCATACAAACACAGATAATATCACTACTGAAGACACTCTTCTGCCGCTGCCAGCCTACAGCCATACAAACACAGATAATATCAATACTGAAGTCAGTCTTCTGCCGCTGCCAGCCGACAGCCATACAAACACAGATAATATCACTACTGAAGACACTCTTCTGCCGCTGCCAGCCGACAGCCATACAAACACAGATAATATCACTACTGAAGACACTCTTCTGCCGCTCCCAGCCGACAGCCATACAAACACAGATAATATCACTACTGAAGACACTCTTCTGCCGCTCCCAGCCGACAGCCATGCAAACACAGATAATATCACTACTGAAGACACTCTTCTGCCGCTCCCAGCCGACAGCCATACAAACACAGATAATATCACTACTGAAGACACTCTTCTGACGCTGCCAGCCGACAGCCATACAAACACAGATAATATTACTACTGAAGACACTCTTCTGACGCTCCCAGCCGACACCCATACAAACACAGATAATATTACTACTGAAGACACTCTTCTGCCGCTGCCAGCCGACAGCCATACAAACACAGATAATATTACTACTGAAGACACTCTTCTGCCGCTCCCAGCCGACAGCCATACAAACACAGATAATATTACTACTGAAGACACTCTTCTGCCGCTCCCAGCCGACAGCCATACAAACACAGATAATATTACTACTGAAGACACTCTTCTGACGCTGCCAGCCGACAGCCATACAAACACAGATAATATTACTACTGAAGACACTCTTCTGCCGCTGCCAGCCGACAGCCATACAAACACAGATAATATTAATACTGAAGACACTCTTCTGCCGCTGCCAGCCGACAGCCATACAAACACAGATAATATTACTACTGAAGACACTCTTCTGCCGCTGCCAGCCGACAGCCATACAAACACAGATAATATTACTACTGAAGACACTCTTCTGCCGCTGCCAGCCGACAGCCATACAAACACAGATAATATTACTACTGAAGACACTCTTTTGCCGCTCCCAGCCGACAGCCATACAAACACAGATAATATTACTACTGAAGACACTCTTCTGCCGCTGCCAGCCGACAGCCATACAAACACAGATAATATTACTACTGAAGACACTCTTCTGCCGCTCCCAGCCGACAACCATACAAACACAGATAATATTACTACTGAAGACACTCTTCTGCCGCTGCCAGCCGACAGCCATGCAAACACAGATAATATTACTACTGAAGACACTCTTCTGCCGCTGCCAGCCGACAGCCATGCAAACACAGATAATATTACTACTGAAGACACTCTTCTGCCGCTGCCAGCCGACAGCCATACAAACACAGATAATATTACTACTGAAGACACTCTTTTGCCGCTCCCAGCCGACAGCCATACAAACACAGATAATATTACTACTGAAGACACTCTTCTGCCGCTGCCAGCCGACAGCCATACAAACACAGATAATATTACTACTGAAGACACTCTTCTGCCGCTCCCAGCCGACAGCCATACAAACACAGATAATATTACTACTGAAGACACTCTTCTGCCGCTGCCAGCCGACAGCCATACAAACACAGATAATATTACTACTGAAGACACTCTTCTGCCGCTGCCAGCCGACAGCCATGCAAACACAGATAATATTACTACTGAAGACACTCTTCTGCCGCTCCCAGCCGACAGCCATGCAAACACAGATAATATTACTACTGAAGACACTCTTCTGACGCTGCCAGCCGACAGCCATACAAACACAGATAATATTACTACTGAAGACACTCTTCTGCCGCTGCCAGCCGACAGCCATACAAACACAGATAATATTACTACTGAAGACACTCTTCTGACGCTCCCAGCCGACACCCATACAAACACAGATAATATTACTACTGAAGACACTCTTCTGCCGCTGCCAGCCGACAGCCATACAAACACAGATAATATTACTACTGAAGACACTCTTCTGCCGCTCCCAGCCGACAGCCATACAAACACAGATAATATTACTACTGAAGACACTCTTCTGCCGCTGCCAGCCGACAGCCATACAAACACAGATAATATTACTACTGAAGACACTCTTCTGACGCTCCCAGCCGACACCCATACAAACACAGATAATATTACTACTGAAGACACTCTTCTGCCGCTGCCAGCCGACAGCCATACAAACACAGATAATATTACTACTGAAGACACTCTTCTGCCGCTGCCAGCCGACAGCAATACAAACACAGATAATATTACTACTGAAGTCACTCTTCTGCCGCTGCCAGCCGACAGCCATACAAACACAGATAATATTACTACTGAAGACACTCTTCTGACGCTGCCAGCCGACAGCCATACAAACACAGATAATATCACTACTGAAGACACTCTTCTGCCGCTCCCAGCCGACAGCCATACAAACACAGATAATATCACTACTGAAGACACTCTTCTGCCGCTGCCAGCCTACAGCCATACAAACACAGATAATATCAATACTGAAGTCAGTCTTCTGCCGCTGCCAGCCGACAGCCATACAAACACAGATAATATCACTACTGAAGACACTCTTCTGCCGCTGCCAGCCGACAGCCATACAAACACAGATAATATCACTACTGAAGACACTCTTCTGCCGCTCCCAGCCGACAGCCATACAAACACAGATAATATCACTACTGAAGACACTCTTCTGCCGCTCCCAGCCGACAGCCATGCAAACACAGATAATATCAGTACTGAAGACACTCTTTTGCCGCTCCCAGCCGACAGCCATACAAACACAGATAATATCACTACTGAAGACACTCTTCTGACGCTGCCAGCCGACAGCCATACAAACACAGATAATATTACTACTGAAGACACTCTTCTGACGCTCCCAGCCGACACCCATACAAACACAGATAATATTACTACTGAAGACACTCTTCTGCCGCTGCCAGCCGACAGCCATACAAACACAGATAATATTACTACTGAAGACACTCTTCTGCCGCTCCCAGCCGACAGCCATACAAACACAGATAATATTACTACTGAAGACACTCTTCTGCCGCTCCCAGCCGACAGCCATACAAACACAGATAATATTACTACTGAAGACACTCTTCTGCCGCTGCCAGCCGACAGCCATACAAACACAGATAATATTACTACTGAAGACACTCTTCTGCCGCTCCCAGCCGACAGCCATACAAACACAGATAATATTACTACTGAAGACACTCTTCTGCCGCTGCCAGCCGACAGCCATACAAACACAGATAATATTACTACTGAAGACACTCTTCTGCCGCTGCCAGCCGACAGCCATGCAAACACAGATAATATTACTACTGAAGACACTCTTCTGCCGCTCCCAGCCGACAGCCATGCAAACACAGATAATATTACTACTGAAGACACTCTTCTGACGCTGCCAGCCGACAGCCATACAAACACAGATAATATTACTACTGAAGACACTCTTCTGCCGCTGCCAGCCGACAGCCATACAAACACAGATAATATTACTACTGAAGACACTCTTCTGACGCTCCCAGCCGACACCCATACAAACACAGATAATATTACTACTGAAGACACTCTTCTGCCGCTGCCAGCCGACAGCCATACAAACACAGATAATATTACTACTGAAGACACTCTTCTGCCGCTCCCAGCCGACAGCCATACAAACACAGATAATATTACTACTGAAGACACTCTTCTGCCGCTGCCAGCCGACAGCCACATAGAAGTTACTCAAGTTCCTGAACAAGCACATCCTCTCCAGGATAACAATGCAGGCTTTCAATTACCAGTTACTGCAGCAAATCCCACAGACAGAGCACACTACCCTGTAAACATTATTGATCCAGGCATTAAAGCTTTCATAATAGAACATGGATCATGCAGACCTGTGGGGCCATTTCCACGTGATGAACACCGTAGAAGTTTTACAAAGTTTTACTATGACATAGTGACAGACTGTGGATTAAAAATGCCAAGAATGTGGATATGCTATTCTCCAATATTAAACAAAGTGTACTGTGAACCTTGTTGGCTGTTTGCGGAACGCAATAGGAAAGGATACCAAGAAAGCTGGGTATCGGGAATTTCAGATTGGAAGGGACTGTCTCGAAAACTGATCGATCACGAACACAGCGTCATACATACAAGTGCCTGTTGCATGTTAAAACAATGGAAATTGCATGGAAGAATAGACAAGGAATTAGAAAAAGAAATACAAAATGAGAAAAACTTTTGGAAGAAAGTCTTGGATCGTCTGCTAAGTGTAACATTAACATTGGCAGTTGGTAATTTGCCATTCCGTGGTCATCGTGAAGTTATTGGGCATTCGCATAGTGGACATTTTCTTGCACTTGTTGAGCTCCTAGCTGAATTCGACCCTGTTCTTATTGAACTTTTGGGGAAGGATGCTGGTGGTGCTGATAAGAATAAAGTGAAGTACAGTACCTAAGC
Organism: Crinia signifera; assembly: GCF_055691185.1. Classification (NCBI taxonomy): domain Eukaryota; kingdom Metazoa; phylum Chordata; class Amphibia; order Anura; family Myobatrachidae; genus Crinia; species Crinia signifera. The sequence goes on along the minus strand of NC_139218.1, from coordinate 1,139,715 downwards.
CCAACAATTCAAAATGAGTTCATTCAGGTACTTTCCTTACATTTGGAGAAGATATTGGTTAGTGAGATAGCTGAACAACCATTCTATTCAATCCTTATGGACACGACGCAAGACATATCGAAGTGTGATCAGATGAGTGAAGTTTTCAGATATGTAACTATAAATAAGGATGAGAGTGGCAGACCAACAGAAGTACTAATTAAAGAGACATTTCTTGGATTTTGACTGATCACTGATCAAACTGCCTTGGGGCTGTCAAACGAAATTCTGAAGGGTTTAAAACAAAAAAACTTTGATGTGTCAAAATGTTATGATGTTATGCCAAGGTTATGATGGAGCTGCAGTGATGAGTGGCATCTACAATGGTGTACAAGCAGACATTAAAAAGGTAGAAAAAAATGCTTTGTATGTCCACTGTGCATCACATAATCTCAATTTGGTTGTGAATGATGCTGTAGCAGAAATTGAAGATGTCCAAAAGTTCTTTGACATCTTGCAGAAGTTGTACACTTTTCTAGCTGCAAGCATTAATCGTTGGAGTCTTTTGGAACCGTACCATGAATTTAAAAGAATGAATGTAGAGGGTCATCTAGATTTGACATTGAAGAAGTTGTGTCCTACTCGGTGGGCTAGTAGGTTTGATGCTGTAATGGCAGTGAAGCATCGATTTGCTGCAGTAATGAAGGCACTAACACAGATTATTTTGAAAGGAAAAAAAGATGAAAAAGATGAGGCAAGTGGCCTGAAGAAAGCCATGGAATCTTTTACATTTGTTTTCATTCTTGTTATTTGGTACAAGGTCCTGAAATCTGTTCAGACAACTTCTAAGTGCCTTCAGGCAAAAGATGCAGACCTATCAAAATCTGTAAACTTTCTGGCACAGGTTACCAATGACATGACAGAACTAAGAAATAATTATCAGCAAACAAAGGAGGAAGCTGTGGCATTAGCAAACACTTGGAAGATTGATGCCAATTTTGGCAACAAACGATCACATGCTATTATAAAATTCTTTGACGATTTAGCCAAACACGAGCCTTTCAAAGACCCTGAAGATGCGTTTAGAGTTAATGTGTTCTATGCCACACTTGACGTAATTAATGCACAACTCCAAAACAGGTTTAAAGGCATGAAGGAAGTTGTAGACAGGTTTGACATTGTTATACCGGCCAACTTGTTGAAGGCGACAGATGAAGAAGTTATAAGGTCAGCAAACAAGATTGTGGATTTTTATCCAAAATTTCTCACCGGTGCATTTGCTGAAGAGTTGCTTACCTTGCGAAGTGTAATACGGGTGGACATTCACAAGTTAAAGAACATGGCTGAATTTGCACATTTGATGATTGTGGAAAACAATATTATTGCAGGCTCCTTTTGTAATGTATGCACAGCTTTGATATTGTTCTTGACCATTCCAGTCACAGTGGCTTCATGTGAGAGATCATTCTCTAAACTGAAATTAATAAAGAATTACCTTCGAAGCACCATGTCTCAGGGACGACTGCAAAGCCTTTCACTCCTAAGCATTGAATGTGAGGCAGCTAGAAAAATGAACAGGGATAAAATTCTTGATGACTTTGCTGAAGCTAAAGCACGAAGAAAGAAATTCAGATAGTTGTTCAAAATTTAAAAAAGAGTGGAAGGAAATGTAGCGGTATACGAGTAAAATGTTATTTTGTTCACCGTTAAAAGTTTTGTTGTCACTAGACTTGTTTGTTTCTGGAGACCCTGGCAGTATTATCCATATTATATGGCAGATCCCAGTTTACTCATTGTATGTTGATGTCCTAACTGTGCGCCACACTGCCCTATATTCTAAAAATATATGCCGTTTGCTATTGTTATGTTGAACACGTGTGTTATGTTTGCAAATGATGCTCAGTAAATGCAGCACTTTATTGTAATGTATAGTTTTATATTGACAATAACGTAAAAACTTAATAAACATAACTTGATTTGAAAAAATGTAACTTTTTTTTTTCTTCATTTTTTTTGCCCTACCAAAATTCCATGGGGGGGGGGGGGCGCGATAATTTTTTGGGCTGGGGGGAGCAAAATTTATAGTTACACCACTGGTGGGGGTGGCACTCCGAAAAAACAACTCAGCACACAGACATGGTGGACCGACATTTCAAATGTATTTCAACATTTTTCATCAGGGTGTACCGTGCAAGTAAATAAGGCGGTATAAATACCTTACCTAATCAGTGGAGATGATCCCAATCACCGGTTGCTTCTAATGAAAAATTTTGAAATACATTTGAAACATCGATCCACCATGTCTGTATGCTGAGTTGTTTTTTCGGAGTGCCACCCCCACGTGTGCAGCTGTATTGGGGTGAGTCCTTCATCTCCCGGGAGGGCACCCAGACTTTTTACAGTATTCACCAGAGTGCCGGCCATCCACACCATTGACTACATCTGGACCTAACAGTTCAAGGCAAGGCAACCGCATACTATTTTTCCTCATCAGTGGCAGGATGTATTTAACTCTTCCTCACATCACTTGATTTTGCACAGCACTTGCACTTTATGGACAAAGTCATCCTGCTATATTTGCACAGGCATCGCCATTGAGATAGCCTCGTATAGGTGGAATCGGACAAGAGTTGTTTTTCACTATACAAAGTATGAACATTGAAGCACTTTAGCAAAGAAACTGCATTAACAGCCATACAAATTGATATATTGATTACAGTGGATACACACTGAGAGATTTCATCTGAGATTGCACATTGGCACAATTGCACTTTTTTTCTGAATGCACTAGAATTACCTGGCACCTTTCTCTGTCAAGCACAAGCACTTTACAATTAACCCTCTGTGGTAAAAATCTGCACCTTATAATTGACTTCTGTGTAACACACTCCATTGCTGGGAATACTTGCCAAGATGTCACAGAATACCATTGATCATTTTATTTATTTTATTTAATAACAGTTTCTTGTGCTTTACAAAGGAGATACAACAAACATGGTATTTACAGACAGTCAAAATGTAGGAGGGCCCTGCTCGCAAGCTTACAATCTATAGGGAAATAGGCATTGGTACATAAGGATAGATGCTGTATTCTTTATTGCATCGATTCCATCGATCATGCTACACTACCTCTTCTGAATCTAAGAACTGGGGAGATACTAAGCTTTTCTGATTCAGATGCAGAAACAGTGCTCGTTAAGGAGACCGTTAAAACCTTCTCGGGCAAGGATACCCCAGAAGAACTATATAATGCTCTTTATAAATTAAAGAAGAAGGAGGTAGATTTCCAGCTGCATGGCATTAGTCTTCCAGACTACTATAGGGAAAGGAAAATCCCTAGGGGGTTCCGTATTAAAAATATACCCACGATAGGACGGAACAACCCGGACTTCTGCCGCCGCTGGGTAGCAATAATAAACAAATGCTCTCTGGACTTAATCCTCCTTGTAGTGGAGGAATCCACAAGAATCCTAGATTAAACCAAAATCCTTAAACTCAAGGTGCGCAAAAAGAGGTGCAAGACATCCTTTCAAGAAAAAAGGACAACATCCTTTCAAGAAAAAAATTCCATTTTGAACCAATGAGTCTCAATCCGGCTACTAAAAGCTATTCCAGATCTTTAGAAAAGGTTGTCCTGGATGATGCCAGAGCAGAAAACCATGCGAGGAATAACTTATCCAAAGCGGAGACTGCGGCAATCAAAGACCTCAAAACTAATGAAAAAATCACAATACGTATGGCTGATAAAGGAGGGGCAATCGTAGTTCAAGATATGGATAAATATAAAAACGAATTACACAGACAATTGGCGGATACTAAAATCTATGAAAAACTGCAGATGGATCCGATGCCCAGATACAAAAAAATAAATCAACAACATCTTACAAGGAGTCAATAATCATTACAGTGACAAAAAAACTATGGAAGCATTGCAGGTAGAATATCCAATTATGCCTTTTCTCTATGCACTACCAAAAGTGCACAAGAATCTGCAATGCCCACCGGGCCGTTCCATAATTTCCACCCATGATTCACTATTTAGAATTATAGCTAAATATCTTGACTTTTGGTTACAACCTGTGGTGGTTAATCAAGACACGTTCTTAAAGGACACAACCGAGTTATTGATCAAACTGGAAAAAATTATGCCACTTAAGGAGAAATATCTGATGTGTTGTATAGATTTGGTTTCCCTTTATACTAATATAACGCATGATAAGGGGCTATTGGAAGTCAAGAACTTACTGACAGGTAACCAACTTTACAAAGGCCCTGAGATTCCATTCTTTCTGGAACTGTTGGAGCAAACATTGAAAAATATTTTTTTTCTTGTTCGATGGCGCATTCTACAGACAAACCCTTGGATGCGTCATGGGAAGCAATGTAACGCCTTCGTTTGCCAATTCATACATGTTTGAAGTGGAATGCCAGCTATTCCTGGATAATCCAAAATTGGCAGCAGGCATAGGATTGTTTTGTCGCTACATCGATGATATACTATTGATGTGGGCTGGAGAGGAGGAAGAATTCCATAAAATTATGGAGGAGATCAATTTGAAAGATCCAACCATAAAATTGACATATACCTGCAGCTTCACTGAAATGCATTACCTTGATGTTCAGATCCAACAGAAGGAAGGGTGTTTCTCCACATCTATCTATTACAAACCCACAGACAAAAATACATTTTTACATGCCTCCTCCTTTCATCCAACCGCCATGAAACGTAGTCTGCCCTTCTCACAATTTCTCTGAATTAGAAGAATTACCAGTAATGAGCAACTGGCATCATCCCAAATGGATGACCGTATGAAGAAATTTTTACCACGTGGCTATAAGAAAACGGATCTTGAAATTTCCAAAAAGAAAGCAATGTCAATATCCAGATCATGCCTGACTCCAAAAGATAAAAGCAAGAAGGAAGAAGTTATCCCCTTTGTTACAGAATACACCACTTCCAGTATTAAAATTTCCAAAACAGCTAAACGCTTGTGGCCTATCATACAAAATGACCCAAGCTTGAAGCCATTACAAAAAACAAGATTGTTAAATTGTCAAAAAAGAGGGAGGAATCTAAAAGATCTCCTCGTTAAAAATGATGTATCTACCACCAATCAAGTGACCAGAAGCCACTTCCTTACCAAAAAACCTGGCTCATACAGATGTACAGGATGTGCCACATGTAGCCACTTAGAAACAGGGCCTGACATCACCCATCCATATTCTGGCAAAAGGATAGCCATTAGACATGTATTGAGTTTCCATGACAAATTTCTGGTCTATGTGATAAAATGCCCATGTGGACTTGGGCATGTGGATTTGGGCGGTGTGTTGCTTTCGTGAAAGGGCAGGACAACACAGGTCGGCCATACTCTTTGGACAATTTGAGGATATACCGGAGTTTCCCACCTATTATCCAAGCCGGCCTTAATTTGGTTCCTGTTCCTGTCCAACCAAAAAACTGCACTTACAACTGCTGTATTTGGTATACTACCACCTGCTCAAAAAAACTGGATACAAGGATTACGCAGATCGTGAGGACATCGCCTTAACTGAGACCAGCAATTGTTCCTCCAGCGAAACCAAATCCTGCATTGTTTATGGACTCCCTTAAAAACACAGTCTGCAACTTGGACATTCATCAGGGACCTCATTTAGTCACCAATTGGGACTCCGTCATATAAGTATAAAACCTCCTTTGTCCTTTTTCATGTGTGATTATTAGTATTTTCATTTAATTATATTTTAAAGTGACAGTCCCTTGCTGCTATATACTGTGTTCTTATTATTTTTTAATATAAAATTAAAAACACCATTTTATTGTTGTACTACCCAATTGATTCTCGCAATTGGCTTAACCTTTAGCACTCCACCATACCTCTTTGTTCCTTTTCTAGACTTCCAGGGGACTTGACACCCCCTAGTGTGAGACGCTTGACTCTACATCCCCTTGAGGCGCCTGTTTGTTTCTAGCATTAGTGCTGGGAAACATTGTTTTTTTGTTAAAATAGCTATGTGCAGCGTTCAGCAGGTATACACCAAGCCTCACTAGTCACAAAGCAGAAATACACCGGTTTATAATTGGCTGCTGATATTCCTATCCCCTCAGCTAGTCCAGCCCCTTTATTTTAATTTCAAAGGCCAATCTGACGACGGTCACATGGGGTTCTTGTAAAAAAAGAAACAGATTTCCTGTTCCGGCGCAGCTCATGTAAGGTGGCTCACCTCGCTGCTCCGGTGCTGTCCCCGCAAAATACCAAGCAAGAGCCCTTGAGGCTCAACCCGAGACCCGACCAACCACCCGCCTCCTGCAGTGAAGCCACGGGGATCCCTATGGACAGATAACTGTCAGGGAAAATGCCGGGGAAACACTCCAAGCAGAAGTCAGAAGGGGACCGGGCGGCGCCCGGCAAGATGGCCTCTGCTCCTCTCCCAGATGCAGCGCACAGCACCATTTCCCTTCCCCAGCTACTGACACCTCTCAACCCCCAGACCCAAACCCCGCTGCAGCCCCTGTCGGTGTCCGGCTCCCAGCTCACATATACAGACATTGTCCAGGCAGTAAAGGAGACTGTCCAGCCTCTTCTGCAAGAACAGGCAGCAGCTAACGCCGCGGCCTTGCAGCAGGCAGTAGCAGACATTAAGGGCCAATGCAGACAGCTATCTAAGAGACTCCAAGCAGTGGAACACACTGCAGGAGAAAAATTTAAAGCCATCTCTGACATGCAGGATCTGACTGCACGGCTCCAGAAGTCTGACACACAGGTCTGGGCTAAACTTGATGATCTGGAAAACAGACCCCGTCGGAATAATTTAAGAATCATAGGTTTGCCTGAAACCATGAAAGGCCAAGCATTATACCACTTTCTAAAGCAAACCCTGCCAGAGCTCATCGGCGTCCAGGGACTTGGTCATTGAGAGGGCACATAGAACAGGCCAAATGCAGGACACTGCTACATCCAGGCCCCGGGCGGTGCTATGCCGATTTCTGAACTATGTACATAAGGAAACAATCTGGGCTGCTTCTAGGCGCAAGAGACACATTATGTGGGAAGGTACAAAAATCCTGATTTTCCAAGACTATTCCCCTGAGCTCACCAGAATGAGGAAGCTTTTCCCCCATTTGCTCAAGACTCGCCAAAGATGGAACAAAATTTGCTCTGCTATATCCTGCACGTCTGCGCATATTCAACGGATCGTCATTCACAAACTTTAACACCGCTGCAGATGCATACCTGGAAGAGAGTAACGGCGAAGAAGCGGAATAAGGCGCAATGGCAAGCTTTAACTACTAAACCCTGTCCACTGGATTGGCCCCCTCCCACTCCTCTTTCTTCTGTACTTTACCGCCGACTTTTCCTTACTTGAGACTCCACTCTCTCCGCTCAAATTTAGGGAACTCAGCCAGGACTTAGCGGAAGTCACATGTGACTACCCAAACCTCAAAGTTATTACATGGAGGGGTATATTTTGGATGAACACCTCACCCCCCTATGCCCATTCAAGGACTACCAGCTTTGCCACACTCCTGCCTATCTGGACTCACCACTTTACTGTGGCCCACGCAGGTTGTATGCAAATCTACTGCACACATATTTGTTGCTATGTTGCTGAATTTATATGTTGGCCCTATGTGGCTCAGTTTTATATATCTTACCAAGGTCTTATAGGTCTCGTTAACTAAGATTTAATCACCCCACGGGGTAAAAGTAAAATTGCGGCGGATCGGCTAGGAGCCCCGCCTTTACTAGGAATTAATAACTCTATGATTAGGAATTGTGAAGTAAATTCAAATGTTTATCATGGAGTGAAAAGCAGTAATTTTCCCTCCTCCTTTCCTCCCCCCCTCCACCCCCCTAGTTACCTGCCTTTTTGAGTATTCTAGAGTGACAAATGCTAACAGGTTGACTTTTATTGATAGAATATGTCTATGATTAAGCTAGCTTCTTGGAATGTAGGAGGTATCCATTCTCCCATCAAGAGGAAGAAACTGCTCCTATATCTCAAAAAGCTCTCTATTGATATTATTCTTCTACAGAAAACACACCTATTACAGCCAAAGATAAACAAATTGAAAACTATGGGTTGGAAGGTTTGGGCGGTAGCTCCATACACCTCCAAAGCCAGAGGAGTGGTCCTCATGGCGCAGTCACGCCTCCCAATAAAAATCTCCCATATGGAGACAGACCCTGAAGGCAGATTTTTACTGGTTGATCTCAATCTTTTTGCGCAAAGATATATATTTTGCAATATATACGCACCTAACACCCACATCGCCCCCTTCTTTAAAATGATACAGGCTAAATTGTCTCCATACATGACAGAACGCTTGATTCTAGGTGGGGACTTTAACATAATTTCCTCACAAACTATGGATTCTAGTACCCCCACGACTAGAAAACCCCCTCCAAGATATGGTATCCCCTACCTTTCGCAGCAATTAACGTTAACGGACACATTGAGAGCATTACACCCTGTTGACATTGACTTTACGTGTCTTTCAGCCGCACACGGCTCCCTGTCCAGAATAGACTACCTGCTGGTACCTGATACGGTCTTTATGAATATAACTGAAGCTTCTATAGCGCCCATGTTCATCTCAGACCACTCCCTTAGAGGGGACCCTCTGAGACCAAGAACAGCCAGTTCTGCAGTACGTTGAACAACTGCAGGCCTGGCTGAAGCGGGTGATGGGATTAGCCCAAGAACACTTACTCCAGGACATGCAGAAAGAATGGTATGACCAGCATGCTCGCCTCCAGGAAATGGTCCTGGGGCAGAAGGTGATGGTCCTGATACCAGTGAGTCGTAAGCTCCAGGCCACATGGGGGAGGATCCCTACACTGTCATTAAAAGGAAAGGCCCCGTCTTCTACGTGGTGGCCCTAGACAAAGAGGGCCGACAATGCTGAGTCTTCCACATAAACCAGCTTAAGGGGTATGTGTAGAGGCACATAGGGGCGATGGTGGTGTGCTGCCCGCCCATGGGCTAGATCCTATCCTGACCTGTTAGAGGTGGCTCAACAGAGCCAGAGCATAGAGGCAATACAGATGGGTACCCAGCTGGAAACCCAGCAGCAGCAGGAACTGGTAGAAGTGCTCCGGGAGCATAAAGCCCAATTAACCTGCCTTCCTGGCTGCACCCTGCGCGCCACACACAACGTGGGGACCAGGGAGGCCAAATCCTACCGCGTACTGAATGACCTCGGGAGTGTTGAAACATGTCAGGGCCAAAATAGAGGAGATGCTGCAACTCGGGGTGATAGTCCCCTCCCGTTGCCCCTGGGCAGCCGGGGTGGTACTGGTTCCCAAGGAGGATGGTACCGTCTGCGTAGACTACCGGAAGCTAAATGAGGTGACAGTGACTGATGTGTATCCCATGCCACAAATTGATTAGCTGTTGGACAGGTTAGGTGGAGCCCGCTATGTGTTCACCCTGGATTTGAGCAAAAGGTCACCATCCAGCGGAGCACAGGGGCACTCTGCATTAAACACCCCCTGTGGTCTCTTCGAATTCACGAAGCTGCCATTTGGGATGAAGAATGCCCCGGCCACATTCCAGCGCACGGTGGATTGCATTCTGGAAGGTTGCCAGGAGTTTAGCCACGCCTATCTGGACGACATATCAGTGACAGCTGGGAGAAGCATCTGGCTCATGTCAGGGAGGTGCGGAAGAGGATCCAGCGAGCCAGGTTCACATTACCATAGCCCAGCCCCTGACCGACTTCACAAAGAAGCAGCATGCCAAACAGATGGATAGTGTGGACAATTGACTGCGAGCAAGCTTTTTCCCAGCTCAAAACTGCCCTATCTAACTTCCCCATGCTAGCCACCACTGACTTTGACAAACGGTTCTTGGTTCAGACAGATGCCTTGGACCTTGGGCTGGGGGCCATCTTAAGCCAAGTGGGGAGGATGGCCGAGACCACCCCGTAGTTTACTTGTCCCAGAAACTGGTGGAGCAAGAGAAGGCCTATGCAACCATTGAGAAAGAATGTTTAATCATTGTGTGGGCCCTGAAGAAGCTCCAACCATAACTTTATGGGAAGGAGTTCACAGTCATGACAGATCACAACCCCCTGAGCTGGCTTCAGAAAATGTCTGGGGAAAACAGGAGGCTGTTACGATGAAGCCTTGTCCTCTCTCACAAAAAGGGGAAGAACCACACCAATGCCGACCGGGTTGTCCCGACAGTAGGAGCCAGATCCAGCTCCCAGGAAACCACTGGGCCTGATCCTCCCGACTGGCCCTGACCCAGCCTTTCCAAACGGATTTAGGAAGGGGATGTGTGTGATGGTCCTCAGGTTTCCTGCTGAATGCAGGACTATAATATCTCTCTAAGGGTGTATGGGACAAGCAGGAAATGCGGAAAGGCTGAAACCTCTATCTCAACACCCCCCTCACAGGAAACATCAGTCAGCTGAATGGTGTGTGACCTCACAACTGACAACAAGGGTCTGATTTGATTACCTCCATCTGGTTCACCCCCTTATCAGTACAATACCCGGCATTTTTCTGCCTGGGCTTCTTACATACTCCCAAGCACCAGCCCAGCAGGGAGCCAAAGAACTCCAGGGACCTTGTATACAGTATTTGTAGGATTCAAGATGCAGCCAATCCCTGCACAGAACTCAGGGTCATTTATATCCTGGATTTCAAGAGACAGCCAATTCCTGCACAGAACTGAGGGATAGAATGGGCTGAAAACAGCAGGTCTGGGTAGAACATCTTGGGTGACATTTAATAGAATGAGAGTTTTTCGCACTTTCAAAATTGCCCATTATCGCACTTTTTTAAAATCGCATTTTTGCAGCGGATTCGCATATTTAATGAGGTGTGTGTTTCGGAAAGAAAAGTGCAATTTAGTGCGATAATGTGCAAATTTTCGGCATGAAAATGTGCAAATTTTTGGCATGAAAATGTGCGAATTTGAGGTAATGTGCGATTTTGTGTTTGTAAAAAAAAAAAAAAATGGCCGCGAGGTCCCCCCCTTGAGCATAACCAGCCCTGGGCTCATTGAGCTGGACCTGGTTCCAAAAATACGGGGGACCCCTACGCTTTTTGTCCCCCGTATTTCTGGAACCAGGTCCGGCTCAATGAGCCCGGGGCTGGTTATGCTCAGGAGGGGGGACCCCACGCCATTTTTTTCCCAAAAAAACACTTTAACACATTTTTTACCACAGGACCATGCACAGATCTCAATGATATGTGCAGGGTTCTGGCCAATTCACATATCAGAACCTGGTCTGATTTTTTTGGCGAATTTAAGACACATTTCCCAAATTCGCATCTTATTAAATATGCGAATTGTATACTTTTCAATGTGAAAACATCTGGATGCGAGTTCCGGCGCGAGTAAAAATCGCACTTTCTAAAAGTGCGATTTCGTGGCAAAATCTGCGATTTTTGCCATTTTATTTGCATCTCATTAAATAAGCAAAAACGGGATTTTGGACGTTTTTTGCGAAGATATAGCAAAATTTTTATTTTCGCATCTCATTAAATGTCACCCCTTGTATCTAATCAGAGTCACTGTCCTTGAGAGGCAGGGGCAGACAGGAGGAGACTGAGGCCCCTCCAGACCCTGACAGAACATCAGCATCACCTTCAGGGCCAGCACCTGGTATTCGCATCCAGCTCTCCAGGGCCCTTGCGACACAAGTAGGCCGAGCGGCCAGCATTTATCACCTTCAGGACCAGCGGTGGGCATTTGCCACCGGCTCACCGGGGCCCTTCCAGCATTCCACAGGAGCCTCCCACCGTGCCGTGTCCTAGCTCAATGATTGCCCGAGGTGACTATTGACTGCTTAAGGGGAGAAAGTGTTCCTTTGTGTGGTTCTTATAGTAGTTAGTGAGTGGTGTGTTATATAGTAGTGCTACCTGTATCGTGTATTGTTAGTGTGTGATGTGTTATATAGTAGTGCTACCTGTATCGTGTATTGTTAGTGTGTGATGTGTTATACAGTAGTGCTACCTGTATTGTGTATTGTTAGTAGTGTGGTTATGGTTTTCATATGTATTGATAATTATGAAATAAAGGTGCGTTTTGTACCTTGCTATTGTGTCATTACTGTGTGATTCCCAAACCATACCGGGCACTGAGGTACCCGCATGGAGCTGTAAAGGACAGCCGTTCTGAAGGCTGCTCCCCTAAATAAGTGCACATAAACTGAGTGACATACGGTCTCCCAATGCTCTGTTGCCAGGAGTGTCATGTGTGGTCTCCCAGTGCTGTGGCGGCCAGGAGTATCATGTGTGGTCTCCCAGTGCTGTGGAGGCCAGGAGTGTCATGTGTGGTCTCCCAATGCTCTGGTGACCAGGAGTGTCATGTGCAGTCTGCCAATGCTCTGGTGGCCAGGAGTGTCATGTGTGGTCTCCCAGTCCTGTGGCGGCCAGGAGTATCATGTGTGGTCTCCCAGTGCTGTGGCGGCCAGGAGTATCATGTGTGGTCTCCCAGTCCTGTGGCGGCCAGGAGTATCATGTGTGGTCTCCCAGTGCTGTGGCGGCCAGGAGTATCATGTGTGGTCTCCCAATGCTCTGGCGGCCAGGAGTATCATGTGTGGTCTCCCAATGCTCTGGTGACCAGGAGTGTCATGTGCAGTCTGTCAATGCTCCGGTGGCCAGGAGTATCATGTGTGGTCTCCCAGTGCTCTGGCAGCAAGGAGTGTCATGTGTGGTCTCCCAGTGCTGTGGCGGCCAGGAGTATCATGTGTGGTCTCCCAGTGCTGTGGCGGCCAGGAGTATCATGTGTGGTCTCCCAATGCGCTGGTGGCCAGGAGTGTCATGTGTGGTCTCCCAGTGCTCTGGCAGCCAGGAGTGTCAGGTGTGGTCTCCCAGTGCTGTGGTGGCCAGGAGTATCATGTGTGGTCTCCCAGTGCTGTGGCGGCCAGGAGTATCATGTGTGGTCTCCCAATGCGCTGGTGGCCAGGAGTATCATGTGTGGTCTCCCAGTGCTCTGGCAGCCAGGAGTGTCATGTGTGGTCTCCCAGTGCTGTGGCAGCCAGGAGTATCATGTGTGGTCTCCCAGTGCTGTGGAGGCCAGGAGTATCATAGACAGAAAATATAGTTGCACCCACTGGCGAAAGTGGTTAACTTACACAAGAGGATTTGATTGTATTTTATCCTGTTGTACAGTGATTTTATCTAAAATGGCTCAAACAAAAAGAGAGAGAAAAGACCATGGTACAATATCGTCAAGTACTGAGATTTGATTTATTTCAGTCAGTCCACTCACACTGATCCACATTAAATGCGCATATCACAGGGTCTTTTGAGGGAATGTTCCTCCTGAATTGTCTTGTTCCTATAAGACTGGTAGGAAAACTTAAATAGTGCAATATTGTCAGGTAAAAAACTTAAGGTGCACTCACATAGTAAAAGATTTAAAATAGTGTCATGTGTGGTCTCCCAATGCTCTGGTGGCCAGGAGTGTCATGTGTGGTCTCCCAATGCTCTGGCAGCTAGGAGTATCATGTCCAGTCCGCCAATGCTCTGGTGGCCAGGAGTGTCATGTGTGGTCTCCCAGTGCTGTGGCGGCCAGGAGTGTCATGTGTGGTCTCCCAGTGCTCTGGCAGCTAGGAGTATCATGTGTGGTCTCCCAATGCTCTGGTGGCCAGGAGTGTCATGTGTGGTCTCCCAATGCTCAGGCAGGAAGTAGTGTCATGTGCTGTCTCCCAATGGGCTGGACACTGGAGCTGGAAAAAAGTTGCATGAGGTTGCCATCACGGATGGCCTCCCAACCGATGTAGTCCTGGGGAATGATCTGGGTGGAGGAATCATTACCACTTTTGCTAACATCATCACTAGGAGTCAAGCTGCCAGACTACAGTCCTCACCATAGACACCAGCACATCCTAGCCCAGCCCAGAGGAGAATACCACAGCGGGCAGACAACTGCCAGCACAGCCAACCACACCATCAAACAGCCCAGAAGCACATACCACAGTGGCTAGATCAGCGCATTTTCCCCAACATGCCATTTGCCTCTGGGGATAGACCAGACAGGGTAGGTTCCACGAGACATAGGTTCTTTGAGTAGGACAGGAGGGCAGGTCTGACAGTGCAGATGAGTGTCTGGGAGAAGTGACTGAATTGCAGTGCCTGGGGGATAGTGTGGGAGGAGACAGGGGTAGGCCCAGGCCATTGAATGTAGAAGCAACCAGAGGCTGTCCCTGGCCAAAACCCCCAGACAGATACTGACCTTAGCTTGTAAGGCCCTACTGATCAATTGTCTAGGGACTCAGTAGTGACGTCCTTTACAGGTGTGACTAGGAAAGGGACAAAGAGTAAAGTAGCGTTAATGACAAAGAATTAATAGATTTTTAATTAATAAACCAAGCTGCTAACTAATAGGGAATACCACTCCCTGTGGACAAAAAAATGGACAAGCAAGAAAGCGCTCGGGTTTTTCGGGCAAAGAAAATAGCCAGTTCAACTTTTTATAGAATCATGCAATAATTATACACATAAAAAAGACATAATAAAAAAAATACATCAATATACATATAATAATTCTAATAAGGTACCGGCCAATACTACCCAAAAAATTAGTGACTAGGAAAGGTCTTCCCAAGACAGTGGACTGTACACCTGCTTGTGAGTTGGCATTCCAGTCGCTGAAGGAGGCTCTGGTACCAGCTCCAGTGCTGATGACACATATTTATTACCAGGACATTGTGGTACGGACTATAAGGTCATTGCACGGACTGGGAGCAGTACTGAGCGAGGAGGAGCCATGTGGGCAGGAGCACCCTGTGGCTTGTGTGAGCAGAATACTGCTATGGTGGGAGGTGGGGTATGCCACAATTTGGACACAATGGGTGGCAATTGTGTGTGCAGCTTAGGCACTGTGGGGTCAACTGGCCCCTCACAGTGGTGAAGGACCCCCCCAATTACATGTAGTCTGTAGACTGGCCATCTGGCACTTCTGGCAAATGCCAGAAGGCCCGATGGCTTTGTGGGCCAGAAACCCCCCCCTGATAGGTCTTTACTGTCACAGCGATAGTGACAGTGACTGCTGTAGCCAGGGGGCAGGGAGTGCCGGAAGCCGTGCCTCCGCTCTGTCTTAAAAGTGCCATCTCATGCTGCTGGACTAGGGGGGGCATCCAACGCAGTGGCACTCTTTTGCCGCGCTGGCATTGGGAGAGCCACCAGTCAACCTGCTCCCCGCCACCAGTCAACCTGCTCCCCGACAGAACCCCCCTGTATCGCACCAACAGCCACTGTCTAGCCACCACAAATCATCCATCAGCAGGCCATATGAAGAACCCTGCGATCGGCCGAAGCACTGAATAGCCAGCGGCACATTCCAGCGCTGACAGGCCATGCGTACTGTAGTACAGTGGTACTGCACACACACAATCTCATTATACATCCTGCTGCCTTCCTGACGGCCCCTGAGGAAAGGTGAGCCGGCTGCTGCTGCTACAGGCTGTGGTGTGTTTGTGGCTGTAAACCGGAGCCTGCCACCTGCTGAGCCACCATTGTAAGTCTATGAAGCCAACTGTGGGGATGACTGTGTGTACAGTATATATTTATCTGTGCTTTCAGTGTGTATATGTGCTGTCATTGTGTCATTGTGTATGTGTGCTGTCTGTATGCTGTCGGTGGTCACAGTTATCAGCAGCAAGGGCGTAACTACCATAGGTGCAGGGGGTGCAGCTGCTATTGGGCCCAGAGCTGAGAAGGGCCCACTTTGCCTGTCAAAGTATCATGTGCTATGTACATTTTTCAACATTAGTTGATGAATAGGGGCCCTTACAAACTTTTGTTATGGGGCCCACGTGTATCTAGTTACGCCACTGAAGCAGGGTGGATATTTATTTTGCATTTGTATGAGTCACCTCTCAAATGGGGTGGCAGTGTGTGTGTGTGTGTGTGTGAGGGGGGGGGGGGGTCGGGTCAGGGCACCAAATCACTTGTTCATCCCAGGCGCCAGGAATCCTAGTTTCGGCCCTGGTAGGGTGGGGGGTGTGAGTTTAGCAGACTGATAGTAAGACTGTAATTATGATATTTTATTATTTGTAGTGATGAATGTACACTTTAGTCAGTCTGTACCCTCTCGTACTCTATAGATATGTCTGTTCCCCATATATGTGTGTGTATTTCCAGATCATATAGTATTAGGCTGTAGAATTCCACCAAAAGACAATCTCCACAGGGGGTGATCAAGACATAATGCAATCAGACTGTGATTGTGTCTCTATCTTCATTTCCTTTGTGTAACGCTGGTCAAGACCAGACTTAGTGGAACCAGGCACCGCAGGGGGTGATCCAACTCCCCTGCTATTTACAGGAAGGTTATGTCCACAGGGGGTAATCAGGACATAAACCAAATTACCTTGTGGTTGTTCCTCCATATTGACACTCCTTTGCATATCTCTGGACTATAGTAGACTCTTTGGAGCCTGACCCAGCAGGGGGGGCAGCAGCCGTAGCTGGGAGGGGGATATACCTGACTCTTGAATCCACCAATCGAGACCCACTGCAAGCCCACTTTTGGTTTGTGCACCGTGGGAATTTAGAAGGTTTTAAAATGACTTGTACACATGCCGGCTCCTTATGTTAGTCGCAATCCTGGCTCAGGGGTCATACCCTCCACTGGATCTTGTGGAACACATCGTTTGCCCGGGAAGGGGGCATCCTACTAAGCTCTGGTGTGGAGCGTCCGTGCTGTGTGGATTTACACAGGTTTCGGCTATCACTGCTGTGTGGAATAAGTGATAGTTTTGTGATTTGGAACTGCTGCTACAAGGACTGCCATTTTGGACTGCTACCCGATAACGTTTATATGCTACATTTGCCTCGTGTTCCTGTCTTTATCTACTTGTGTGTGCTGTGATAAAAATAAACCGATATTTTGGTTTCATCTGCTCGGTGTCTGAGTGATTGAATAACCCGTATCCTCACAGGGGGTAATGTGCAACTTCTAGGGAGATGTACTGTAGTGTAATGTGTAGTGTAGTCTAGTGTGTAGGGGGATGTAGTGTAGCACGTAGTGTAATTTAGCATGTAGTGTATAGTGCATATATTTGGAAACCCCCCCAGAGATATCCTGCTTTTGCCCCTGCGGTGTGCAGCATTTTACGTAATGAGCATTACGGTGAGCGGCATAATGTGTAATGGGCATAACGTTGAGCGGCATAATGTGTAATGGGCATAACGGTGTGTTCCACAATGTGTAATGTCCATAATGGTGTGTTCTATAATGTGTAATGGACAGTGTAATGAAACCTTTTTTTGTGATGCCACGCCTCCTTTCTGTGAGGCCATGCCCCCTTTTTGCCACGCAAGGGTCCTGCCTGCTGCGGGTGGCCTGTGTGCTCAAAATGCTTCTGGCCCAAGTCCGGCCCTGTGTAGTGCTGTACGCATAGTTGTAGGATTACATGTTATATGTAGCGCTCTAAGCACAGTTGTAGGATTACATGTTATATGTAGTGCTGTATGTACAGATGTAGGATTGTATGTTATATGTAGTGCTGTAGGCACAGATGTAGGATTACATGTTATATGTAGTGCTGTATGCACAGTTGTAGGATTACATGTTATATGTAGTGCTGTAGGCACAGTTGTAGGATTACATGTTATATGTAGTGCTGTATGCACAGCTGTAGGATGACACGTTATATGTAGTGCTGTAAGCACAGTTGTAGGATTACATGTTATATGTAGCGCTGTATGCACAGTTGTAGGATTACACGTTATAAGTAGCGCTCTATGCACAGTTGTAGGATTACACGTTATATGTAGTGCTGTATGCACAGTTGTAGGATTACACATTATATGTAGTGCTGTACGCGCATCTGTAGGATTACACGTTATATGTAGCGCTGTATGCACAAATGTAGGATTACACGCTATATGTAGTGCTGTGTGCACAGATGTAGGATTACACGTTATATGTAGTGCTGTATGCACAGATGTAGGATTACACGTTATATGTAGCACTGTATGTACAGATGTGGTGCTGTATGCCCAGATGTAGGATTACACATTATATGTAGGGTTATATGCACAAATATAGGATTACACGTTATTTGTAGTGCTGTATGCACAGATGTATGCTTACATGTTATATGTAGTGCTGTATGCACAGCTGCAGGATTGTATGTTATATGTAGTGCTGTATGCACAGATGTAGGATTACATGTTATATGTAGTGCTGTATGCACAGCTGTATGGTTATATGTAGTGCTGTATGCACAGCTGTAGGATTACATGTTATATGTAGTGATGTATGCACAGATGTAGGATTACACATTATATGTAGTGCTGTATGCACAAATGTAGAATTAGACGTTATATGTAGTACTGTACGCACAGATGTAGGATTACATGTTATATGTAGTGCTGTATGCAGAGATGTAGGGTTATATGTAGTGCTGTATGCACAGCTGTAGTATTGCATGTTATATGTAGTGCTGTATGCACAGCTGTAGGATTGCATGTTATATGTAGTGCTGTATGCACAGATGTAGGGTTATATGTAGTGTTGTATGCACAGCTGTAGGATTACATGTTATATGTAGTGAAGTATGCACAGATGTAGGATTACACATTATATGTAGTGCTGTATGCACAGATGTAGAATTAGACGTTATATGTAGTACTGTATGCACAGATGTAGGATTACATGTTATATGTAGCGCTGTATGCACAGATGCAGGATTACACGTTATATGTAGCGCTGTGTGCACAGTTGTAGGATTACGCGTTATATGTAGTGCTGTGTGCACAGATGTAGGATTACATATTATATGTAGTGCTGTATGCACAGATGTAGGATTACATGTTATATGTAGTTCTGTGCGCACAGATGTAGGATTACATGTTATATGTAGTTCTGTGTGCACATATGTAGGATTACATGTTATATGTAGTTCTGTGTGCACAGATGTAAGATTACATGTTATATGTAGTGCTGTACGTACAGATGTAGGATTACATGTTATATGTAGTGTTGTACACACAGATGTAGAATTGCACGTTATATGTAGTTCTGTGTGCACAGATGTAGGATTACACTTTATATGTAGTGCTGTATGCACAGTTGTAGGATTACATGTTATAGTAGTAGTAGTAGTACGTTTATTTATAAGGCGCCACAAAGTGTCCGCAGCGCCGTACATAGCAAACCAAAAAAAAACAAATTACAAGGTAACGTACAGGGTGTGTAGAAAGATACAGTATAAATAGGGGTATAGCTGGTAGAACTAAAATCAGCATCAGTTCAGAAGTAGGTGTCAAAATAGTCAAGGAGACCGAAGATGAAGTAGAGGAAGGGAAGAACAGGACAGGAGCACAGGTGAGGTAATGAGGTAGGGTGAGTACGTGAGGAAGGAGGGCCCTGCTCATAAGAGTTAACATACTAAAAATAGGTGGGTGGACGAACGAAATACAATAGGATAAGTAGGAACGGAGGGGAACGGAGGCAGGATAGGAGGATCAAAAGAGGTTAGGAGGAGGGATAGGCTAGTCGAAAAAAGTGGGTTTTGAGGGAGCGCTTGAAGGAGGTAAGGGAATCAGATAGCCTGATGGGTGGCGGGAGGTTGTTCCAGTGCAGGGGGGCAGCGCGAGAGAAATCTTGGACACGGGAGTGGGAGGAGGTGATTAGGTGAGAGGTCTGTCGGCGGTCAGCGATGGAGCGAAGAGGACGGGAGGGAGTGTGGATAGAGATCAGTGAAGAGAGGTAGGGAGCTGTGGAGGAGGAGAGAGCCTTGTAGGTGGTGGTGAGGAGTTTAAAGAGAACTCGGAAAGGAATGGGGAGCCAGTGAAGAGATAAACAGAGGGGGGAGGCGGAGGTAGAGCGGCGGGAGAGGAAGATGAGCCTAGCAGCAGCGTTAAGAATGGATTGGAGAGGTGCGAGGCGGGTGAGAGGTAGCCCAGAGAGAAGGATGTTGCAGTAGTCAAGGCGGGAGATGACAAGAGAGTGAATGAGAATTTTGGTCGCGTCAGTGGAGAGGAATGGTCTGATGCGTGAGATGTTGCGTAGGTGAAAGCGGCAAGACTGTGAGAGAGCACGAATGTGGGGGGTGAAAGAGAGGGAGGAGTCAATGATGACACCGAGGCAGCGCGTTTGGTCGGTGGACGTGATCTCGGTTTCACCAATGCTGATGGAGATAGTGGGAGAAGAGGGGATGTTCGGGGGATGGAAGATTAGAAGTTCAGTTTTAGCCATGTTTAGTTTCAGGAAGCGTTGGGTCATCCAGGCTGAGATGGCCGTGAGGCATTCGGAGACCTTGGACAGAAGTGATGGGGATAAGTCGGGGGAGATGAGATAGATTAGGGTATCATCAGCATAAAGGTGGTAATGAAAACCATAGGAGCTGATGAGGGTGCCCAGAGAGGTGGTGTAGAGGGAGAAGAGGAGAGGGCCAAGGACTGACCCTTGGGGAACACCGACTGGCTGGGGGGTAGTAGGAGAGGAGGAGCTCGGAGTGGAGACGGAGAAGGAGCGATCGGAGAGGTATGAGGTGAACCAGGAGAAGACCGTGCCAGTGATGCCAAAGGAGCGGAGGGTGTTGAGCAGGAGAGGGTGGTCAACAGTGTCAAAGGCAGCCGACAGATCAAGCTGGATGAGGATAGAGAAGAGGCCTTTGGATTTAGCCGATAGTAGATCGTTAGTGACTTTGGTCAGGGCAGTTTCAGTGGAATGTAAAGGGCGGAACCCGGATTGGAGGGGGTCTAGAATGGAGTTAGCAGTAAGGTGGCTTAGGAGACGATTATAGGTCAGACGTTCTAGGAGTTTGGAGGCAAAAGGGAGGAGGGAGATGGGCCTGTAGTTGGATGGAGAGTTGGGGTCCAGATTTGTTTTTTTGAGAATTGGGGAGACAAGAGCGTGTTTGAAGGAGGAAGGGAAGATCCCAGAGGATAGGGAAAGATTAAAGAGGTGAGCCAGGTGAGAGCAGACTGATGGACTGAGACGACGGATAATATTGGAGGGGATAGGATCAAGCGGGCAGGTGGAGGGAGAAGCGGATTGAAGGATAGAGTGGACTTCAGCAGCAGTGGTGGGGTAAAATGAGGACAGGGGTTGGAAGGAGGGGAGTGGAGATGTAGGAGGGGAGGAGGGAGAGGGTGAGGTCATGGCAGCAGTGACGGCAGTCCTGAGAGAGGAGATTTTGGTTGAAAAGTAGGTAGCAAAATCAGCGGCTACGATGGAGGACGGAAGAGCTGGAGGAGGGGGGGAGAGCAAGGAGTTGAAGGTGGCGAAGAGCCTGCGGGGATTGGATGATTGGGAAAGGATGAGGGACTTAAAGTAGGATTCCTTGGCCAGAGCAAGGGCAGAGCTGAAGGAGGAAAGAATGAATTTGAAATGGAGATAATCCGCAAGGGAGCGTGATTTCTTCCAGAAGCGCTCAGCAGTGCGAGAGCACTTTTTAAGGAATCGGGTGATAGGTGAGTGCCACGGTTGGGGGTTGGAGCATCGAAGGGGGATAGAGGAGGGAGGGCAGGCAGAGTCCAATGCCGAAGATAGGGTGTCATTATAGAGGGAGGCAGCGAGGTTCGGGCAGGACATGAGGGCGATTGGGGCGAGAAGAGGACACAGCGTGTTTGAGAAGGCAGCAAGATCAAGTGTGTTGACGTTATGCCGTGAGACAATGCGCTTGGGAGGGGGGGTGGGAGAGGGGGAAGCAGTGAGGGAGAAGGAGATGAGGTGATGGTCAGAAAGAGGAAAAGCTGAGATAGTGTAGTCAGTAAGGGAACAAGAGCGAGAGAAGACGAGATCGAGGGAGTGTCCTTGGATGTGGGTGGGAGAGGTAGTCCACTGAGATAGGCCAAGAGAGGAGCAGAGAGAGAGGAGTTTGGAGGTGCCAGGATCAGCGGGGTTATCCAAGGGGATGTTAAAGTCACCAAGAATGACAGATGGCAGGTCAGAGAAGAGGAAGTGTGGAAGCCAGGCGGCGAAGTTGTCAAGAAATTGGGAGATAGGGCCAGGGGGGCGGTAGATTACAGCGACACGGAGGTGGTAGGGGTAGTATAGACGGATAGAGTGAGACTCAAAGGAGGAGAAAAGGAGAGAGGGTTCAGGGTGAATGACACTGTGGGTGCATGAGGCTGAGAGGAGAAAACCCACACCGCCACCTTGGCGACCGTCAGGCCTGGGAGTGTGAGAGAAAGAGAGGCCACCGTGGGAGAGAGCAGCTGGAGAGACAGAATCAGAGGTGGAGAGCCAGGTCTCGGTGATAGCAAGGAGGTGGAATGCTCTAGAGATGAATAGGTCATGGATGGCAGGGAGTTTGTTGCAGATGGATCTGGCGTTCCATAGTGCACAGGAAAGAGGGGGGGTGGGTTGTGTATTTATGTGGATAAGGTTTTTGGGATTGCAGAAGCGAGGGGGGGTCATTGGGAGGGTGGGGGTGCGGGGGCGAGTGGTCAGGATAGGTATGGGATGGGAGGGGGGAGGAGCAGTTGGAGAAAGTGAAGTTGAGAGATTAACAGCCATGAGGAACCGAGGGTGAGAGGGTAGGTTAGTGAAAGCAGACAGAGGGATTTGGGAGGACAGACAGCGTCTGTAGTAAATTTGGTAGAAAACAGAGTGAGAGAGAAGGTAACAGGCAAGGAACTACTGTCAGAGAGGAGACCAGTGGGTAAAATCAGGTTGATTGAGTAATCCAATTAAGTATGAAACAACAACAAGTGAGAGGATGAAGGGAACAGAGAAGGTCAGAAGTGAGGCAAATGTGAGCAGGCGTGAAGAGGGAAACAGGGTGCGATAAATGTGTGGCAAAGATAAGAGAAGATAATAGTGAATGAGTAAAAATGACATACAATGTTGGAAAAATATAGATACAATGAATTTAAATGTCAAAATTGAGCAACAGGTTACAATAGGATAGAAAGAAGATGAATATATTACAATAAAACAGAATATGAAAATTTAGACTGTGTTCAAACTCACCTTTTTCAGTATTCTAACTCACCTGCTTCAGTTTCCAACTCACTTAAGTAATCAAGCTATATGTAGTGTTGTATGCACAGATGTAGGATTACACGTTATATGTAGTGCTGTGTGCACAGATGTAGGATTACACGTTATATGTAGTGCTGTGTGCACAGATGTAGGATTACATGTTATATGTATTGCTGTACGCGCAGTTGTAGGATTACATGTTATATGTAGCGCTGTGTGCACAGATGTAGGATTACATGTTATATGTAGCGCTGTGTGTACAGTTGTAGGATTACATGTTATATGCAGCGCTGTATGCACAGATGTTGGATTGCACGTTATATGTAGTGCTGTATGCATAGTTGTAGGATTACATTCTATATGTAGTGCTGTATGTACAGATGCAGGATTACATGTTATATGTGGCGCTCTATGCACAGTTGTAGGATTACATGTTATGTGTAGCGCTGTATGTACAGATGTAGGATTACATGTTATGTGTAGTGCTGGGGAAGCGGTCATCTATTAGAATGAACTTAGGTCTACAGTCATTAGGTCGACCCCACTAGGTCGACTGGCAGGAAGGTCGACCTGACTTAAGGTCGACATGGGCCAAGGTCGACATGACTTAAGGTAGAATTTGCATAAAGGTCGACATGAGGAAGGTCGACTGGTCATAAGGTCGACATGGGTTTTTCACTGTTTTTTGAGCCGACATGTGCCGACAGGCGGTATTTCATGCCCTACCATCCACTAGGGCGTGGAGGGAGAATAAAATAGTGTGCCGAGCGCAGCGAGGCACCGTGCCCGAAGCATTGCGAGCGAAGCGAGCGATGCAAGGGTCCGATTCTCATTGCCAACTGTGTCCATGTCGACTGTGTCGACATTCGGATAAAAAACCAGTGAAAAACCCATGTAGACCTTATGACCAGTCGACCTTCCTCATGTCGACCTTTATGCAAATTCGACCTTAAGTCATGTCGACCTTGGCCCATGTCGACCTTAAGTCAGGTCGACCTTCCTGCCAGTCGACCTAGTGGGGTCGACCTAATGACTGTAGACCTAAGTTCATTCTGACAGATGTCCCGATTCCGTAGTGCTGTATGTACAGATGTAGGATTACATGTTATATGTATTGCTGTATGTACAGATGTAGGATTACATGTTATATGTAGTGGTGTATGCACAGACGTAGGATTACATGTTATATGTAGTGGTGTATGCACAGACGTAGGATTACACGTTATATGTAGTGCTATATGTACAGATGTAGGATTACACGTTATATGTAGTGCTGTGTGCACAGACGTAGGATTACACATTATATGTAGTGCTGTATGCACAGATGTAGGATTACATGTTATATATAGTGCTATATGTACAGATGTAGGATTACACGTTATATGTAGTGCTGTGTGCACAGACGTAGGATTACACATTATATGTAGTGCTGTATGCACAGATGTAGGATTACATGTTATATGTAGTGCTTTGTGCACAGCTGTAGGATTACAGGTTATATGTAGGGTTATAAGCACAGATGTAGGATTACACATTATATGTAGGGTTATATGCACAAATGTAGGATTACACGTTATTTGTAGTGCTGTATGCACAGATGTATGCTTACATGTTATATGTAGTGCTGTATGCACAGCTGTAGGATTGCATGTTATATGTAGTGCTGTAAGCACAGATGTAGGATTACCTGTTATATGTAGTGCTGTATGCACAGATTTATGATTGCATGTTACATGTATTGCTGTATGTACAGATGTAGGATTACATGTTATATGTAGTGCTGTATGCAAAGATGTAGGATTACACATTATATGTTGTGCTGTGTGCACAGATGTAGGATTACACGTTATAGGTAGTGCTGTATGCACAGATGTAGGATTACACGTTATATGTAGCGCTGTGTGCACAGATGTAGAATTACATGTTATATGTACTGTAGCACTGTATGTACAGATGTGGTGCTGTATGCCCGGATGTAGGATTACACATTATATGTAGGGTTACATGCACAAATGTAGGATTACACGTTATTTGTAGTGCTGTATGCACAGATGTATGCTTACATGTTATATGTAGTGCTGTATGCACAGCTGTAGGATTGCATGTTATATGTAGTGCTGTATGCACAGATGTAGGGTTATATGTAGTGTTGTATGCACAGATGTAGGATTACATGTTATATTTAGTGCTGTATGCACAGATGTAGGATTACACGTTATATGTAGTGCTGTGTGCACAGATGTAGGATTACACGTTATATGTAGTGCTGTGTGCACAGATGTAGGATTACATGTTATATGTAGTGCTGTATGCACAGATGTAGGATTACTTGTTATATGTAGCGCTGTATGTACAGATGTAGGATTACATGTTACATGTAGTGCTGTATGCACAGTTGTAGGATAACACATTATATGTAGTGCTGTACGCGCATCTGTAGGATTACATGTTATATGTAACGCTGTATGCATAGATGTAGGATTACATGTTATATGTAGCGCTGTATATACAGTTGTAGGAATACATGTTATATGTAGAGCTTTATGCACAGATGTTGGATTGCACGTTATATGTAGTGCTGGAGGCACAGATGTAGGATTACATGTTATATGTAGTGCTGTACGCGCATCTGTAGGATTAAATGTTATATGTAGTGCTGTGTGCACAGATGTAGGATTACCAGTTATATGTAGTGCTGTATGCACAGTTGTAGGATAACATGCTATCTGTAGCGGTGTATGTACAGATGTAGTGCTGTATGCACAGATGTAGGATTACACATTATATGTAGGGTTATATGCACAAATGTAGGATTACACATTATTTGTAGTGCTGTATGCACAGATGTATGCTTACAGGTTATATTTAGTGCTGTATACACAGCTGTAGGATTGCATGTTATATGTAGTGCTGTATGCACAGATGTAGGGTTATATGTAGTGCTGTCTGCACAGATGTAGGATTACATGTTATATGTAGTATAGCTGCACACTTATGCACAGCTGTAGGATTACACGTTATATGTAGCGCTGTATGCATAGATGCAGGATTACACGTTATATGTAGTGCTGTGTGCACAGTTGTAGGATTACGCGTTATATGTAGTGCTGTATGCACAGATGTAGGATTACATGTTATATATAGTGCTGTATGCACAGATGTAGGACTACATGTTATATGTAGTGCTGTATGTACAGATGTAGGATTACATGTTATATGTAGTTCTGTGTGCACAGATGTAGGATTACATGTTATATATAGTGCTGTATGCACAGATGTAGGACTACATGTTATATGTAGTGCTGTATGTACAGATGTAGGATTACATGTTATATGTAGTTCTGTGTGCACAGATGTAGGACTACATGTTACATGTAGTGCTGTATGCACAGATGTAGGATTACCTGTTATATGTAGTGCTGTATGCATAGATGTATGATTGCATGTTACATGTATTGCTGTATGTACAGATGTAGGATTACATGTTATATGTAGTGCTGTATGCACAGATGTATGATTGCATGTTACATGTATTGCTGTATGCACAGATGTAGGATTACATGTTATATGTAGTGCTGTATGCACAGATGTAGGATTACACGTTATATGTAGTGCTGTGTGTACAGATGTAGTATTACACGTTATATGTAGTGCTGTATGCACAGATGTAGGATTACACGTTATATGTAGCGCTGTGTGCACAGATGTAGAATTACACGTTATATGTACTGTAGCACTGTATGTACAGATGTGGTTCTGTATGCCCGGATGTAGGATTACACATTATATGTAGGGTTATATGCACAAATGTAGGATTACACGTTATTTGTAGTGCTGCATGCACTGATGTATGCTTACATGTTATATGTAGTGCTGTATGCACAGCTGTAGGATTGCATGTTATATGTAGTGCTGTATGCACAGATGTAGGGTTATATGTAGTGCTGTATGCACAGATGTAGGATTACATGTTATATGTAGTGCTGTATGCACAGATGTAGGATTACACATTATATGTAGTGCTGTCTGCACAGTTGTAGGATCACATGTTATATGTAGTGCTGTATGCACAGATGTAGGATTACATGTTATATGTAGTGCTGTATGCACAGATGTAGGATTACACGTTATATGTAGTGCTGTGTGCACAGATTTAGGATTACATGTTATATGTAGCGCTGTGTGCACAGATTTAGGATTACATGTTACATGTAGCGCTGTATGCACAGTTGTAGGATTACATGTTATATGTAGCGCTGTATGTACAGATGTAGGATTACATGTTATATGTAGTGCTGTATGCACAGATGTAGGATTACATGTTACATGTAGTGCTGTATGCACAGTTGTAGGATAACACATTATATGTAGTGCTTTACGTGCATCTGTAGGATTACATGTTATATGTAGCGCTGTATGCATAGATGTAGGATTACATGTTATATGTAGCGCTGTATATACAGTTGTAGGATTACATGTTATGTGTAGAGCTGTATGCACAGATGTTGGATTGCACGTTATATGTAGTGCTGGAGGCACAGATGTAGGATTACATGTTATATGTAGTGCTGTACGCGCATCTGTAGGATTAAATGTTATATGTAGTGCTGTGTGCACAGGTGTAGGATTACCTGTTATATGTAGTGCTGTATGCACGGGATGCAGTCAATTTGCCGGCGGTCGGGATCCCGGCGGTCGGAATCCCGACCGCCGAAATCCCTAAACTTTCTCCCTCTGTGGGTGTCCACGACACCCATAGAGGGAGAATAAAATAGCGTGCAGAGCATAGCGAGGCACCGGGCCCGCCGCGTGGCGAGCGCAGCGAGCCCGCAAGGGGGGGGGGGCGCTCCACGTACCCCCCATGTCGGGATTTCGGCGGTCGGGATTCCAGTGTCGGGATTCCGACCGCCGGGATTCCGACCGCCGGCATTACATATCGGATCCGTATGCACAGTTGTAGGATTACATGCTATATGTAGTGCTGTATGTACAGATGCAGGATTACATGTTATATGTAGTGCTGTATGTACCGATGTAGGATTACATGTTATATGTAGTTTTGGATCAAGCGCTAGGGAACAAGGGTGAGGACAGACTTGGGAGCACACAAACAATTTGTAAGGAGAGGTGCACACACAAACGATTAGTTCTGCATAGAGATTGCAGGAAAGGAGTGGGGAATTGAATGGATAGAACTGGAGAAAGATGAGGAGAGGAAAAAATAATAAAAATAGATAATAAATGAATAGAGATAAAAATAGGAAATAGAGATGAAAAATATAAAAAAACAAAATCAAAATAAAAATAAAAATAAAGAAACCAAAATCAAAATAGAAATAAAAATAAAACAATAATAAAAACGTAAATAAATAAATAAAAGACCAATATGTTTACACACTTTTGTGTTGATGTGGGAGCAACAGAGTCTCAGGAGAAGCTGTCCCTATCTTACCCTGATGTTCTTGCTGGAAGTTGACAGCGTTTATGTGAAGCTGCGGGACTTCGCGGCCGGGTGCTGTGACGTCACCCGCCGGCTCCGACTTCTTTGTCAGATGTGCGGCAAGGTTCTTCTGGGTGGCTGGGGAAGCTTAGTTCTCCTCTCTTGGGCCCTTATTCTGGTTGGTGCGGTCAGAGCCGCACACGGGGCTCCGACCGCACAAACCAAGGGCCGCCCACCAGACGGATCGCCACGGCCGTCCGTACACGGACGGCTGGCGATCCGCATTAAAATGGTGGAGGCTACGCCTCCACCATGGTGGGAGCTGCCCCCTGCATTCGATGGTCGTCGACCATCGAAGGCAGGCCCGCACGCCGCGGCAGCTCCCGCAAGCTAAGACCACACGGACAATCGTCCGTGTGGTAGCTTGTATGGGGGCTGAAAGCTGACATCCGGCGACGTCAGCTTTCCGCCCCCATGTCATGGTAATGAGGGCGTCATGCCCTCATTACCATGCATACGCCCCGCGTTTGCATGGGAACGCCCATGAAACGCGGGGCGTACACATAGGGAAATGAGGGCATGAAGCCTCTCACGCCCCTATACGCCCCCTTTGCGGCGGACGAAATACGTCTGCGGCGAAGGGGGCTGCACATGCGCAGATTGACCTCTGCGCATGTGCAGAGTCCAAACATCGGCGGTACGGCCGCACGCGGGCCGTACCGACCGAATCAGAATAAGGGCCTTGATGCTCCTTAACGTATCCAACGCGTTTCACACCGCATGGGTGCTTTTTCAAGGAATTTTTATTTTTATTTTTATTTTGGTTTTTTATATTTTTCATCTCTATTTCCTATTTTTATCTCTATTCATTTATTATCTATTTTTATTATTTTTTCCTCTCCTCATCTTTCTCCAGTTCTATCCATTCAATTCCCCACTCCTTTCCTGCAATCTCTATGCAGAACTAATCGTTTGTGTGTGCACCTCTCCTTACAAATTGTTTGTGTGCTCCCCAGCCACCCAGAAGAACCTTGCCGCACATCTGACAAAGAAGTCGGAGCCGGCGGGTGACGTCACAGCACCCGGCCGCGAAGTCCCGCAGCTTCACATAAACGCTGTCAACTTCCAGCAAGAACATCAGGGTAAGATAGGGACAGCTTCTCCTGAGACTCTGTTGCTCCCACATCAACACAAAAGTGTGTAAACATATTGGTCTTTTATTTATTTATTTACGTTTTTATTATTGTTTTATTTTTATTTCTATTTTGATTTTGGTTTCTTTATTTTTATTTAGATTTTGGTTTTTTATATTTTTCATCTCTATTTCCTATTTTTATCTCTATTCATTTATTATCTATTTTTATTATTTTTTCCTCTCCTCATCTTTCTCCAGTTCTATCCATTCAATTCCCCACTCCTTTCCTGCAATCTCTATGCAGAACTAATCGTTTGTGTGTGCACCTCTCCTTACAAATTGTTTGTGTGCTCCCAAGTCTGTCCTCACCCTTGTTCCCTAGCGCTTGATCCAAAATTGTGTTCGCACAATCTCCCATATATCTAACTCGTACTTCAAGCTGCTCCCCTTCAGCGCAAATCCTACCTGAAGGGTCATTCCTTCACCCCCTGTATGTTATATGTAGTGCTGTATGTAAAGATGTAGGATTACACGTTATATGTAGTGCTGTATGCACAGACGTAGGATTACACGTTATATGTAGTGCTGTGTGCACAGATGTAGGATAACACGTTATATGTAGTGCTGTATGCACAGATGTAGGATTACACATTATATGTAGGGTTATAAGCACAGATGTAGAATTACATGTTATATGTAGTGCTGTATGCACAGATGTAGGGTTATGTGTAGTGCTGTATGCACAGCTGTAGGATTGCATGTTATATGTAGTGCTCTATGCACAGATGTAGGATTACATGTTATCTGTAGTACTGTATGCACAGCTGTAGGATTACATGTTATATGTAGTGCTGTATGCACAGATGTAGGATTACACATGATATGTACTGCTGTATGCACATATGTAGGATTACATGTTAGATGTATTGCTGTATGTACAGATGTAGTATTACATGTTATAAGTAGTGCTATGTGCACAGATGTAGGATTACATGTTATATGTAGTGCTGTGTGCACAGATGTAGGATTACACGTTATATGTAGTGCTGTATGCACAGATGTAGTATTACACGTTATATGTAGCGCTGTGCACAGATGTAGGATTACACGTTATCTGTAGCGGTGTATGTACAGATGTAGTGCTGTATGCACAGATGTAGGATTATACATTATATGTAGGGTTATATGCACAAATGTAGGATTACACATTATTTGTAGTGCTGTATGCACAGATGTATGCTTATATGTTATATTTAGTGCTGTATGCACAGATGTAGGATTACATGTTATATGTAGTGCTGTATGCACAGATGTAGGATTACATGTTATATTTAGTGCTGTATGCACAGATGTAGGGTTATGTGTAGTGCTGTATGCACAGCTGTAGGATTACATGTTATATGTAGTGCTGTATGCACAGCTGTAGGATTGCATGTTATATGTAGTGCTGTACGCACAGATGTAGAATTACACGTTATATGTAGTGCTGTTTGCATAGATGTAGAATTACATGTTATATGTAGTGCTGTATGCACAGATGTAAGGTTATGTGTAGTGCTGTATGCACAGATGTAGGATTACATGTTATATGTAGTGCTGTGTGCACAGTTGTAGGATTACACGATATATGTAGTGATGTATGCACAGATGTAGGATTACGCATTATATGTAGTGCTGTATGTACAGATGTAGGATTACACGTTATTTGTAGTGCTGTATGCACAGATGTAGGATTAGATGTTATATGTAGTGCTGTATGTACAGATGTAGGATTACATGTTATATGTAGTGCTGTATGTACAGATGTAGGATTACACGTTATATGTAGTGTTGTACGCACAGATGTAGAATTGCACGTTATATGTAGTGCTGTATGCACAGATGTAGGATTACATGTTATATGTAGCATATTGAACAAAGAAGGAGAGAGACTGCTCAGGGGGGAACGCACTAAAGAAATAGAGTCGTAAAAAATAACTTTTAATACATCATAGTTAATAATCCCACAATTAACTTGAATGGGAGTACAGCGAAAAATGAAAGTTTAAAATATTAGACATACACACACATACACACAATGTGCACAAAAAGACAGGGAATCAGTGCTTTAAAAATGACACTTAAGTCCTGACCAAAAATTATGCTCATAGGGTAATAGCCAAGGATGTGGTCTTTTTGATCACGGAAAAAATATGTGTATAGCCCTGTTCAGTAACTATTTAATCTCCAATTGACCAATGTAAATTTCTGATTTTAATTCAACCTTTAGGTAATAGCACTGCCACCTTCTGGTAGATTGATGACAAGGTTTGAGTGGTTCAGGGACCTTTCTCACTAAGGACCTCTGATACACTATCCTATTGCACCATCTAGTGGTGATTTTAAGAATATTATTCAGCTTTCGTCTGATGCATAGGATTTTTCATAATCTTTTATTAGCAATCCAGAGAGGCATAATTATAGCATGATAATTTAGGTTTAAACATTTTGAGAAAAGAGGAGAAGGAACCATAAATATTGGGAACACAGATTATTGAGGGCTTTCCTAAGATCAAAATAAAAAGTGCTCAGATAGATGTAATAAGCTGAAAATCGGAGTTATGATTATCTCCTTGTATTTTTATTCAGCAAACTGAGCACATTTACAGGGCATCTGCTACCTACTTCGACCTAGGTGTGTAGAATTTGACACCCACGATGGTCTGATAGCGCCCTTAACACACCAACATCATTTCAATAAACATTTATCAAGCTAGTGAGCATATTTGGACAGTCAGTAACCGACACTAGTGTTTCGCTTTGCTTTGTCAAGGCCAACCTGAGTGTCCCAGCTGATCGCTATTTACGGATATTGCCCCACCAATGGCATGTCTGGATTGTTGTCATGTGTTTGTATAGGCCAATCGCCTATGCGCATTACTATGTAAACATCTCCCCTCCGTTCTGACGTCTAATTCAGCTCAGCTGTGAACGTCAGATCATGTGGGCATTGTTTGGGTCACGTGGTCGGCGTCCCGCCCCACGTGACCAGCGTATCGCGTCATATCGTCAGCGCGATCCTAAGGATCACATGGTCTCCCAGAATTATCTGGCTCCCATGTTGCGCGTCATTGCGCACATGATCATCCTCTGGCCAATCCTGGAGTCAGAAACGCTGAACCAGGAAGTCAATACGTACGGAGCCCCAACCCTGTAGCAAGCATGATACATAATGCAAAGTGTATTACTGGTATTTGTACATATTTGCATTAAAGTACATTATTGCATCTTAGCTCTATAGCAGCCTAGTGGTCCAGGGTATGACTAGATAGCTTTAATAAAGTTGTCCCTTAGCCGGCCTGGAGTCAGTATGTTAAACCAGGAAATCAATACATACGGAGCCCCAGCCCTGTAACAAGCATAATGCATAATGCAAGATATGTTTTCAATATTTACACATATTTATATTAAAGTACATTATTGCATATTAACTGTATGATAAACTGATACTTCAAGGTATGCCTGGATGATTTTAATACTGTTGTACTGTCAAAAAGCAGCGCTGTATTGGCTATAAAATCTATGAACTATTCATCATTCTAATTATAAGTCTGAGTAAACAGAGCAGATGAGTGGTAAAAATGAATAAAAAATTATACTGGTGATAGGGATCAGATCGAATGTTTCTGATCTGGTGATCATCACCTAATAATGGTGATGATAAGTGAATATTACATGATGAATTGTGATAATTATAAATTAAAATTATGATAAAATAAGTGTATAATTTGGAAGTGTTATACTGTGATGTGGCAAGTGCTGTCGGGTTATAGAAAATTTAGAATGATGGGGAAAAGGAAAGGGAATCTGAGTGACAAACTTCAAAACAAAACCATGTGAAAAATGTGCAATTAAATAAAACAGGTGCCAGGGGGGGGGGGGGGGGGGGAAAGGGGGGGTTGGGGTGTCTTGGTGTAAGGATATTTTGTTATGTTTTATGATCTAAGTGATCATAGGTGTATATAGTGACATTGCATTGGTTCATTATTTTGATTATCTTGAACCTATTTTGAACCTATTATTACAATTTCATGATCTGAATAGTCATTAATATGTATAGTGTAACTTCATTATCAGCATGAAGTACTAATATCATCCTGAGTAAGCCAGGTGTAGATGGACGATAATTAGTCATCCATATCATTCTCATGGTTCATAGAGTTGGAATTTCTAGGCATCAATACCTGGCATACCGTAGCATCGACCTGACTTGAATACAGTGAAGGGACCCTTGCAATGGATTGTCCTTATGGGAATAGATCTTGAGTGGCATATTATATAATTGTTTTGTCACTTTCTCTCTTTCTTCTCCTCTCCTGTAGGTATTCTGGCATCCAGAGGACTCCCCGAAAAGGTTGGTAAGTATATTGGTAAATTATAATCATCATTGCGGGGGAAAAGGGAGCTTGATTCGTGGGGAGATTGTGATACCATAACATTTTAACAATTGTAATCATAGTTGTATGTGGAGGAATAATTGTGCCACAGCATTTGACGAGTGTTATAGTGGTTAAATATTCCGTATTTCCTCGAAACTAATTAGATGTTATGGTCATACATATATTCTAGAATTCTGGGAAAAATTCTTCCACATTTAAAACATGACATGGACATGAAGAAGGGAGGAGAAGGTGGTGGAGGTGTATTGTCTCAGTACATATAGCTGAAAGTTTCGTACTAAAGAAAAAATGTATGGCTGAAGGTTTCATATTAAAGAAAAGATGTATAGCTGTTCGCCTCATTCAGTCCCTTCGGGAAAAGACTGTCCAAAAGAAAAATCATTTTGGTTTCAAATTGTAGGAGTTGTCTATCTAAGTCTCCGCCTCGTATACCCAGTTTGATATGTCTCATTCCAAAAGCTCTGAGACCGTTGGGATCTCCATTGTGCATTCGTAGGAAATGCCTGGCCACAGAGGTGATGTTCTTAAATTTTTGAGAATCCGTGCGGGCATTTCTTATGCTGCCTACATGCTCCAAGATGCGAGTCTTAAGGGGCCTTGATGTTTTGCCTATGTAAATCTTCCCACATGGGCACTCTAGATGATATACGGTGCCCACAGTGGTACATGTTATAAGGCTTTGGATCTTCCAGATTTTTGAGTTTTTATCCACAAAATCTTCTTTGGGAATCATATACTTACAAGCCTTACAATGGCCACAGCTCTTGGAGCCTTTTCTGTTAGATCTGGATTCACATATCTTAGACAAGTGGCTCTGGACCAGGTGATCCTTAATGTTACGTGATCTCCTCCAACATGTTTGTATCTTTGGTGGTAAAATGGTGTTGAGATCTTTATCCACTTTTAAGACATCCCAATGTTTTTGGAGAATCTGATTGATCTCTTTCCAGTGCACATTGAAAGTTCCTATGAATCGAATGGAGTCTGAATTATTCTTCTTTCTTGGTTTTAGAAGGGTTTCGCGGGAAAAGGTTTCCACTTGTTTGGTTGCCTTTTTAATTAATCGCTTACTATAACCTCTTCTTCTAAACCGGTCTTGTAGTTCTCTTTCTCGCATTTGGAATGTTTCTGGGTCAGAGACGTTTCGTTTGATCCTCATTAGTTCCCCTTTCGGGATAGCTCTAATGGTCGAGGGTAGGTGAGAACTTTCGGAGTGGAGGATGCTGTTGGTAGCGGTTTTCTTACGATAAAGATCAGTGGAGATGACACCTTCTTCATTGATCCGAATTTTTAGATCTAAGAAGCTGATCTCTCTTTGATTCATCTCTGATGTCAACTTAAGGTTTAGTTGATTGTTGTTAAGGATGGCTAGGAATTCCTTCAGGTGTCCCAAATCACCCTCCCATAGGAAGAGGACATCATCTATGTACCTGAAGTACATAAGGATGTTTTCAGTGTACTTTTCCATAGCCTCTTGAAAAACCACTTCCTTCTCCCACCACCCCAGGTAGAGGTTGGCATAGGTGGGGGCACATGCAGTCCCCATTGCCGTCCCTCTAACCTGGAGGTAGTGGGATTCTTGGCACACAAAGAAATTACGGGTAAGTATGAAGTTCAGCAACTCCAAGATGAATTCATTAAAATCAGAACGGGTTCCCATGTTGAGAAAATATCGAGCCGCCTGTACACCCAGCTCATGGTTGATGCTGGTGTACAGGCTCTCTACATCACAGGAGACCAGCCAGACTCCGGGGTTGACTGAGATGTTCTGCAGTCTGTTTAATACGTCTGTCGTATCTTTGACATAAGACGGTAATGCAAGTACGTGTTGTCTGAGATGTTGGTCAACGTAGATGCTAGCCTTTTCTGTCAGGCTCCCCATACCTGACAGAATCGGTCTTCCCGGGGGTTTCTTATCATTTTTATGTATTTTGGGGAGTAAATACAGGGTGGGGGTCTTAGGTTTTTCCATTTTGAGGAATTCGAAGTCGTTTTTTGAAATAATATTGTTAGAGTAGGCCGTTTGTACGATCTTGTTGTACTGAGAGGTAAAAAGGTTACTTGGATTAAAAATCAGTCGTTTATAACAGGTGGTATCATTCACATGGTTGTCTAGTTCTTCCAAGTACATAGGTCTGGGCCAAAGGACTATGTTGCCTCCTTTATCTGATGCTTTTACAATTACATCATCCCATTTGGCTATCTCAGACAGTGCCAACCTTTCCTGTTTGCTGATATTATCCCTTAATCCTTTCTTCCTCCTCATGAGGTCATCCAGGTCTTGGGATACCATTTCTTGATAGATCTGTACAGCTGGACATATTTGGCTATCAGGAAAAAAGGTGGATTTCTTTTTTATCCTGTTGTTATTTGGGATTGAGGTGAGAGGTATCTCTTGTTCAATTTCATTTTCGAGGTCTTCCAGAATTTGTACAGCTATGTGGTCTTCTGCATCAAGGGACACTGGGTCATTGGCTTGTGTTCCGCCATTGGCCCCTGAGGTGGATTTCTTGCAGAAGAATTTTCTTAATAGAATTTTTCGTGTGAATAGCTGAAGGTCCTTTTCGACTTCAAAACGGTTGAAGTCTGATGCAGGGGAAAAGGAGAGACCCTTACTCAGGATAGTTTCCTGGTCTTTGGTAAGTATTCTATCCGTGAGATTGATAATGCGTAAGGAATCTACCTCCTTCTCCCTTGTTGTTTCTATTGCTTTATCTAATTCTGGTACCTCCTCCTCTCCCTCGGCTCCCCTTTCCAGTCTAAGGCCTCTCTTTTTCGTCTTCGACCTCCTCTTCCCCCTCCTGATCTTTCTCCATGATCTTGTCTGGCCTGATTTTGACCTAAAAAAACCCTCCTGTGATCCCACTGGGAAGATTGATTGTCCGATATGTCCCCGTCTGATGTTTCAATCTCTGAGCTACTGAAATTCGGTGTGCTGGTGTTACCTCTGACTTGGCGTGGTTTGGTATTCCACCTAAACACTTGATTCAGGGAATAATCAGTCTTATCCCTTTGAAATTTCCTCCGTTTTCTTTCAATAATTTCTTGCTCGAAAGTCTCAATTTCTTTACGATATTTATCATATCTTTTCAGAAAGGCCTCATTACTCTCAAAGTTTTTGAGCTTTTCCCCTAATTGGGTAATCTCTTGATTTAGTTGTGACAATACTAAATCATCATGTTTCATGAGGATCTTTATCAATTCTTTTGAACAATTAGATAGCACCATCTCCCATTCTTTTTTCAAGTCTCCGTTAGCTAATTCAAAGGCAGGAAAAACTTTAGGTCTAAGACCCCTGGGTATAAGATGATTTTTAAGGTAACTATCGAAAGTACTCCTATTCCAGGAGGTCTTACTCTGCCTCATGAGAGCTGTTTTGAGAGCGAACAAGTCGTCGGACCATCCTCCTGAGGAGGTGTCCGTTATGTCTTCATTGTTCGAAAATAAAGAATCAATATCGTTCTTCAATTTATCTCTTCTTTCTGCCAAGTCTCTAGTAAGACTAAATTGAGACATAGTAAGGTTGTGATACCTGATTAATATTGGTACTGGATGTTATATGTAGTGCTGTATGCACAGATGTAGGATTACACGTTATATGTAGTGCTGTGTGCACAGATTTAGGATTACATGTTATATGTCGTGCTGTATGCACAGATGTAGAATTGCACGTTATATGTAGTGCTGTATGCACAGTTGTAGGATTACATGTTAGCTGTATACATGTTTAAGATGTATTCAAATATAAGTAATTCCGTTATGGAAATATTGAGTTTGAGTTGGCGAGAAGACATCCAAGATGAGATGGCAGTGTGTGCAGGAGCTAATCATGAGGGAGCCTGCACACGGGTAGGCGGGCCACGGCGGGGATCATAATACACAGCCAAGGCCGTGTTTATTTTACTTCGAAAAAAATAACAACTGCTTGACTCGGGGGTACATGTGATACGGCGTACAATGCCTGGACCATGCTGCTGGAGAGGCAGAGACTACGCAGCGCAGGGAGTGCTTTTGTGAGTCTCCTGCAAGCCGCGACTGCCTGTCAGACCCAGCGCTCCCCACAGACTCCGTTGGGGCTGGTGGGTGCTTAACATTTTCTGTGGGTGCTCAGGCCCCGGAGCACCCACGGAATCGGCACCTATGCTCCCATTTCTCCATAGAGGACCTTGAAGAGCGTGCACGTGCCCAGCTCAGACACTTAGTGGGAAATTTACTTAAGGAAATTTGTAAAAAATAGGTGTATTTGTATCCAGAAATACACTTATTTTTGACATTTACGATCCCAAAAATACGGCAATTCGTATTCGTACTGATAGCACATCAATACGACTACGAATTGCCGTGATGTGCTATCAATACGAATACGAATTGCCGTATTTTAGGGATATTGCGTGAACAAGGGTGTGTAGATCCGCACAGACTGGACAGATAATTTTATTTTGATATATAACCAACTTATAGAAACTACTTAAAAATTTTTTTTGTAGTTATGGGGTTGGCGGTGCGCCCTGCGTTTAGATTCAATGCTAATACACTGGGGTTTTGGTCAGGAAAGAGCTGACAAAGACAGAAAAAAACGCTTTTTGGGCGCACTCCTTTTTAAATTTGACTAGATTAAGTGATTATTTTAAAACATAGCTTTTATTAGAGACTTTTATTAAAATAGATGGCACATTAAGAAAAATTTATTATTTAGGATTTGTTTGGTATGTAGTGTGATCCTTAAACTATAATTGTTTAAGGGCTAAAAATTATTATATCACACGTTAGTTTATCATTTATGCACTGTATTCTCAAAGGTACGATTACCAGTGATCATAGGCAGAAAAATGATTCAGTTCCCCTTAGGAAATAACAATTTTGTGCTGGTATTGCACAGTAGGTATGCCACAATGGTTACCATACAAAAAGGCCTCGGACATAAATGGTCTCCAAAAAGAAACTCAATCTGGCAGTCATATATACAGCAGTTGGATTGAAGTAGCGATTCACCTCCCTTGTATTTATATTTATATTGCCACACCTGGTCTTCCCCAGGGGTCTCCCACCTAGGTACTGTCCTGGCCCTCCACTGCTTGGCTTCCAAGTTCGGAGAGGGTTTGGGCAATCCAGCGGGGTATGGTGGCAATATATCTGGGTTAATTCGGTGTACTTCAATCTATTGAGGCTGTTGGACTGCAGATAGAGATGGCGCAGCCGGCTCGACCAATGGGTTTGAGAGAGGCAGACTAAATAAGCAGAAATACTCGAAGTCACAAGTAAAATATATATATAAATGTCAGTGTTTCGGTATTAAGGCGAACTATGAATAGGAGAGCCAAGGTATATAACTATATATAAATTATGCGTTAAATACGGGGCGTGGCCAAGACCGGCATGGAGTGAGAAGCAACTCGCCTGAGCTCTCCCTCCACGATCCTGAGAACCCATCCTGAAGGGACCCTGCCCGGGGT
Source organism: Crinia signifera (assembly GCF_055691185.1). NCBI lineage: Eukaryota > Metazoa > Chordata > Amphibia > Anura > Myobatrachidae > Crinia > Crinia signifera. The sequence goes on along the minus strand of NC_139218.1, from coordinate 1,100,358 downwards.
ATAACAAGATACATTTGCAGCGGAGCATCCCCCCGAATTGCGGCACCCACTCCGGTGCTCCTGCGTGACCTGAAGCCCGAGTATCGCAAAATACTTTCCCTGAGCGCGTGAGCTGGGATCTCACGGCGCCGCCATCTTGCGACTGGCAGCGGGACCGTGCATGAGAGCCGCCCTGCTCGCCGGCGCACCAGAGACGCCCGCTGCAGCCGGAGACCAGGAGACCAGGTACTGCCGCTCCCGGATCAAGCCCTGACCCCGTCGCCGCCTATACACGGCGCAGTGAGCGGACGCTGTTTGCCGCGAGGCGGAGCAGCGGCCGCCATCTTGCCTCTGCCTGGCCTCCTGTGCCCGGTCTCCTGCACAAACACAGTGCCTCCCCACATAACACCCGCAGCAGGCGGGGAGAGGGCCAACACATCTGGCATAAAACAAATGAGCCCTCTGTGCTAGACTCCCCGCACACTAACCTCTGTGACTCTACGCACAGCACTCGGGGTGGCTGGGGGGAGGACTGTCCCCTCGCTGCCTACTGAATCCTACAGTGAGACAACAACAGCAGCACAGCATATAACATCCAGGGCAGTCAGAAAGAAAGCTGATCCCCCTGCGCCCGGAACTGCAGCATCAGAGGGAGTCCATACCCTGAGCACAAGCCCCACACAGAGGAAAATTTGGGAACGCCGCCCTGCAACCCCATACAACAGTGCCAGGTACAGTGTGAGACTTCCATAACTGTGATGACAAACAAACAGGTCATACTCCCCTGGCAGACCTAATGGCCCCAGAAATATTGTACTAAATCTGCGCACTAGATTGAGGTTACCACACTCCTCTCAGTGCCCTGTGGAAATCGCCCAGCTGTCCCCCTAAGCTCCTTGGGATCCCCTACTTGGACATTGTGCCTACTCCTTTCTACTTTTTTTTCTATTCTTAACACATAAACCCCTCAATTCCTGGAGGTTACCTTAACACTGGGACAGTAACTGTTTCAACAACTATCTAATTAATACCAGCTCGCCCTCTGGTGTTCCTTACTGGTACCGCAATGGTGAAAGGCAATCAAAACTCAGCAGCTGCCAGGCTGGAAAAATTCTCCAGGCAGCCACCTCAACCTAAACAATCTGAGGATACGCAACTTGCGTCCCCACCTACCTCCTCGGCCCCTGCTGATGAAACCCCCGACGACCCCTTTCAAAGGGTTCTTGATGCAGTTACGGCCACCGAAACAAGACTGGCAGATAAGATAGGCCAACTGCAATCCGACCTATCCATCATTCATCATGACCTCCAGCGGGTCCGGGAGAGGGTGGACGAGGTGGAGGCGCGCACATCCACGTTGGAGGACACAGTGGCCCCCCTAGACAGACGTACAGCTACCCTTGAGTCCCAAATGCAGGCAGTTCACAAGAAAATGACCGATATGGAGGGTCGCCTTAGGCGTAACAACATCCGATTTGTGGGCCTGCCTGAAAAGGAAGAGGGAAATTCACCAGAACAATTCCTGGAAAAATGGCTCACTGACTTTTTTGGGGCAAAGGAGTTCACTCATCAGTTCGCGGTTGAGCGGGCGCACAGAGTCCCAACCCGCCCGCTTCCACCTGGAGCTCCGCCACGCACGTTTCTGGCCAAAATTCTACACTATCGAGACCGGGACACTATCCTCCGCCTGGCCCGTACGGCGGGCCCCCTCAAGTGGAATGGGTCGCCCATCTCAGTATTTCCTGACTTTGCGGTGGACGTCCAGAAGGAGCGGGCGCAGTTTGTACCGATAAAGCGGAGGCTTAAGGAACTTAACATACAATACAGCATGCTCTTCCCGTCACGACTGAGAGTTATCGCTGACGGAGAAACGAAATTCTTTGCAACACCACGGGAGGCGGCGGCGTGGCTTGACAGGCACAGACCACAGAGACGTGCGCTTAACAATGACTGATAACAGGCAACCATCACCCCTTTGAATACAGTGGGATAAGTAACTATCTTGTTAAGTTGCCTTTGATATGCTTACGTTATGTTCCCAGGGACCGCAGGGTGGACGTCTCTTGATGCGAAACTATATGTCAGTTCATACTGTTTAGGAAGCTCCCCTTCTATTATAATTTTATACAGGTGCCCCGGGCGGACATACCCAGTCATTATAGAGGGTTAGGGAGGGAGATCAATGACCGGTAGTCATTATATTCTTTGCCCCCACATCACCTATGATGACCAGGGTTTAGTTGGGTAATGTTACTTTTTTTCATGTTCTTAAGGTGAAATTCTCACCTACCTTTAGCTTGATAGTGTTTTGTTCTTTGGGATCCAAGTATGCCGCAGTTGGGTATTGGTATGCGGGGAGGGGGTAGGGTTTTTGTTTTCCTATTGAATAATAGGACTGTGTATGCTATTGTTTTTATGTTTTTGTTTTGTCAGCAAGATTGGTGCATAATGTTTTTATTTAGTTCTGCAGTGGTGAAAAAACTCCAGGTACTATGGCGCAGGTGCAGGTGGTTGGTTTATCTGCTTACTCCCCTTCACACTAATAATATGACATGGCCTCATTAAACTTCCTCTCCTGGAATGTGAGGGGTCTCAATGACAAGGTGAAGAGGTCCCTGGTAATTAGGCAATTAAAAAACTACAACTCAGACGTGGTGTGTCTCTTGGAAACACACCTAGCAGGGAGTAAAGTGTTGTCCCTCAAAAAGCCCTGGGTTGGATGGGCATACCACTCTACCCATACCTCCTCCTCCAGGGGAGTATCTGTACTCATTAAGAAAACTGCTCCTTTTTCCCCGTTAAATGTCCAAATCGACCCCTGGGGTAGATATGTGTTCATAAACTGTTTAATAAACTCTCTCCCTATACTATTGATGGCGGTATACATTCCTCCTCCGTATTCTCCCTCTGTCCTTAAAAAGGTGGCCGAATTCATGGCATCTTACCCCAGCACGGCCTCTATATGTATGGGAGACTTTAATAATCTGCTGGACCCCACAATGGATAAGGTCTCTATGAGACAACATCCCACACAGATTAGGCCATCACACTTCCCGGGAGTAGTAGCAGAGATGGGCCTCACGGATGCTTGGAGAGTGAAACATCCTACCTCTAAACAGTACTCGTGTTTCTCCCATTCCCACACCTCCTTCTCCAGGATTGACCTAGCACTGATTACACCAGACCTGGTGCCTAGGATCCGCCACACTGCGTATGAGAGTAGAGGCATCTCGGACCACTCCCCAATTACGCTCCACCTAGATTTCAACTGCCAAAAAGGTCAGTCACTGTGGAAACTTAACCCCTTTTGGCTGACCCGTATGGGTACAGGTTTGGACCTCGAGGCGACATGGAAGGAGTTTTTTGAAAAAAACTCTGGTACTGTGGCTGCGGACGTCCTGTGGGATGCCTTTAAGGCCTTTCTTAGGGGGACCCTGATTCAAAGGGTCTCCAACCTAAAAACGTTCTATAAGAAACAAGAGACAGAACTAGAAACACAGTGTGTTGAAACTGAACTAAAATACCTCACGGATAAATTAGAATCCTCCAAACTAGAATGGTTGAGCGCCCAAAAAAATTGGAAATCCTATCTTCTAGACAAAACCCGATACAAATTAATGTTCACCTCCCATTCGACCTATGCTTTTGGGGATAGGCCGGGCAGCTTTATGGCACGACTTATGCGAGGGGAAAGGGGCCCCAGTACAGTTATGGAACTTCACACAATGAACGGCCAAGCAGTCACTCAAACCCCTGACATTGCCAACGAATTTGTATATTACTATAGAAACCTTTATACCTCCAAATCCACATCTGAAGTGGAGGATCTTAAAACATACCTATGCAACATCCCACTCCCTTCTCTATCCATTGAAGATCGCAACTTCTTGGACTCTCCCTTTACACTTGAAGAAATAATATCCGCTATACAGGCCTCCCCCAGTGGCAAGGCACCGGGCTCTGATGGAATCCCATCTGAGCTATACAAGAAACACATTAACTTCTTTGCTGCTCACTTATTGGGCATTTCCCAACAAATATTCGGTGATGGTAGGCTCCCGACATCAATGTCGGAGGCTATAATTATCGTCCTCCCCAAACCAGGCAAAGACCCTTCATATCCCGATTCCTACCGCCCTATTTCCCTGCTCCCAACAGATATCAAGATACTTGCCAAAGTTTTGGCTGCTAGACTCAATAGAATCATAATGCATATAATTCACCCAGACCAAACGGGTTTTATGCCCAATAAAACCACCTCCATTAACCTCCGACGACTGTTCACACACCTACAGGCTCCTAGAGAGGAACAGTCCATCTCGGCCATTGCCTCCCTGGATGCAGCAAAGGCATTTGACTCTGTCGAGTGGAATTATCTTTGGGAGGTAATGGACCGTTTTGGTTTTGGACCAAAATTTATTGGGTTTACTCAGTCACTATACGCTTCACCGACAGCTAGGATATCGGTGAATGGATACTTATCCCAAACATTTCCCTTGTTTAGAGGCACTAGGCAGGGTTGCCCCCTCTCCCCCGCCTTATTCGCCATTGCCATCGAACCCTTGGCCTGTATGATCAGGGTAAACAATAATATTGCTGGCCTAAAAATAGGGACCAGGGAAGACAAAATAGCATTATATGCTGATGATATCCTCCTATTTATTCATGACTACGCCAAATCGCTCCCCCTAATATTCAGTACCATTATGGAGTTCGGGCACCACTCAGGATTATTAATCAATTGGTCCAAATCCTCTATTACACCACTTAAAGGGAATGTACCGAACCCTCCTCCCATGCAACTCCCACTCCCATGGTCTGACACCTTTAAATATCTAGGAATATGGGTTTCAAACAAACCCAGCTCTTATATCACACTGAACCTTCTCCCACAAATAACCTATCTCCGCACAAAAACGCCACTTTGGAGCAAACTACCACTAACGGTCACTGGAAGAATCAATCTGGTAAAAATGGTCTTCCAACCGAAACTTCTCTACATTCTCCAGCAAGCTCCAATATATATCCCCCAGAAGCACTTTAAAAAAATCGAAAGTCTGCTCTCCTCTTTAATATGGGCAGGAAAACGCCCTAGGGTTAGCATTCAAACCCTCACTAGACCCAAAAATCTAGGTGGCCTGGCCTTACCTGATTTCAGGTACTATTACTATGCAGCTCAGCTGTGCTTTACATGGGAATGGTTAAATATAAAAGATACTAATACCCTACACATACAAATGTTTGCCCAGCACTCCTCAGTAGGCTCCCCACTACAAACTCTGTTAGGCGGTTCCACAAAAAATATTAGAATCCCCTTGATCAGACAAGCAATTATTATATGGCGGCTGGTTCATGGAATTATGGGGGGCCAAGGATGGGACCCAGAGATATCCCTACTTAATACCCGTGCCCTGCCCGAATTGGCTTCTCTAGAAGTAGACAGCACATGGAATAGGTGGAGTGTATCCAGTTTAGGCGACCTGTACCAAAACAACACCTTTAAAACCTTCCAGGAACTACAGGTGGATTTCCCCATCCCCAACTCGCAATTCTATAGATACCTCCAAATGCGACATGCCCTCAACAAACAAGTGGGACCCTCACCAGGTTCGCTTATCAATAACTCCCCTCTTAAAACATTGATCCAAGGGATCTCGGGAGGGCACCTGGTATCTACCCTATATTCGGCTATACAACAAAAATTACACTTAGATCTTCTCCCCACCATCAGGTCAAAATGGGAAGCTGACCTGGGAATCATGACAGATGAAATATGGTCAAGCGCCTTGGAGGCTCACAGGTTGTCCACAACTAGTATCAGATTCCAACAGATACAGTACTATATTTTACACCGGGTGTACATGACCCCGACATTACTGCATCGTATAGGGGGATCCACTTCCTCGGTGTGCCCCAGGTGTGATGCAGCAGAGGGTACCTTTTTCCACTTACTATGGTCATGTCCTAGCATAACTACATACTGGAAAGCTGTCACTGACTTTCTTAGGGATGCGGGTATCCCCGGCAATGCGATCACCCCTGGTTCTTGCCTACTCTCGGCTTTCGATGAAGAGGCCCTCACTGCTACGGATAGGAGGTTTATGATCAACATATGTGCTCTAGCCAAGGTGATCATAGCTAGACTGTGGATGAGGGGTGAGGTCCCGAGTATAACAGCATGGACCTCCCTGGTCAACGAAACAGCGAGTCATGAAAAATTTGTTTACCTGTCCAGAAATAGTGAGAAAAAGTTTCATTCCATATGGTATAAATGGTTGGAGTCTACCTATGCAACAGGAAATACTTCCTAATACCAGCGCCTTTGGGTTAATACTCTATTATACGGCAAATCTTCTAAAGTGAAGTGGGACCAACAATATTGCTCTGTGCTAGTTGATATGTGAACATACCCTCTAATGGTTGTTGATGCCTTGTACCTCTACAATTACAAATGCTCCATATGGCAAGGTGGCACTATGGCATCCCACGGGAAGAGCCCAACACACCCCTTGTACCTTTCTCTTGAAATACTCCCTATAGATTACCTGCACGAGATGCGCCTAACTCACACCTGAAGCTAATATACTCTCTAGAGATGTTTGTTGTTCTTTAATACCACGAACCGTATATTCAAGGAATACCAATATAAATGTTGTACCACTGTATGAATATATAGCCATAATCCATTATATAGTACTTCTGCACAATGTAACCCTCTAATGGATGAGGGAGTTTGTAATTAAGTACTAAGTCTTGCTTGTATGTGTACGTTTGTTCTTGTTTTGTTTTTTTTGTTTTTCTTTTGTTATTAATGCATAAAAAATCAATAAAAATTTTATTGAATTAAAAAAAAAAAAAAAAATACGTTAAATACGTTTAGAGGCTTTCAGCTGTCATATGGCACGGTAGGTTATGCATAAAATAGACAAACCAAGCAAGGTCACAAAAAATACTCTCGCACATATATATCTTAGAGAATTGTGGAAAACTAAAGGTGGAAAACCTTTAAAAGTTGTGGCAAACTTAAGACTAAATATGCCAGTATATACACACTGTTGCACAATTGATTGAACAGATAATTGGTGCTTGTCAGGTTATGAGCCTGGAGTAGTGGAGTCTGCACAAGCTGCAATGGTTGACAAAGTTAAATCCACCTGTGTGGATGATGTTGACAGAGAGTACTTGGTTCTATTACTCCGGATGTTAAGGATATTATTATTGAGTTGATATATTCAGCTTCTCAGGCTGACTCACTTGCTTGGGATAGAATCTACAACAGAGTGGCAGAATGATACATGTTTAAAGCATGATTGATACAAAGTTACTTGTTCGCGTGGGTAAAGGATCTGCTCATTAGCTGCTGGTGAAATGGACACTGTGTTGTATTGGTTGACACAGTGTGTGTTGACACTCAGTACCTAAATGTCCCGTGAAAGACCCAGGGTGGATGGTGTGCAGAGCTGACAGTATAGCACACTTAAGGGTATTGGGCAAAGTTAACAGAATGGGAGCTCTTCCCAATTGCACATTGCAGTGGGAGATGCGCCCAGGTACCTGCTGCCGCTGCCTGGGTTAGCGGCTGACGGCGGACTTCAGCGCGTCAGGGGGTGCTGTGTGAGCCGGAGAGGTAGAGCGCCGGATTGGCGGGTGCTGTATTCCAGTACTGCCGGTGGCTGGGGGAATGCGTGGAGTCGGGGAGACAGAGAGCCGGACCCGCTGATACCTGTTACCCGGATGCAGATTAGCTGGCCCGGAGTATGTGAAGCGGCGGCTGGAACCCGTTATGCTGCCAATGGATGCCAGAGAGGTGAGGCTGGAGGGGAACTGGCTCGCGGAGCTGGAGGGCTTCTTCCTGCAGTGCCATTTTGGAAAAGGGCAGATGCCCTGACTTTATTCTCCCTTGTTTTTGATTGACAGACCGTTTGGCCAATCGGATGTGTGTGAGAGCAGACGTTTTGCTGTACTCGGCTTTTGGGTCTGATTATTCATTGACACATTTAATGTACATTTTCTTAACTCAAAAGTGGTTGGTGTATCATTCTTTCTTCATCTTATGTTTTATCATTGTAGCGGTGTTGATATTAGTATATTTTTGATACTTTGTGTAACCGCAGATTGATCCTGAGGTCTACAATCCTTTGATAGGTATTGGCTGCGTGCCTGGGAAATATATAGTATTACCCTGACCTGAAAAGGATTAATGGTGGCTGGAACGATGTTAATTAGGGAATGAGGGGCTATTTGCCAAAGATTTACATTATGTTTATTGGTAGGTATCATACTGATGGCGAAAACGATTTTGTCTGATTGCGGCAATATTGGGGGTTATTTGTAAAATTCTTAGTATAGGGAATTGGAAAAGGGGAAAGGGAAAGTGAGATAAATCAGGGGTGATACTAATGAAGCATGCAAGCAGGTGAAGGTGAGTACACACAATATATAGTGACGGTGACGTTACATGAGTGACATCAAAGTGCATCCAAGTTATCTGGGCGGTGAGGAAATTTCACTGAAGACAACCGTGTTCAGGCTGTGTGGATAATACCTGAAATAGCATGGTGGGTGATAAGTTATTACAATGCGTACATCAACGAGAATAATATTGAACGTGATGTGATCCTTGGGCTGTTGGGTTGATATTAGTGCGTCGTGATTTGACAGAGGATAGTGGATAGCAATATTATATGGTGATGGGGTGAAGGATGATGTCCTCATGGTTGGTGGTGGGTGGGACATGGTGTGGTTCTGTTATTAAGTGGTCCCTCATGACATTAATTAGAGTTTTTTGTTATTTTTTGGTGGAATTTTTCGTTTTAAAATCTCTATACTTAGTATCCTTATTTTGACAATTTTGGTTTCGATTATTGTATTATGTTATAGTTTTTTCTTTTATCATATTTATTATTTCATTTTTATTTTTATTTTAGGAAAGCTCCATACTTTATGTCCTCGTTCAGACCATTGGGGGTCAGGGAACCCAGGTTAAAGATCCATTTGCTCTCTTTTTGAAGGAGCACTTGGTTCAAATCCCCTCCTCGTAGTCCTAGCTGTACTTGTTCCAGACCGCAGATCTGAAAACCTGCCGGTTTTCCTGCATGTGTTTTGAGAAAGTGTCTGGCAACTGTAGTGAGTTTTTTCATTTTGGTGACGTCAGCAGGGGCATTGCGTATGTTGCCAAGATGTTCTAAGGCCCGCTGTTTGAGCATCCTGGATGTCATGCCTATATACTTCATATTGCATTGGCAGGTTATACAATAGATTACATTCTTGCTCCTGCAATTGAAGAATTCTTTTATCTGGATGGTATTGTCATACTTGTCTTTTATTGATGTGTTTCTGTTGATGTAAGGGCATATTTTGCAACCTCCACATGGATGGGTGCCTTTGGGAAGCGCGGATTTGGTTGTTGTGTTGGAGAAATGACTGTGCACCAGCTGGTCCTTTAGGCTTGGTGCACGTCTCCAGCTCATGTCTACCTGTGGTCTCAGTTTAGCGGCGAGATCGCTGTCACTGAGAATGATGGACCACCGGTTCTGTACAATGTTCTTAATTTCTCTCCACTCAGAACAGTAGTTGCCAACGAAACGGATGGTGTTTTCCGTTGATTTAGAGGGGGCTCCTTTCTCTTGAAACAGTATCTTAGACCGATTTGTGGTCATTACCATCTTTTCTGCTTTTTTAATTGATCTACTGGAGTAGCCTCTTTCCTTCAGTCTTTTAGTAAGGTCTTTGCAGTTGGACTTGAAGGTTTCGTCATTCGAACAGTTCCTCCGGAGTCTTAAGAATTCTCCTTTTGGTATATTAGCGACTGTGGGTGGAAAATGTGCGCTAGTTTGGTGGAGGAGACTGTTTGTGGCGGTTGATTTTCGAAACAGCTCTGTTTCGATGATGTTCTGGGCCCCTCTGTAAATTTTGAGATCTAGGAAGGAGATGCTGGTCCGATCATGAGTGTAGGTCAATCTGAGGTTTAGTGTGTTAGTATTCAAGTAATTCAAAAATTCTTGGAGTTGTTGTTCATCACCCCGCCATATCATAAAGATGTCGTCTATATAGCGCATCCATGTTGTTATACACTTTTCGTAGACATGATTGGTTTTATTGAAGACTACCTCGCGCTACCACCATCCAAGGAAGAGGTTGGCGTATGTGGGGGCACACGCTGCCCCCATTGCCGTTCCCCTCCCCTGGATGTAGTAGCGATTGTTGAAGGTGAAGTAATTTTTGTGAAGGACAAAATTTAGTAGATCCATTAGGAACAGTTGGAAGTCGCCAATGATGTCCATTTCGAGAAAATATTTAACCGCCTTCATGCCCAGGTCATGTCTGATGCAGGTGTATAATGCTTCCACATCCATGCTGACAAGTATCTCATTTTCTTCCAGGTAGACATCATTTAGTTTTTTCAGCACGTCTGCAGTGTCCTGGGTGTAGGAGGGCAGTGCTGTGACGTATTGTCTGAGATGTGTGTCCAGAAACATGCAGGCTTTTTCTATCAGAGCCCCATTCCCGGATACTATGGGGCGTCCGGGGGGTTCATTGAGATTTTTGTGAACTTTGGGTAGTAAATAGAAAGTTGCTACCCGAGGATTTGGAGTTTGAAGAAATTGATACTCAGTTTTTGTGATAATGTTGTTTTTTAGTGCTTCATCAATGAGGCGATTGTATGCCGTCTGAAAATTCGAGGTGGGATTAAACATTGTTTTTGTGTAACAGGTTGCGTCATCCAGTTGTCTGTTGGCTTCCTGTAAATACAGGTGCTGGGGCCATATAACAATGTTACCTCCTTTGTCTGAAGGTTTAATTTGAACATCTTTCCATTCTCTTATTTCTTGGATAGCACGAGGTAGTCTTCAATGAAACCAATCATGTCTACGAAAAGTGTATAACAACATGGATGCGCTATATAGACGACATCTTTATGATATGGCGGGGTGATGAACAACAACTCCAAGAATTTTTGAATTACTTGAATACTAACACACTAAACCTCAGATTGACCTACACTCATGATCGGACCAGCATCTCCTTCCTAGATCTCAAAATTTACAGAGGGGCCAAGAACATCATCGAAACAGAGCTGTTTCGAAAATCAACTGCCACAGTCTCCTCCACCAAACTAGCGCACATTTTCCACCCACAGTCGCTAATATACCAAAAGGAGAATTCTTAAGACTCCGGAGGAACTGTTCGAATGACGAAACCTTCAAGTCCAACTGCAAAGACCTTACTAAAAGACTGAAGGAAAGAGGCTACTCCAGTAGATCAATTAAAAAAGCAGAAAAGATGGTAATGACCACAAATCGGTCTAAGATACTGTTTCAAGAGAAAGGAGCCCCCTCCAAATCAACGGAAAACACCATCCGTTTCGTTGGCAACTACTGTTCTGAGTGGAGAGAAATTAAGAACATTGTACAGAACCGGTGGTCCATCATTCTCAGTGACAGCGATCTCGCCGCTAAACTGAGACCACAGGTAGACATGAGCTGGAGACGTGCACCAAGCCTAAAGGACCAGCTGGTGCACAGTCATTTCTCCAACACAACAACCAAATCCGCGCTTCCCAAAGGCACCCATCCATGTGGAGGTTGCAAAATATGCCCTTACATCAACAGAAACACATCAATAAAAGACAAGTATGACAATACCATCCAGATAAAAGAATTCTTCAATTGCAGGAGCAAGAATGTAATCTATTGTATAACCTGCCAATGCAATATGAAGTATATAGGCATGACATCCAGGATGCTCAAACAGCGGGCCTTAGAACATCTTGGCAACATACGCAATGCCCCTGCTGACGTCACCAAAATGAAAAAACTCACTACAGTTGCCAGACACTTTCTCAAAACACATGCAGGAAAACCGGCAGGTTTTCAGATCTGCGGTCTGGAACAAGTACAGCTAGGACTACGAGGAGGGGATTTGAACCAAGTGCTCCTTCAAAAAGAGAGCAAATGGATCTTTAACCTGGGTTCCCTGACCCCCAATGGTCTGAACGAGGACATAAAGTATGGAGCTTTCCTAAAATAAAAATAAAAATGAAATAATAAATATGATAAAAGAAAAAACTATAACATAATACAATAATCGAAACCAAAATTGTCAAAATAAGGATACTAAGTATAGAGATTTTAAAACGAAAAATTCCACCAAAAAATAACAAAAAACTCTAATTAATGTCATGAGGGACCACTTAATAACAGAACCACACCATGTCCCACCCACCACCAACCATGAGGACATCATCCTTCACCCCATCACCATATAATATTGCTATCCACTATCCTCTGTCAAATCACGACGCACTAATATCAACCCAACAGCCCAAGGATCACATCACGTTCAATATTATTCTCGTTGATGTACGCATTGTAATAACTTATCACCCACCATGCTATTTCAGGTATTATCCACACAGCCTGAACACGGTTGTCTTCAGTGAAATTTCCTCACCGCCCAGATAACTGGGATGCACTTTGATGTCACTCATGTAACGTCACCGTCACTATATATTGTGTGTACTCACCTTCACCTGCTTGCATGCTTCATTAGTATCACCCCTGATTTATCTCACTTTCCCTTTCCCCTTTTCCAATTCCCTATACTAAGAATTTTACAAATAACCCCCAATATTGCCGCAATCAGACAAAATCGTTGCCGCCATCAGTATGATACCTACCAATAAACATAATGTAAATCTTTGGCAAATAGCCTCTCATTCCCTAATTAACATCGTTCCAGCCACCATTAATCCTTTTCAGGTCAGGGTAATACTATATATTTCCCAGGCACGCAGCCAATACCTATCAAAGGATTGTAGACCTCAGGATCAATCTGCGGTTACACAAAGTATCAAAAATATACTTATATCAACACCGCTACAATGATAAAACATAAGATGAAGAAAGAATGATACACCAACCACTTTTGAGTTAAGAAAATGTACATTAAATGTGTCAATGAATAATCAGACCCAAAAGCCGAGTACAGCAAAACGTCTGCTCTCACACACATCCGATTGGCCAAACGGTCTGTCAATCAAAAACAAGGGAGAATAAAGTCAGGGCATCTGCCCTTTTCCAAAATGGCACTGCAGGAAGAAGCCCTATAGGCGAAACACGTGTCCAGCTCCGCGAGCCAGTTCCCCTCCAGCCTCACCTCTCTGGCATCCATTGGCAGCATAACGGGTTCCAGCCGCCGCTTCACATACTCCGGGCCAGCTAATCTGCATCCGGGTAACAGGTATCAGCGGGTCCGGCTCTCCGTCTCCCCGACTCCACGCATTCCCCCAGCCACCGGCAGTACTGGAATACAGCACCCGCCAATCCGGCGCTCTACCTCTCCGGCTCACACAGCACCCCCTGACGCGCTGAAGTCCGCCGTCAGCCGCTAACCCAGGCAGCGGCAGCAGGTACCTGGGCGCATCTCCCACTGCAATGTGCAATTGGGAAGAGCTCCCATTCTGTTAACTTTGCCCAATACCCTTAAGTGTGCTATACTGTCAGCTCTGCACACCATCCACCCTGGGTCTTTCACGGGACATTTAGGTACTGAGTGTCAACACACACTGTGTCAACCAATACAACACAGTGTCCATTTCACCAGCAGCTAATGAGCAGATCCTTTACCCACGCGAACAAGTAACTTTGTATCAATCATGCTTTAAACATGTATCATTCTGCCACTCTGTTGTAGATTCTATCCCAAGCAAGTGAGTCAGCCTGAGAAGCTGAATATATCAACTCAATAATAATATCCTTAACATCCGGAGTAATAGAACCAAGTACTCTCTGTCAACATCATCCACACAGGTGGATTTAACTTTGTCAACCATTGCAGCTTGTGCAGACTCCACTACTCCAGGCTCATAACCTGACAAGCACCAATTATCTGTTCAATCAATTGTGCAACAGTGTGTATATACTGGCATATTTAGTCTTAAGTTTGCCACAACTTTTAAAGGTTTTCCACCTTTAGTTTTCCACAATTCTCTAAGATATATATGTGCGAGAGTATTTTTTGTGACCTTGCTTGGTTTGTCTATTTTATGCATAACCTACCATGCCATATGACAGCTGAAAGCCTCTAAACGTATTTAACGTATTTAACGCATAATTTATATATAGTTATATACCTTGGCTCTCCTATTCATAGTTCGCCTTAATACCGAAACACTGACATTTATATATATATTTTACTTGTGACTTCGAGTATTTCTGCTTATTTAGTCTGCCTCTCTCAAACCCATTGGTCGAGCCGGCTGCGCCATCTCTATCTGCAGTCCAACAGCCTCAATAGATTGAAGTACACCGAATTAACCCAGATATATTGCCACCATACCCCGCTGGATTGCCCAAACCCTCTCCGAACTTAGAAGCCAAGCAGTGGAGGGCCAGGACAGTACCTAGGTGGGAGACCCCTGGGGAAGACCAGTTGTGGCAATATAAATACAAGAAAGGTGAATCGCTACTTCAATCCAACTGCTGTATATATGACTGCCAGATTGAGTTTCTTTTTGGAGACCATTTATGTCCGAGGCCTTTTTGTATGGTAACCATTGTGGCATACCTACTGTGCAATACCAGCACAAAATTGTTGTCATTTCCTAAGGGGAACTGAATCATTTTTCTGCCTATGATCACTGGTAATCGTACCTTTGAGAATACAGTGCATAAATGATAAACTAACGTGTGATATAATAATTTTTAGCCCTTAAACAATTATAGTTTAATGATCACACTACATACCAAACAAATCCTAAATAATTAATTTTTCTTAATGTGCCATCTATTTTAATAAAAGTCTCTAATAAAAGCTATGTTTTAAAATAATCACTTAATCTAGTCAAATTTAAAAAGGAGTGCGCCCAAAAAGCGTTTTTTTCTGTCTGTCAGCTCTTTCCTGACCAAAACCCCAGTGTATTAGTATTTTAGGGATAGTAAATGTCAAAAATAAGTGTATTTCTGGATACAAATACACCTATTTTTTTTACAAATTTCCTTTAGTAAATTTCCCCCATAATGTGGTATTGTGCGTTGGAGGGCTGCTGCCCCATGTAAATTGTACTTCTACTTACATCTGACTGCTGTAACATCCTCTGTATGATGATCCCCTAGCAATAGGAGAGGGTCCATTTAAAGACTTTTCCTCAAGACGAAGGCTTCATTTTGCAACCAACAGGATTACTGCACTAATCCCGTTCTCCTCCTGTACTGGGTAATAGATCCAGCGTCACCAATCTCTGCTATCTGCCAGCTACCATTGCAGAGGCCTGGTCCGTGGTCAACAACCAGTGGGGAAGTAGCTGACGCCAGTCAGGGCATGTCAGCAGCGTGTTGACACATCGACCTTAGCAGGTAGTACTCAGGTGCCAGCGTATGGACCTGAGGAGGTAACCGTGGTTCCAGACGCCACATGGGAGGAGTCTGGTGATATCCCCGCCCACTGCTTAGTGGGTGGAGTCTGTAACAGACGATTACTGATGGTAACAGGGAATGCCCTATTTGCCAGGTCCTATGAGACCAGAATCCACTATCTGTTGACCCGAAGCTTAGGGCAGGCATTGGGTCACAGTACTCAAAAAACTAAAAAAGATTAAATGGGAGGGCGATTATTGCTTCACGTTATACCATCATTACACATTCTGATGGACTCAAAGGGGGAATTTTATTAAGCTCAGCCGTAAACGTCCGATCTCTGTACGAACGGCCCAACAATATGAATGGAGGATATGGCAAATTTACAATCCTGCAATTTATCATTTTCATGAAAACTTTCTTGTCAATCTGACTACAAGCAAAATCCAGCAGACCGCACAGACAGCGCCCCCTGCAGGCCATTACACTAACAAGAATGAAGGCGTCACCATGTGTGAAGTCAGATGCAAATCACACGTATGTACATACAGCATTTATTGAAAACAGACATTTGAGGGTATATTAGTGGCGGGGTGAAGGACGTCCTGATGACGGCTGCGGGAGGCGAAATTGTGCCATCTCTACATCATAATCCACAAAGGTGAAGGGCGTGTAAGAGAAATGCTGCTCATTCTGGTACTTGGAATTATCAAAGGGCTCTTCCGGGATCGGAGTAGCAGGGGGCGCTATAGGTGGCACTGGAAGAGAAAATAAGATTATTAACCTTTATTTATATGGCGCCACAAGAGATCTGCAGCGCCCTATTACACAGTATATAACCCGGACAGTGACTTACAGCTGTATACAATAGAGGACAAGTACAGGGCACATAACCATAGCTGCATCAGCAGAGGACACTGACATAAGTATCAGGGGGCAGAGAACAAGGGATCTGCAGCGCCCTATTACAGAGTATATAACCCGGACAGTGACTTACAGCTGTATACAATAGAGGACAAGTACAGGGCACATAACCATAGCTGCATCAGCAGATGGCACTGACATAAGTATCAGGGGGCAGAGAACAAGGGATACGCAGCACCCTATTACACAGTATATAACCCAGGAGACAGTGACTTACAGCTATATACAATAGAGGACAAGTACAGGGCACATAACCATAGCTGCATCAGCAGGCGGCACTGACATAAGTATCAGGGGGCAGAGTACAAGGGGTCCGCAGCGCCCTATTACACAGTATATAACCCAGGAGACAGTGACTGACAGCTGTATACAATAGAGGACAAGTACAGGGCACATAACCATAGCTGCATCAGCAGGCGGCACTGACATAAGTATCAGGGGGCAGAGTACAAGGGGTCCGCAGCGCCCTATTACAGAGTATATAACCCAGGGGACAGTGACTGACAGCTGTATACAATAGAGGACAAGTACAGGGCACATAACCATAGCTGCATCAGCAGGCGGCACTGACATAAGTATCAGGGGGCAGAGTACAAGGGGTCCGCAGCGCCCTATTACAGAGTATATAACCCAGGAGACAGTGACTGACAGCTGAATACAATAAAGGGCAAGTACAGGGCACATAACCATAGCTGCATCAGCAGAGGACACTGACATAAGTATCAGGGGGCAGAGAACAAGGGATCCGCAGCGCCCTATTACACAGTATATAACCCAGGAGACAGTGACTGACAGCTGTATACAATAGAGGACAGGTACAGAGTACATAACCACAGCTACATCAACAGAGGACACTGACATAAGTATCAGGGGGCAGAGAACAAGGGATCCGCAGCGCCCTATTACAGAGTATATAACCCAGGAGACAGTGACTGACAGCTGAATACAATAGAGGACAAGTACAGGACACATAACCATAGCTGTATCAGCAGGTGGCACTGACATAAGTATCAGGGGGCAGAGAACAAGGGATCCGCAGCGCCCTATTACACAGTATATAACCCAGGAGACAGTGACTGACAGCTGTATACAATAGAGGACAGGTACAGAGTACATAACCACAGCTACATCAACAGAGGACACTGACATAAGTATCAGGGGGCAGAGAACAAGGGATCCGCAGCGCCCTATTACAGAGTATATAACCCAGGAGACAGTGACTGACAGCTGAATACAATAGAGGACAAGTACAGGGTACATAACCATAGCTGCATCAGCAGGCAGCACTGACATAAGTATCAGGGGGCAGAGAACAAGGGATCCGCAGCGCCCTATTACACAGTATATAACCCAGGACACAGTGACTTACAGCTGTATACAATAGAGGACAAGTACAGGGCACATAACCATAGCTGCATCAGCAGAGGGCACTGACATAAGTATCAGGGGGCAGAGAACAAGGGATCCGCAGCGCCCTATTACACAGTATATAACCCAGGAGACAGTGACTTACAGCTATATACAATAGAGGACAAGTACAGGGCACATAACCATAGCTGCATCAGCAGGCGGCACTGACATAAGTATCAGGGGGCAGAGTACAAGGGGTCCGCAGCGCCCTATTACAGAGTATATAACCCAGGGGACAGTGACTGACAGCTGTATACAATAGAGGACAAGTACAGGGCACATAACCATAGCTGCATCAGCAGGCGGCACTGACATAAGTATCAGGGGGCAGAGTACAAGGGGTCCGCAGCGCCCTATTACAGAGTATATAACCCAGGAGACAGTGACTGACAGCTGAATACAATAGAGGACAAGTACAGGGCACATAACCATAGCTGCATCAGCAGAGGACACTGACATAAGTATCAGGGGGCAGAGAACAAGGGATCCGCAGCGCCCTATTACACAGTATATAACCCAGGAGACAGTGACTGACAGCTGTATACAATAGAGGACAAGTACAGGGCACATAACCATAGCTGCATCAGCAGGCAGCACTGACATAAGTATCAGGGGGCAGAGTACAAGGGGTCCGCAGCGCCCTATTACAGAGTATATAACCCAGGGGACAGTGACTGACAGCTGTATACAATAGAGGACAAGTACAGGGCACATAACCATAGCTGCATCAGCAGGCGGCACTGACATAAGTATCAGGGGGCAGAGTACAAGGGGTCCGCAGCACCCTATTACAGAGTATATAACCCAGGAGACAGTGACTGACAGCTGAATACAATAGAGGACAAGTACAGGGCACATAACCATAGCTGCATCAGCAGAGGACACTGACATAAGTATCAGGGGGCAGAGAACAAGGGATTCGCAGCGCCCTATTACACAGTATATAACCCAGGAGACAGTGACTGACAGCTGAATACAATGGAGGACAAGTACAGGGCACATAACCATAGCTGCATCAGCAGAGGGCACTGACATAAGTATCAGGGGGCAGAGAACAAGGGATATGCAGCGCCCTATTGCAGAGTACATAACCCAGGAGACAGTGACTGACAGCTGTATACAATAGAGGACAAGTACAGGGCACATAACCATAGCTGCATCAGCAGACAGCACTGACATAAGTATTGGGGGTGCAGAAAACAAGGGAAACAAGGGATCCGCAGCGCCCTATTACAGAGCATATAACCCAGGAGACAGTGACTTACAGCTGTATACAATAGAGGACAAGTATAGGGTATATAACCACAGCTGCATCAGCAGGCGGCACTGACATAAGTATCAGGGGGCAGAGAACAAGGGGTCCGCAGCGCCCTATTACAGAGTATATAACCCAGGAGACAGTGACTGACAGCTGAATACAATAGAGGACAAGTACAGGGCACATAACCATAGCTGCATCAGCAGACAGCACTGACATAAGTATTGGGGGTGCAGAAAACCGTGGGATTTGGTGCTATCAAAGATGGTTTAATAAAAGAAGGAAAATCACACGAGGGAAGAGGGCTCTGCTTGTGAAGCAGACAAACAGGGGTGACAAAGATGGTTTAGAAATGAGCAAGTAACAGCGGGTTAGGATGAGAATACCCTGGGTTTGGTGAAGAAATGGGTCTACGTTTTGTAGAGAGGCGGAGAGTCTGAGGTAGAGAGTCCCAGAGGTAGGGAGCAGCATGGGAAAAGGTTGGAGTGGGAGGAAGTAATGAGTAGGGAGGAGAGGCAGCGTGAATTAGCAGAGCAAAGAGAACGGAAGATAAATGTAGTAAGGGCAGGGGGCTTATAACCTGACTGACCGTACACATCCGACATGTTCTACACCTCGCCAGGATTGTGGGTTCATTGAGGAGTAATTCGGTTAATCTGGGGACAGAGAGGCCACATCTCCCTTCCTTACTATACAGATCCCTAGTCACAAACATAACTATAAAGATGCAGAATCGATATTGCCTAAAGGTCCTATAGTCTTTAAATACAATGCTGTAAACACACAGGACTTGTGGAGACCTTTTGCTGACACCAACAATTTGAGCAATAAACATCCAAAACAACTGTATCTTTATCCTAAAACCAACAGGAGTGCGCAAAACACAAACCCCTGTCTCTAACTATGCCCACTGTGCGCTACCATGCAGGGGCTAATCCATCATGAGGGAACAGTGGGAACAGCGGACAACAACCAGTTGTGTCCACAGCTGGTCTACCATCATGCAGCAGGAGCGCTTCCAGGTGCCGCATGAAGGAACCTGGTGGTGGCAGTGTGCAGTGGGTACACATTGTATCAGGAGGTTACAGACAAGTAGAGGAAATCCCCTAATGACCCAGGTCAGTCTGTGATCACTTGGTGTGGTGCATCCGGTCACACTCGCCCTTAACATCAATTCTACACCCTACACAAAAAGGATGGAAGTGTGGGTTTGTGGCCAATTCTGTGATCTTCGGTCTGAGACAGAACAGCTGTGTCCCATATTCTCTGTACAGGCAGAATCCATGCCCATAGTGTTATTCAGGGATCACTGTTACTCTGAGGCCTATGTACCAGACAGACCGGACTGTCACCTTCTCCTGCATTACTGTAATCTCCGCGATCAAGAGATGACGCATTGCAGAACTGTAAGCGTCCAATGCAGCAGGTGTCTTTATAAAATAGTGATCTTCTGCGTTGCATGTGCAGCGTCCATGGACCCCACCTCGTATCACTAGAATGACTATTGGTTTGGCCTAAGCTAAGGTTTACACCACCTGGTCGGCTCCATTTAGCTTGCCCACCATATATAAGTACACACACAGCTACCGTTCCCAACTCCTGTACAATAGATCCCCAGCTCACCTATACATGTCTATGATCTTCTCTCCATTTCTCCTAACCTAAATTACACAAGTAACATGTGATAGAAACATACAGCTTACACGGCCAGGCGGTGGACGGAGCACACACTGGGGGGGGGGTTTGAATGAAACCTATACGAGTAATGTGCAGAGTGACAGCGGCAGGTGTAAGAGGCGGGCCTAGTGAGACGCAGGAAGAAGGAACTAATTAGTACAGCAATCTGTGCTCTGGGGTAAAGGGTCAGATAATGAACCGGATTCAGATTCGGAAGTAAAGCATAAAAACCACTGGGCACTAAATATGTTGAATATTTGTGGGCTACATACAAAAGCAACCAGTATTTACTCTACACAGAAATAATATACGTTTGCTCCCCGTGCATGGCAGCATCGTGTGTTTTAGACAAAGTAACTTTTTTTTTTTTTTGCTTAACTTCCAAAACTGGAATCAGGTCCAATGTATATAGAGATGGTGGACTGAATATATATGGGGAAAGTAGGGAGCAGAGAGGAAACGACAGTCCTACACAAAGCTCTGCTCACATGAAACTGCTGGCTCCTGGTCTCTCCCTTCTGTAGGCTCCTCACGTATTCCAGAAGGAAGACGTTGGGTTGCATCTGACTTTATATCATCAGTGGGTGAAGGTCCCTCTGGGAGATTCTCATTATCTCCTGACCTCTCCCTCTCTCCTCCACCAAGACTCTGGCCAACTTCTACAGTCAGCTTCTCCTCTGTGGCTACAGATGGGGCAGCATCCACCAAGTCTTCACTTCTATCAGTTCCGGAAACTGCTGGCTCCTGGTCTCTCCCTTCTGTAGGCTCCTCACGTATTCCAGAAGGAAGACGTTGGGTTGCATCTGACTGTATATCATCAGTGGGTGAAGGTCCCTCTGGGAGATTCTCATTATCTCCTGACCTCTCCCTCTCTCCTCCACCAAGACTCTGGGCACCTACTACAGTCAGCTTCTCCTCTGTGGCTACAGATGGGGCAGAGTCCACCAAGTCTTCACTTCTATCAGTTCCGGAAACTGCTGGCTCCTGGTCTCTCCCTTCTGTAGGCTCCTCACGTATTCCAGAAGGAAGACTTTGGGTTGCATCTGACTTTATATCATCAGTGGGTGAAGGTCCCTCTGGGAGATTCTCATTATCTCCTGACCTCTCCCTCTCTCCTCCACCAAGACTCTGGGCACCTACTACAGTCAGCTTCTCCTCTGTGGCTACAGATGGGGCAGCGTCCACCAAGTCTTCACTTCTATCACTTGCAGAGCGCTGTTGGTTCTGCACCATCATTTCTTGGTGTTTTTGTGTTGTTGGCCTTTCTCCATGTGTGTGACTTTGATAAGGGTGGAATGTCTGAAATGATTTTCCATCGCCATCTCTAATTTTCTCGTGCGGAGGAGTATGGTCTTCCTCCTCTTCACTCTCAGAGTCTGAGCTGGAACTTGAGGAATCTTCTTCCAAAGGAAGCACTTTGTCTACACTTTGAATGTCCTGCTGTGCATCACCCTCGGGCTGTCCGCTCACACTTCCCTCATCATCAGGTGGAGGAGCACTGAGAGATTTCAATGTTTCAGGACCAGAGCCAGGTTGATTTATATTCTCACCTGTTGTGGAGTCCTGAAAATTAGACAATTTCACTGGGAAAGACACCAACGTCTTACCGATTCCTGCCTGAGATGATCCCTCACCTAGGAGAAAGAGACAGCCACTGTCACACCATACCTACGGGATAGTAGGATGGAGAGCAGAGAAGAAATGAAAGCGCTCGCTCAGATCAGAGCCTCTGAGAAGAGAGGTCATATATTGCAGAGGAAAGAACAGATCCATGGGGGGGGGGGGGGGGGGGGGCGGCACTACACAGATGCCGGGCAGTGGTGAAAGTGTGAGCAGGAGCAGAAAGAAGACAAGTGAAACTGTATTAGGTAGCAGATGACATGTTCATTATAGAGGCAAAGATGGCGAGATTACAGAAGCAGACATTGTACATTTACAAGAAGAAACCATTCCGATAATTATATAGTTTAACAAATATACTAGAGCAGAAGGAAACATTTAAGTTTGGGGAATCTGTCCAGGATGCCGGCACTATAGGGAGCGAGGGGAATCCGTCCAGGGTGTCGGCACTATAGGGAGCGAGGGGAATCCGTCCAGAGTGCCGCCACTATAGGGAGCGAGGGAAATCCCATCCAGAGTGCCGCCACTATAGGGAGCGAGGGGAATCCGTCCAGTGTGTCGGCACTATAGGGAGCGAGGGGAATCCGTCCAGAGTGCCGCCACTATAGGGAGCGAGGGAAATCCCATCCAGAGTGCCGCCACTATAGGGAGCGAGGGGAATCCGTCCAGGGTGCCGGCACTATAGGGAGCGAGTGGAATACGTCTAGGGTGCCGGCACTATACGGAGCGAGGGGAATCCGTCCAGGGTGCCACCACTATAGGGAGCGAGGGGAATCCGTCCAGGGTGCCACCACTATAGGGAGCGAGGGGAATCCGTCCAGGGTGCCACCACTATAGGGAGCGAGGGGAATCCGTCCAGGGTGCCACCACTATAGGGAGCGAGTGGAATACGTCCAGGGTGCCGGCACTATACGGAGCGAGGGGAATCCGTCCAGGGTGCTGCCACTATAGGGAGCGAGGGGTATCCGTCCAGGGTGCCGCTACTATAGGGAGCGAGGGGTATCCGTCCAGAGTGCCGCCACTATAGGGAGCGAGGGGAATCCGTCCAGTGTGCCAGTACTATAGGGAGCGAGGGGAATCAGTCCAAGGTGCCTCCACTATAGGGAGCGAGGGGAATCTGTCTAGGGTGCCAGTACTATAGGGAGCGAGGGGATTCCATCCAGTGTGCCAGCACTATAGGGAGCGAGGGGAATCCGTCCAAGGTGCCGCCACTATAGGGAGCGAGGGGAATCCGTCCAGAGTGCCGCCACTATAGGGAGCGAGGGGAATCCGTCCAGAGTGCCGCCACTATAGGGAGCGAGGGGAATCTGTCTAGGGTGCCGGCACTATACGGAGCGAGGGGAATCCATCCAGAGTGCCGCCACTATAGGGAGCGAGGGGATTCCATCCAGTGTGCCAGCACTATAGGGAGCGAGGGGAATCCGTCCAAGGTGCCGCCACTATAGGGAGCGAGGGGAATCCGTCCAGAGCGCCGCCACTATAGGGAGCGAGGGGAATCCGTCCAGAGTGCCGCCACTATAGGGAGCGAGGGGAATCTGTCTAGGGTGCCAGTACTATAGGGAGCGAGGGGAATCTGTCTAGGGTGCCAGTACTATAGGGAGCGAGGGGATTCCATCCAGTGTGCCAGCGCTATATGGAGCGAGGGGAATCCGTCCAAGGTGCCGCCACTATAGGGAGCGAGGGGAATCCGTCCAGGGTGCCGGCACTATAGGGAGCGAGGGGAATCCGTCCAGAGTGCCGCCACTATAGGGAGCGAGGGGAATCCGTCCAGTGTGCCAGTACTATAGGGAGCGAGAGGAATCCGTCCAGGATGCCGGCACTATAGGGAGCGAGGGGAATCCGTCCAGGATGCCGGCACTATAGGGAGCGAGGGGAATCCGTCCAGTGTGTCGGCACTATAGGGAGCGAGGGGAATCCGTCCAAGGTGCCTGCACTATAGGGAGCAAGGGGCAGCAGGGCCAGCGTGCCAGCACTATAGGGAGCAAGAGGAATCCATCCAGTGTGCCGGCACTATAGGGAGCGAGGGGAATCCGTCCAGTGTGCCGGCACTATAGGGAGCGAGGGGAATCCATCCAGGGTGTTGCCACTATTGGGTGCGAGGGGAATCCGTCCAGTGTGCCAGTACTATAGGGAGCGAGGGGAATCCGTCCAGGGTGCCGGCACTATAGGGAGCGAGTGGAATCCGTCCAGTGTGCCAGCACTATACGGAGCGAGGGGAATCCGTCCAGTGTGCCAGTACTATAGGGAGCGAGGGGAATCCGTCCAGGGTGCCGGCACTATAGGGAGCGAGGGGAATCCGTCCAGGGTGCCAGTACTATAGGGAGCGAGGGAAATCCCATCCAGAGTGCCGCCACTATAGGGAGCGAGTGGAATCCGTCCAGGGTGCTGCCACTATAGGGAGCGAGGGGTATCCGTCCAGAGTGCCGCCACTATAGGGAGCGAGGGGAATCCGTCCAGTGTGCCAGTACTATAGGGAGCGACGGGAATCTGTCCAGAGTGCCAGTACTATAGGGAGCGAGGGAAATCCCATCCAGAGTGCCGCCACTATAGGGAGCTAGGGGTATCCGTCCAGGGTGCCGCCACTATAGGGAGCGAGGGGAATCCGTCCAGTGTGCCAGTACTATAGGGAGCGAGGGGAATCAGTCCAAGGTGCCTCCACTATAGGGAGCGAGGGGAATCTGTCTAGGGTGCCAGTACTATAGGGAGCGAGGGGATTCCATCCAAGGTGCCGCCACTATAGGGAGCGAGGGGAATCCGTCCAAGGTGCCGCCACTATAGGGAGCGAGGGGAATCCGTCCAGAGTGCCGCCACTATAGGGAGCGAGGGGAATCCGTCCAGAGTGCCGCCACTATAGGGAGCGACGGGGAATCTGTCTAGGGTGCCAGTACTATAGGGAGCGAGGGGATTCCATCCAGTGTGCCAGCACTATAGGGAGCGAGGGGAATCCGTCCAAGGTGCCGCCACTATAGGGAGCGAGGGGAATCCGTCCAGAGTGCCGCCACTATAGGGAGCGAGGGGAATCCGTCCAGTGTGCCAGTACTATAGGGAGCGAGAGGAATCCGTCCAGGGTGCCGTCACTATAGGGAGCGAGGGGAATCCATCCAGTGTGCCGCCACTATAGGGAGCGAGGAGAATCCGTCCAGTGTGCCAGTACTATAGGGAGCGAGAGGAATCCGTCCAGGGTGCCACCACTATAGGGAGCGAGGGGAATCCGTCCAGTGTGTCGGCACTATAGGGAGCGAGGGGAATCCGTCCAGTGTGTCGGCACTATAGGGAGCGAGGGGAATCCGTCCAAGGTGCCTGCACTATAGGAGCGAGGGGAATCCGTCCAAAGTGCCTGCACTATAGGGAGCAAGGGGCAGCAGGGCCAGCGTGCCAGCACTATAGGGAGCAAGAGGAATCCATCCAGTGTGCCGGCACTATAGGGAGCGAGGGTAATCCGTCCAGGGTGTTGCCACTATAGGGTGCGAGGGGAATCCGTCCAGTGTGCCAGTACTATAGGGAGCGAGGGGAATCCGTCCAGGGTGCCGGCACTATAGGGAGCGAGTGGAATCCGTCCAGTGTGCCGGCACTATAGGGAGCGAGGGAAATCCCATCCAGAGTGCCGCCACTATAGGGAGCGAGTGGAATCCGTCCAGGGTGCTGCCACTAAAGGGAGCGAGGGGTATCCGTCCAGGGTGCCGCCACTATAGGGAGCGAGGGGTATCCGTCCAGAGTGCCGCCACTATAGGGAGCGAGGGGAATCCGTCCAGTGTGCCAGTACTATAGGGAGCGAGGGGAATCAGTCCAAGGTGCCTCCACTATAGGGAGCGAGGGGAATCTGTCTAGGGTGCCAGTACTATAGGGAGCTAGGGGAATCTGTCCAGGGTGCCGGCACTATAGGGAGCGAGGGGAATCCGTCCAGAGTGCCGCCACTATAGGGAGCGAGGGGAATCCGTCCAGAGTGCCGCCACTATAGGGAGCGAGGGGAATCCGTCCAGGGTGCTGCCACTATAGGGAGCGAGGGGAATCCGTCCAGTGTGCCAGTACTATAGGGAGCGACGGGAATCTGTCCAGAGTGCCAGTACTATAGGGAGCGAGGGAAATCCCATCCAGAGTGCCGCCACTATAGGGAGCTAGGGGTATCCGTCCAGGGTGCCAGCACTATAGGGAGCGAGGGGAATCCGTCCAGAGTGCCGCCACTATAGGGAGCGAGGGGAATCCGTCCAGAGTGCCGCCACTATAGGGAGCGAGGGGAATCCGTCCAGAGTGCCGCCACTATAGGGAGCGAGAAGAATCTGTCTAGGGTGCCAGTACTATAGGGAGCGAGGGGAATCCGTCCAGAGTGCCGCCACTATAGGGAGCGAGGGGTATCCGTCCAAGGTGCCTGCACTATAGGGAGCGAGGGGAATCTGTCCAGGGTGCCGCCACTATAGGGAGCGAGGGGAATCCGTCCAGGGTGCCAGTACTATAGGGAGCGAGGGGAATCCGTCCAGGGAGCCAGCGCTATATGGAGCGAGGGGAATCCGTCCAAGGTGCCGGCACTAAAGGGAGCGAGGGGAATCCGTCCAGAGTGCCACTATAGGGAGCGAGGGGAATCCGTCCAGGATGCCGGCACTATAGGGAGCGAGGGGAATCCGTCCAGTGTGTCGGCACTATAGGGAGCGAGGGGAATCCGTCCAAGGTGCCTGCACTATAGGGAGCAAGGGGCAGCAGGGCCAGCGTGCCAGCACTATAGGGAGCGAGTGGAATCCGTCCAGGGTGCCGGCACTATACGGAGCGAGGGGAATCAGTCCAAGGTGCCGCCACTATAGGGAGCGAGGGGAATCCGTCCAGGATGCCGCCACTATAGGGAGCGAGGGGAATCTGTCCAGGGTGCCGGCACTATAGGGAGCGAGGGGAATCTGTCCAGAGTGCCACCACTATAGGGAGCGAGGGGAATCCGTCCAGAGTGCCGCCACTATAGGGAGCGAGGGAAATCCGTCCAGAGTGCCGCCACTATAGGGAGCGAGGGGAATCCGTCCAGAGTGCCAGTACTATAGGGAGCGAGGGGAATCCGTCCAGAGTGCCAGTACTATAGGGAGCGAGAGGAATCCGTCCAGGGTGCCGGCACTATAGGGAGCGAGGGGAATCCGTCCAGTGTGTCGGCACTATAGGGAGCGAGGGGAATCCGTCTAGTGTGTCGGCACTATAGGGAGCGAGGGGAATCCGTCCAAGGTGCCTGCACTATAGGGAGCGAGGGGAATCCGTCCAAGGTGCCACCACTATAGGGAGCGAGGGGAATCCGTCCAGGGTGCCACCACTATAGGGAGCGAGGGGAATCCATCCAGAGTGCCGGCACTATACGGAGCGAGGGGAATCCGTCCAGAGTGCCGCCACTATAGGGAGCGAGGGGAATCCGTCCAGGGTGCCGGCATTATAGAGAGCAAGGGGCAGCAGAGCCAGGTTGCTGGCACAGTAGGGAATGAGGGGCAGTAGGACCAGTGTGCCAGCAGTGTAGGGAGGGGCAGTAGGACCAGTATGCCAGCACAGTAGGGAGGGGCAGCAGAGCTAGGGTGCCGGCACTGTAGGAAGGGGCAGCAGGGCCAGTGTGCCAGCAATGTAGGGAGTGAGGGGCAGCAGGGCCAGGGTGCCGGCACAGTAGGGTGGGGCAGTAGAGCCAGGGCGCCGGCACTATAGGGAGCGAGGGGAATCCGTCCAAGGTGCCAGCACTATAGGGAGCGAGGGGCAGCAGGGCCAGGTTGCCGGCACTATAGGGAGTGAGGGGAATCCGTCCAGGCTGCCAGCATTATAGGGAGCAAGGGGCAGCAGAGCCAGGTTGCTGGCACAGTAGGGAATGAGGGGCAGTAGGACCAGTGTGCCAGCACAGTAGGGAGGGGCAGGAGAGCTATGGCGCCGGCACTGTAGGAAGGGGCAGCAGGGCCAGTGTGCCAGCAATGTAGGGAGTGAGGGGCAGCAGGGCCAGGGTGCCGGCACAGTAGGGTGGGGCAGTAGAGCCAGGGCGCCGGCACTGTAGGAAGGGGCAGCAGGGCCAGTGTGCCAGCAATGTAGGGAGTGAGGGGCAGCAGGGCCAGGGTGCCGGCACAGTAGGGTGGGGCAGTAGAGCCAGGGCGCCGGCACTGTAGGGAGGGGCAGTAGAGCCAGGGCGCCGGCACAGTAGGGAGGGGCAGTAGAGCCAGGACGCCGGCACTGTAGGGAGGGTCAGTAGAGCCAGGGCGCCGGCACTGTAGGAAGGGGCAGTAGAGCCAGGGCGCCAGCACTGTAGGGAGGGGCAGTAGAGCCAGGGCGCCGGCACTGTAGGGAGGGGCAGTAGAGCCAGGGCGCCGGCACTGTAGGGAGGGGCAGTAGAGCCAGGGCGCCGGCACTGTAGGGAGGGGCAGTAGAGCCAGGGCGCCGGCACTGTAGGAAGGGGCAGTAGAGCCAGGGCGCCGGCACTGTAGGGAGGGGCAGTAGAGCCAGGGCGCCGGCACTGTAGGGAGGGGCAGTAGAGCCAGGGCGCCGGCACTGTAGGAAGGGGCAGTAGAGCCAGGGCGCCGGCACTGTAGGGAGGGGCAGTAGAGCCAGGGTGCCGGCACTGTAGGGAGGGGCAGTAGAGCCAGGGTGCCGGCACTGTAGGGAGGGGCAGTAGAGCCAGGGCGCCGGCACTGTAGGGAAGGGCAGTAGAGTCAGGGCGCCGGCACTGTAGAGAGGGGCAGTAGAGCCAGGGTACCGGCACTGTAGGGAGGGGCAGTAGAGCCAGGGTGCCGGCACTGTAGGGAGGGGCAGTAGAGCCAGGGTGCCGGCACAGTAGGGAGGGGCAGTAGAGCCAGGGCGCCGGCACTGTAGGGAGGGGCAGTAGAGCCAGGGTGCCGGCACAGTAGGGAGCCTTTAGCAATATTAATTCTTCATCTTTGAGAGAGAACGTTCTATCCCAGCTGTCTGGGCCTAAGCATAGAGAAAGTGGGACTCACAGACTGCGCTTACCTCCATTATTGGCCCGGACGGAGGTCACACTGATCCTCGGCAGAAGGAAAGCCTGCAGGACAGAGAGATCATCAGCTACATGCCCTACTTATAGGGATCTCAGCAATAGCATCAATGTCACATAGGCCAGGTGTCAGCATAGTCATTAGCCCCTAGTATCCGATATGACAATCCAGGACCTGTCACATACAGATAGTACATACACTATATGGGCACCTCACCATTACACCGGCAGGGACTGTATACAGATACATAGAAGACGTTTGTGCCGGGGGCTCCCAATCTCCAGTTCATCCTGAGGGGGCTGGGGCCAGGGCACGTTCTTCCCCACCACATGTCCGTATAGTCCTGGGGCACAGTCATGTTGGAATAGAAGGGTCTTCCCCAAATTGTGGCCACAAAGTTGGAATCCTGGCATTGTCCAACATGCCCTGGTCTGCTGGAGCATTAAGATTACCATTCACTGGAGACAGGGGGCCAAGCCCAAACCCGGACACAATGCCAGAGGAATATCAGAACTCCTCACCTATGGCATCAGCAGAGCGTTGGCCACTTTTATGCACCATGGGGGTTATTCTGGTTGATTCGTTCAGATGAAAATTTGCATCCTTGCAAATCAACCAGAACCTGCGCTGCGAATGGTGGTACGCCGGCCCAACATTCGCACAGCGCGTACATTCGCATGGCATGTAATTGGATGATTTACACATACATCCATACCAGTGACACACAGAGTAACTGCAGCATAAACTTGGTCAATGGGTAACATGGGGGGGGGGGGGGATTAGCACACATCCAGGACTTATTTAAATGTAGAACAATCTTTATTCATGCAATTCTACATTTCGGTTTGCATACAAGGAATTTGTGCCTGTGTTTGTCCCTCTGTATCTTACTCTGTTGGAGACCTGACAGGCTCAGCACTGCCTTTGATTATAAACCCTCCCATGACAAGGCTGCCACTGCTGCTGCTATACTTCATGGGCCTGAGAAGCATATGATGAGCTCCACCAAGCAGAGCTCAGCACAAGCCTCTCAGCCTCTGATCTCTTGTGCAAAGTCTCATGGGATTTAGCCAACTCCCAGTAATGCATTGCACACTGCAGTCAGTGTGCCTTGGCTCCATTAATCATGGTCACTAAATGCTTCCACTTTCTAATAATATCACTTACAGCTAACCATGGAATATGTAGTTGGGATAAAGTGTCACGGACTGCCTTATTGCAAAGGTGGCAACCTATCACAGTACACTACCCCAGCCCGCTCCTCCCCCTATACCCCAGCCCAGGCAGCCAGTTCAGTTAGCAATCCCAAGGCAGGAGCAAGAGGAAGGAAGACCAGGAAACACACAAATTAGAGGACAATGAAACCAGAGAGACAAGAGACAGAAACTAAGAGACAATGGACAGAGACAAAAACAGGTGCGTCAGGTTGAGGAGAGAGATTTAGCAGGTAAGAACATAAATCTCCTTTGCTTCATTGAAGACTCCGGGCTGACGCTGGGACGTCCTAAAGCAATTCCCCTAACAACCATTTTCCCGAAGGCTGATTCCTTCAGAAGCAAAAGTATCAAACTCATAAAAGCAAAGAAATGTGCCCTGCAGAGCTGTTCCGCAGTGGCACTACAATGGGCCGTCCAAGAAACACTAACCAATCTGGTGGAATGTGCTAGCAACACAGTCGTGACCTAAAGATCACAAGCAACATAATTATTGTGAATGGTCAAATGGAACTATCGGGCCAGAGAAACCTCTGGGTTTACACTAATAGAGAAAAGAAAAACAAACAGTGTTCTAGCTCAGCCATGAAAAGTCCCCGAAGTCAATGGCCCAAAAGGTGGAAATTGAAGAGTCCAAAGACCCATGGGACCACCAGAGAAATAAACGATGGCCGTACAGTATGTGGAGGACTCCCTGCAAAAAGGTACAAACGCCAGGCAAGAATGTCAGCTTACGTGGAGAGAGGATACCTGTATCTTCAGAGAGGAAAGCCTGCATCTAGCTCTGCCTGCAGAAAAGAAAGGGTCGGGAGAGCTTAAACACCTTAATGGTATAGCCCCAAGCCGAACACCAAAAAAATTAAGCCTGCCAAACCCGGTAATAAGATTTGGCAGAGTATGGTTTACTGGCATCTAACATAGAGCGAGTGACCCTGGACAAAAAACCTTTCGCCCTCAACAGGGATATCTCAAGGACAACCTTGTCAAGCATTCAGAAGAGGTCTGGGTGTAGAAGATCTGGGCGCAGAAGAAGATGGATCCGAGCATCTATGAAGAGGACGAGAAGGTCTGCATACTCACCTCGTCTCGGCCAATCCAAAGCTACCAGAAACACTGGTTCTACCTTGCTGCTTCAACTTGTTGAGTCCTCCTGGAATCAGCAAATCCATTGGGAAAACAGACATGAGGTAGAATGGCCAATGCGCTGACAGGGCGTCCATCCAAAGAGCTTCTGGATCTTTGGATTTCCATTAAACGCTGGAAGCCTGTAATTGTGGTGAGGGTAATCAGGACTATGTCTGCCGTGCCTCAGCAATGTAATCAGCTGAAACACACTTGAATGCAGAGCCCATTCTCTGGAATTAATTGACTGGGGACTGAGGTAGTCCACTTCCTATTTCTGAACCCCTGGTATGACAGAGCAGAAATATTGCATTCCGCCCACCTGACAATGTGCTCCACTTCCTACATGTGCCATTTACAGGTGGAGCTCCTTTCATTCTTTCCACCAGCTCGCCATGGCGAAGGTTTTGGCAAACCACTTTTCTTCTGCGATCCCGTGAGCCAAGGTGCGTGGATGCACAGCATACAATATCAATGCACTACAAATCGCCACCACTGGGTGGCTAATGCTAGTGACAGTGACAACCCAGGCAGGGAAGAGGAACTGCATGGGTTTTCAAAGATGGCGGGAGCTAGAATGAACAATACAAC
The DNA here is from genome assembly GCF_055691185.1 of Crinia signifera. NCBI lineage: Eukaryota > Metazoa > Chordata > Amphibia > Anura > Myobatrachidae > Crinia > Crinia signifera. Next base: position 1,068,260 of record NC_139218.1, on the reverse strand, counting down.
CATAGCACCTTTTGCCAAAAAATAAGACTCACCAGCGTCTGAGATATAGCGAGAGTCCCATTCTCTATTTTTGGTACAGTAGGCAGCTTTTTCACAAAGGAGGTTGTCATAAATGCAAAGGAAGGGCCAATGCAACATTTAGTCAGCGTGGCTGGGGGAAAATGCTACGGTAGTGCTGTGCTGCCCATTATACTGTAGCAGAGGTTACAGTACGGCGCTGCCCATTATACTGTAGCAGAGGCTACAGTACGGCGCTGCCCATTATACTGTAGCAGAGGCTACAGTACGGCGCTGCCCATTATACTGTAGCAGAGGCTACAGTACGGCGCTGCCCATTATACTGTAGCAGAGGCTACAGTACGGCGCTGCCCATTATACTGTAGCAGAGGTTACAGTACGGCGCTGCCCATTATACTGTAGCAGAGGCTACAGTACGGCGCTGCCCATTATACTGTAGCAGAGGCTACAGTACGGCGCTGCCCATTATACTGTAGCAGAGGCTACAGTACGGCGCTGCCCATTATACTGTAGCAGAGGCTACAGTACGGCGCTGCCCATTATACTGTAGCAGAGGTTACAGTACGGCGCTGCCCATTATACTGTAGCAGAGGTTACAGTACGGCGCTGCACATTATACTGTAGTAGAGGTTACAGTACGGTGCTGCACATTATACTGTAGTAGAGGTTACAGTATTGTGCTGTACATTATACTGTAGTAGAGGTTACAGTGTTGTGCTGTACATTATACTGTAGTAGAGGTTACAGTACTGTGCTGCACATTATACTGTAGTAGAGGTTACAGTACGGTGCTGCACATTATACTGTAGTAGAGGTTACAGTATTGTGCTGTACATTATACTGTAGTAGAGGTTACAGTATTGTGCTGTACATTATACTGTAGTAGAGGTTACAGTGTTGTGCTGTACATTATACTGTAGTAGAGGTTACAGTATTGTGCTGTACATTATACTGTAGTAGAGGCTACAGTGTTGTGCTGTACATTATACTGTAGTAGAGGTTACAGTACGGCGCTGCACATTATACTGCGGCAGAGGTTACAGTACGGCGCTGCACATTATACTGCGGCAGAGGTTACAGTACGGCGCTGCCCATTATACTGTAGCAGAGGTTACAGTACGGCGCTGCCCATTATATTGTAGCAGAGGCTACAGTACGGCGCTGCCCATTATATTGTAGCAGAGGCTACAGTACGGCGCTGCCCATTATACTGTAGCAGAGGTTACAGTACGGCGCTGCCCATTATACTGTAGCAGAGGCTACAGTACGGCGCTGCCCATTATACTGTAGCAGAGGTTACAGTACGGCGCTGCACATTATACTGTAGTAGAGGTTACAGTATTGTGCTGTACATCATACTGTAGTAGAAGTTACAGTGTTGTGCTGTACATTATACTGTAGTAGAAGTTAGAGTGTTGTGCTGTACATTATACTGCAGCAGAGGTTACAGTACGGTGCTGCACATTATACTGCGGCAGAGGTTACAGTATGGCGCTGCACATTGTACTGTAGTAGAGGTTACAATACGGTGCTGCACATTGTACTGTAGTAGAGGTTACAATACGGTGCTGCACATTATACTGTAGAAGTTACAGTGTTGTGCTGTACATTATACTGTAGTAGAAGTTACAGTGTTGTGCTGTACATTATACTGCAGCAGAGGTTACAATACGGTGCTGCACATTATACTGTAGTAGAAGTTACAGTGTTGTGCTGTACATTATACTGTAGTAGAAGTTACAGTGTTGTGCTGTACATTATACTGCAGCAGAGGTTACAGTACGGTGCTGCACATTATACTGCGGCAGAGGTTACAGTACGGCGCTGCACATTGTACTGTGGCAGAGGTTACAGTACGGCGCTGCACATTGTACTGTGGCAGAGGTTACAGTACGGTGCTGCACATTATACTGTAGCAGAGGTCACAGTACGGTGCTGCACATTATACTGTAGTAGAGGTTACAGTACGGTGCTGCACATTATACTGTAGTAGAGGTTACAGTACGGTGCTGCACATTATACTGTAGTAGAGGTTACAGTATTGTGCTGTACATAATACTGTAGTAGAGGCTACAGTGTTGTGCTGTACATTATACTGTAGTAGAGGTTACAATACGGTGCTGTACATTATACTGTAGTAGAAGTTACAGTGTTGTGCTGTACATTATACTGCAGCAGAGGTTACAGTACGGTGCTGCACATTATACTGTAGTAGAGGTTACAGTACGGTGCTGCACATTATACTGTAGCAGAGGTTACAGTACGGTGCTGCACATTATACTGTAGCAGAGGTCACAGTACGGTGCTGCACATTATACTGTAGTAGAGGTTACAGTACGGTGCTGCACATTATACTGTAGTAGAGGTTACAGTATTGTGCTGTACATTATACTGTAGTAGAGGCTACAGTGTTGTGCTGTACATTATACTGTAGTAGAAGTTACAGTGTTGTGCTGTACATTATACTGTAGTAGAGGTTACAGTACGGTGCTGCACATTATACTGTAGTAGAGGTTACAGTACGGTGCTGCACATTATACTATAGTAAAGGTTACAGTACGGTGCTGCACATTATACTGTAGTAGAGGTTACAGTACGGCACTGCACATTATACTGCAGCAGAGGTTACAGTATGGTGCTGCACATTATACTGTAGCAGGTTACAGTACGGTGCTGCACATAATACTGTAGTAGAGGTTACAGTACGGTGCTGCACATTATACTGTAGTAGAGGTTACAGAACGGTGCTGCACATTATACTGTAGTAGAGGCTACAGTGTTGTGCTGTACATTATACTGTAGTAGAGGCTACAGTGTTGTGCTGTACATTATACTGTAGTAGAGGTTACAGTACGGTGCTGCACATTATACTGTAGTAGAGGCTACAGTGTTGTGCTGTACATTATACTGTAGTAGAGGCTACAGTGTTGTGCTGTACATTATACTGTAGTAGAGGTTACAGTACGGTGCTGCACATTATACTGTAGTAGAGGTTACAGTACGGTGCTGCACATTATACTGTAGTAGAGGCTACAGTGTTGTGCTGTACATTATACTGTAGTAGAGGCTACAGTGTTTTGCTGTACATTATACTGTAGTAGAGGATACAGTACTGTGCTGTACATTAAACTGTAGTAGAGGTCACAGTACGGTGCTGCACATTATACTGTAGTAGAGGTTACAGTACGGCACTGCACATTATACTGCAGCAGAGGTTACAGTACAGCGCTGCACATTATACTGCAGCAGAGGTCACAGTACGGTGCTGCACATTATACTGTAGTAGAGGTTACAGTACGGCACTGCACATTATACTGCAGCAGAGGTTACAGTACGGTGCTGCACATTATACTGCAGCAGAGGTCACAGTACGGTGCTGCACATTATACTGTAGTAGAGGTTACAGTACGGCACTGCACATTATACTGCAGCAGAGGTTACAGTACAGCGCTGCACATTATACTGTAGCAGAGGTTACAGTACGGTGCTGCACATTATACTGTAGTAGAGGTTACAGCAGGGGTGTCCAAACTTTTTGCAAAGAGGGCCAGATCTGTTGAGGTGAAAATTTGTGGGGGCCGACATTAGGAAAGTAGAGCTGCGAAGCCACTTTAGTGGTGATTCTAATTCCTCTTCACTGTATGTCCCCAAGGCTGACCCCAATTTACTGTATGTCCCCCACTCTGCCCCCATTCACTGTATTTCCCCCAGCCTAACCCTCCTTCACTGTCTGTCCCCCCTGCCTGACCCTCCTTCACTGTATGTCGTCCTCTCTGCTCCCATTCAGTGTATTTCCCCCAGCCTGCTCCCTGATTCTCTGCCCCCATTCGGTGTATTTCCCCAGCCTACTCCCCCTTCTCTGCATGTCCCCCACTCTGCCCCCATTCAGTGTATTTCCCCCAGCCTGCTCCCCCTTCTCTATATGACCCTGTTGTAATGACCAGTGGTGCTGCTGATGGCTGCCTAGTTGCTGTGCAGCTCGGCAGGTAGGTGTTCCCTGTGTGATAACTGTACTGTCCCTGTTTATATTGTTACCTACCTGGCTGCAGCAATGTCCAGTGGCGCCGCTGATGGCTGCCTAGGTGCTGTGCAGCTCGGCGGGTATGTGTTCCCTGTGTGATAACTGTACTGTCCCTGTTTATATTGTTACCTACCCGGCTGCTGCAATTACCAGTGGTGCCGCTGATGGCTGCCTAGGTGCTGTGCAGCTCGGGGGTATGTGTTCCCTGTGTGATAACTATACTGTTCCTGCTTATATTGTTACCTACCTGGCTGCTGCAATGACCAGTGGTGCCGCTGATGGCTGCCTAGTTGCTGTGCAGCTCGGCAGGTAGGTGTTCCCTGTGGGATAACTGTACTGTCCGTGTTCATATTGTTACCTACCTGGCTGCTGCAATTACCAGTGGTGCCACGGATGGCTGCCTAGGTGCTGTGCAGCTCGGTGGGTATGTGTTCCCTGTGTGATAACTGTACTGTCCCTGCTTATATTGTTACCTACCTGGCTGCTGCAATGACCAGTGGTGCTGCTGATGGCTGCCTAGGCGCTGTGCAGCTCGGGGGTATGTGTTCTTTGTGTGATAACTGTACTGTCCCTGCTTATATTGTTACCTACCTGGCTGCTGCAATGACCAGTGGTGCCGCTGATGGCTGCCTAGGTGCTGTGCAGCTCGGCGGGTATGTGTTCCCTGTGTGATAACTGTACTGTCCCTGCTTATATTGTTACCTACCTGGCTGCTGCAATGACCAGTGGCGCCGCTGATGGCTGCCTAGGTGCTGTGCAGCTCGGCAGGTATGTGTTCCCTGTGTGATAACTGTACTGTCCCTGCTTATATTGTTACCTACTTGGCTGCTGCAATGACCAGTAGTGCCGCTGATGGCTGCCTAGGTGCTGTGCAGCTCGGGGGTATGTGTTCCCTGTGTGATAACTGTACTGTCCCTGCTTATATTGTCACCTACCTGGCTGCTGCAATGACCAGTGGTGCCGCTGATGGCTGCCTAGGCGCTGTGCAGCTTAACAGGTATTTGTTCTCTGCATCTACAATCCCCAGGGCACATCAAGTGTATACCTGTATGTGTTATGTATATCTGTACTGTCACTCTTTAACTGTTACCTAAACGGCTGTTGCACAGCAATCCAAATCAAATTCCTAGTATACGCAAGTATACCTGGCCAATAAAGCGGATTCTGATATGTCCCCCACTCTACCCCCATTCAGTTTATTTCCCCCAGCCTGCTCCACCCTTCTCAGTATGTCCCCAGTCTATTTCCCCCAGCTTCCTCCTTCACACTATATTCCCCTGCCTGACCCTTCTTCTCTGTATGGCCCAGTCTGTAAGTCAGAGGATGGAGAGGCCAAGCAGGCACCACAAGGAGAAGAGACAGACCCTGAGCTCCCTGCTCCCGCCGTCACCCTCCTCTGCAGAGTCTGCTCTGCATGCTGCTGCCATCCCCCTCCTCCCTCCCGGCATACTGCGGTCACTGATCATGGCAGGCCACAGGAGGAGAGATTGCAGACCGAGGATGGAGTGGAGCCCGGGTGCGGGACGCGGGTTGGAAAACTCACTTACTAGAAGATGCTGAACAGTGGCTGCCGACACCCTCTCACCACTACACAGTAATGTGCACTTGCCAGAGGCCCCATCTCTGTAGTCCCGTGCTGTGCGTCCTGCATCTAATGCTCCACTAGGAGGCTGCGGGCCACTTAAAATGACACCACGGGACACAATTGGCCCGCGGGCTGGACTTTGGACATGCCTGGGTTACAGTACTTTGCTGCACACCATACTGTAGCGGAGGCTACAGTACAGTGCTGCACACCATACTGTAGCGGAGGCTACAGTACAGTGCTGCACACCATACTGTAGCGGAGGCTACAGTACAGTGCTGCACACCATACTGTAGCGGAGGCTACAGTACAGTGCTGCACACCATACTGTAGCAGAGGCTACAGTACTGTGCTGTACATCATACTGTAGCAGAGGTTACAGTACTGTGCTGTACATCATACTGTAGCAGAGGTTACAGTACTGTGCAGCACACCATACTGTAGCAGAGGTTACAGTACTGTGCAGCACACCATACTGTAGCAGAGGTTACAGTACTGTGCAGCACACTATACTGTAGCAGAGGTTACAGTACTGTGCAGCACACTATACTGTAGCAGAGGTTACAGTACTGTGCAGCACACTATACTGTAGCAGAGGCTACAGTACTGGCTGTACATCATACTGTAGCAGAGGTTACAGTACGGTGCTGTACATTATACTGTAGTATTGGTTACATTACTGTGCTGTACATTATCCTGTAGTAGACGTTACAGTACTGTGCTGTACACTATACTGTAGTAGAGGTTACAGTACTGTGCTGTACATTATACTGTAGTAGAGGATACAGTACTGTGCTGTACATTATACTGTAGTAGAGGTTACAGTTTTGTGCTGTACATTATACTGTAGTAGAGGTTACAGTACTGTGCTGTACATTATACTGTAGTAGAGGATACAGTACTGTGCTGTACATTATACTGTAGTAGAGGTTACAGTACTGTGCTGTACATTATACTGTAGTAGAGGATACAGTACTGTGCTGTACATTATACTGTAGTAGAGGTTACAGTACTGTGCTGTACATTGTACTGTAGTAGAGGTTACAGTACTGTGCTGTACATTATACTGTAGTAGAGGTTACAGTACTGTGCTGTACATTATCCTGTAGTAGACGTTACAGTACTGTGCTGTACACTATACTGTAGTAA